>NC_138888.1:70247226-70797663 GCF_965194825.1 Balaenoptera physalus
TATATTATTTTACATGTATAAGAATATCTGTAGGATAAATTCCTGGAAGTGGAATTGCTGGGTCAAAGGGTATATGCTTTTTAGTTATAATAGGTATTGCCAAATTGAATTCCATAGAACTTGTACTAATTTATGTTCCCTCCAGCCATGTATGACAGTGTTTGTTTTCTCACACTTTTACCAGCACAGTTTTATAATTTCTTATCTTTGCTAGTCTGATAGGTAGAAAATGAATTTTTAATGAAGTTTTAATTTGCATTCCTCTTATTTTGAGTGATTGGAACATTTCTTCATAAGTTTAAATGATGTTTGATTCTTTTTCTATTTTCTAGTTATATTTTTCATCTATTTTTCTATTGGATTGCTGATCCACTCCTTATTGATTCCTAGAAGTTATCTATATAGTAGAGAAATTAGCCCTTTGCCTACATAGGAAATGGAAATATTTTTCTCTTGTTTGTGGTTTGTCTTTTGACCTTGCTTATGATTTCTGGCCTAGCAGATTTTTAAAAAGCTTTTAACGAAGTTGAATTTATCATTTTTATTAATACTTTTTTCTTCTGGGCTTTATGACAAACATAAAAGGCTATCCTCAATCTGATTTATTTAAACATTCTCAAGTGACTTCTAATATTTTTGCAGTTTTGCTTTTACTTTTAAACCTTTGGTCCACCTAGAATATATTTTAATGAATTATAAGATAGGATTCAATCATCTCTGCCCTCAATGACTATCTAGTTACCTCCAAACCATTATTTAAATAAGGCATCTTTTCTTTACTATTTCAAGATGCCATTTTTGTCTTATGTTTAATTAATAAGTGACATTAAAGAGATTTGAAATTGAATGTTCCATATTTTGGAACAACACCCCTAAGTTTTCCCTATACCTTTACATTTTATTCTTAAATTCTATTCTGTGTCATCGATTCTTGTGTCTGTTCATGCCCCAGGACTACTTTTTCAGTTTCTAATGGCATAGAGTGAAAAGGCTAGTGCCCCATCATTGCATTTATTGTCAGAATATCCCTAAAAATTCTTGCTGCTTATTTTTCCACCTGAAATTTATTTTTTTAAATATCTTTATTGGAGTATAATTGCTTTACAATGTTGTGTTAGTTTCTGCTGTACAACAAAGTGAATCAGCTATAGGTATACATATATCCCTCCACCTAAAATTTAGAATCAGCTTGTCTATTACCTCTCAAACAATGCCAAGACCAAGATCAAAAACAACAGTAACAATAGCAACCCTGAAGTATTTCGGTGGGTTCCGATTACATTCACACTCTCCAGTTCCAATCCTAGCTATTACCGTTACTGTACTGAAATCATTGAAAAACAAAGTCTTTTCCTATTTTGTCTCTGAGCTAACTCTTGCTGGACTTCTGGTTGCAGGAGCACGCATAGTTTCATCTTTATGACTGCCCTGGGCTGTTGTTCTGGGCTCTGAGCCCCACGATCCTCATATCCCTTCATTTGTTTTTTTTCATGCTATAGCATAATTTAAAGCAGTTTGTTCAAAATCATAATTATAAGGGACTTACCTTAATATGCCTTTTATTAACTTCTTTTACACAGAAGTCTTATAATCCTGAAACTATCTTGCAGTCATTCCAATTCAAGTCTGTGTGTTGTGATTCTGACCTTTAAACTTGTAAGCATACCTTCCACTTGAGTTCTTAAAGATTCAGACACACGGCCGGTTTCTATGCACCCACTCAGGTGAAGTACGTATTCTATCTTGCAGCTTTCTGTTCCTTAGCAAAGTGCTTAACATCTGTAGTCAATAAACATACTCCACAGGGTGCAAGAGAAAAAAGGAACTGAATAAAACAATTTTAAAATAAATGTCAGCAGGCATCTCATAAGATTAAATTTTTAAAGCTAAAATAAAGTTCTACTCACCATTGACTAAATATACTTTAAAATCTACAAGCAGTAGATAGACTATAATTCACATCCATGTATATATATATATATATATCCATAAAATACTGAGGAAATAAAAATTAATAAAATCGGTACATTCTAAAAATTAGAATCAGTGGCTATAGGATTTGCATGAAAAATGCAGAGCCATATATGACTTGTGATCTCATTTCTGTAGGGATGAAAAATAACAATAACTAACAGTTACCAAATACTACTTGTTTGTCAAGAAGTCTTTTCAGGCAATCAGTCTCATGTTGATGACTGAAAGAGGCAAAGAAAAGGCCTGGAGATGAGACCCAAGGAGTGACTTGGTCACACCCTTCTAGAGTGTCGTTCTCCCTGAGCAGCTTGCCTCAATTCCTCAGCAATAGAACAGTGGGGTTTATTCCCATAATGTTCCCATTACTTGGCGGATGCTCCCTGGCCGAAGTCCACTGAGTGTATCTCTGAAACCAGACAGTATGAAGCCAGACCATGACTCCGGACTCCCTGGAATGGGTGACAGCAGTTGTAGCATTGCCTTTTGTGTCTTCCTGAGGCCTCTGACAAAGAGGCTGGAATTTCCTTGTATTCCAGAAAACCCAGAGATGGTATTTTGTCAAGTAGGAAGCTGTTGGCCCCTGAACCAACAGGGGAAACAACCATCTACTAGTGGCCACCTAACAACCTCAAGAAGAACAAAACCATATGAGAACTAGGAAAATTTATCTTTGAGATCGTAGAATCCACTTTGCTGAAAACAAAATTTAAATCAAGCCATTCCTTCGCAAATGTGGACAGGACTAAGCACAAAGCAAGTGTACCAGTTTGGCTAGCAGGCTACTGATGGTAGATATTACCGCCTTGGCAGTACAACATGACATGAGTTAGAAAATGAGCTGTGAGCCCATTACTGCTACTTCTCCAGCCCTCGACAGTGTTATAATGCATGTACTCACTATCCTTCTACCCACTTAGCTGACTTCTCTAAGAGTAAGGACCACCACCTATTTCACGTACCAAGAACCCGAGCATCTAACACGGCACCTGGTATACAGTAGGTTGCTTCCTACTGCATGTTGAATAAACAAAATCAATAATTAACATCCCATACATCTCTATGATTTCTAGAGATGTAGATTCTTTAGAACAGATTGTAGAGCTTCTAGAGATATGTAGATTTCTAGCTGAAATGCCTAACTCTATGGATACATTCTATTATGTAATTAAATGATAATCCTTCAAATGGACCAGTAATAGAAATAGCTTTCCTTGGGAATACTGAGTCAGGGGAGAGGGGATGGGAAATACTTATGCATAGAGTGATATGTCAAGGATACTACCTGGTCCTGGAGTTTGTTGTGGGTCCTCAGCAGAGAGAGTCCAGTGGATCTTAAAGTCCAGTGGTAGGAAACAGACACCCAAAGCAGGTCAGATGGAAAGAGCGCTATGAGAAATAGGAAATATCACATATGGTTAAAAGTAAGGAAAGGCAGATCGATAAACTTGGATCCCTGCTAGTTTTAAGACCTAACATGCAGTTGCTATGTAGAAAAGGATAATTTGAACTTCATTCAATTCAATATTAAAGTGTTTCTATTTAGAACTAGAGTAAAACCATTGGTTTTCAATCCTGCTAGTTGGAATCAGATGGTACTGCGTTGAATGCATCTGCACTTTTCAAATGGAGTGACTTGATGGGGAATACCCAACCTCGATGTGCTTGAATTTCTTTAGCTGGTTGCCATGAGGCAGGAGCTGAATAACGCAGGTGAAGCACTCACGCATGCCCTGGCTTCCAATAACTGGACAGCAAAAGGCAACGGTTTCTTCTTTCCTCTTCTGAGTGATCTCAGCCAAGCAGAAAGGAGAGCTTATTAGAGGCAGCAGAATGTCAAAACCCTCTGTTCTGTAAACAAACCTATTTTGTCAAATAGTGTCTACATGATGCCAGTGAAAAAAAGGCCCCCAAAGCTAGAATATGCAGGCTATGAATAGGTCAAATGGAATCAAAGTTAGAGAAAGACAATACTAGAATGACTTCTTTGTCACATAAAGGTCCAGTGATTACTAAATAGCCCGACTCCTGTGCTTTGTGACTGCTATGGGGGTGAGGTAGCTTCTCCATCTCTCCTAGGGATGCTAGGCACCTGTTTCCCAGCCTACAGGTCTACTGTCTCTGAAAACAAGGTTCTTTTCTTGGTGGAATGACTTCTATAAAATTTAACTACAGTAATTTCTTAGGGTCCTCAAATTAAGTTCCCAGATGGCCTCCAGGAATTAACATAGCTTCCTAAATATCAGAAACCATGGGAGCTGCATAGACTCCTACTGTACAGGGAGCCTCTAAGACAACTAAGAAAAATGCACTTTAAGCTCTTTTGTCTGTTTGTTTTTGGCTGCGCCTCGCAGCTTACGGGATCTTAGATCCCTGACCAGGGATGGAACCCAGGCCCCAGCAGTGAAAGTGCCAAGTTCTAACCACTGGACCACCAGGGAATTCCCTAAGCTCTTTTTAAAGTAACTTTCCAAAATGGTTACAATTTTAATAACTTGCATGGGGCTTAGTATCTAAGATCCAGAGTGGCTTTTCTAGGTATTGTACTCAAAGTAATTGGTACCAGGAGAGTTACTAAGTGTTCTCAAGACAAGTTATACTAAAAATTGGTTCACTCAGGGAATCTTACTTTCTGAAAATAGCCTTAGTCTCAATCAGATTTTGTTAGAAAATCTGAGTAAGTGTCCCACTGAGATTTCAAAGACATACCTCACTTTCAGTTTTTCACTTGACATTGTAATTCTCACCTTTGAGCTTCAGGCAATTGATCTGTCTCAGGACCCGCCAGGGACTCTGCCCTTCTCGACACCTGCGTGGTGAGGGGGAGCTCTGGGTTATGCCCCTCCATAAATTCTTTCCTGGGCTCCGCATCAGGAGGGTTCCTCAAGCACATTCAGGGGAGGCTGATCAATTCTTGGCTCCCAGCCCATGCCCACTGGAAGAGCAAGGGTTCTGCACAGTAATTCAGACTTGCCCGCTACATTTCCAATGTGTTTTGAAAGCAGTGCACCCTTGACGCCTACTCAGTGTTTACACAGGCACTAAATTAGGCTCTGTGCTGTAACGGTGGAAAACACATGGCTCTGCAGTCAAACAATTTGTCATTTTTCAACAAGCAACTTTCCTTCTCTGAGTCTCAGTTTCCTAATTTTCAAAATGGGGGTAATAGGAGGCATCTTACGGGGTTGCTGTGAGATTTCAGTAAGACAAGGTTTAGTAAGGAATTTAGTGCAATAGATGATACCTAGCAGATGCTCACTCAGTGGTCGTTGCTGTATTTTCCATTGTTTCCTTTTTTTATCCACAAGGATCATCCTTATCAGTATCATGGAAACAAGAGACTGCTGAGGGCTTCCCTGGTGGTGCAGTGGTTAAGAATCCGCCTGCCAGTGCAGGGGACACGGGTTTGAGCCCTGGTCTGGGAAGATCCCACATGCCACGGAGCAACTAAGCCCATGCACCACAACTACTGAGCCTGAGCTCTAGAGCCCGCGAGCCACAACTACTGAAGCCCACGAGCCACAACTACTGAAGCCCGCGCACCTAGAGCCTGTGCTCCGCAACAAGTGAAACCACTGCAATGAGAAGCCTGAGCACCGCAACGTAGAGTAGCCCCCGCTCACCGCAACTAGAGAAAGCCCGCGCACAGCAACGAAGACCCAATGCAGCCAAAAATAAATAAATAAATAAATGTATTAAAAAAATAAAAAATAAAAGAAACCGCTGAGAAGTTCCGTAGATGGGATTATGGAAACACGAGGGAGGTCTCATTTTTAGTTTACTATCAGCTTTTTCTGCCCTTTAGAGCAGATTATCCATCCACCTTGAACTTTAATTCTCAGGGGTATATCTTGGAGACATTCAAGCTAGAAAGAACTGTGGTTTGAAGTGATCAAAGTGAAGGATTTGGGTAAGAGTAAAGATACTGTTTCTTCAATTTGGCCTTGGGACAGGCAGAGCAGAATGAGAACAGAGGACTGAAGAGGTCCCCTCCCCTCCGTGGTTCGTGCTGACTCCAGGCTCTAAGGCGAAAAGCAAGTGGGGCTCTGGGATCAGGTCAGTCTGTCCTGACAGAACCCCCTGTGATCACCCCTACAACAGGGGGGCTGATTAGCACTGTGGGGAAGCGGGGGGAGGAGTCCTCTGGTGGGCAGGTCAAGCTGGGATCAGGACAGTAACAAGATCTCTAACTCTGCCCTTATTGGAAGCATCCACATTACTTTAAAAACCCTAAGGGAGCTAACGGTTGGGATTGGGGTGGGAGCTGAGGGTGAAGTATCAATATAAACAAGGAAAATACTAAAAACACAGATAATTTATTCCAATCTGGTTGAAGCCTGAGAAGCTAGATTCCTTTTTCCAAACCAAAAATAAGTCGCCTGCTTTCTTTTTATGTTACGCACTGTATCACGGATACCAAAAGACACACCTTCACTGTGGCCATGAAGTGAACGTCTTCAGAAGATGCTTTCCTTCTGCTTTCCTTCCTTGTGCTCAGCTGCGAATCTGGTGAATGACTCCAATAACTCAGACACACAATCCTAGGTACAACTTCCTTTCACTTCTAGAAGGGACAAAAACGATGCATGCCGTAGAGGACAGACCACGTCCTTTTGGTCCTCATCAGAGAAGCCACGAAGACACGCACCTGCAGAGTCAACCAACCAGGCACCAAGGCCTTTACATCTGAACAAAAATAATGATGGAAGGCGTGGGCTGAAGACTGACTCTGTGGATTTGAAACCGGCTCTGACCCTTCCTCGCTGTATGACATTGAGAAAGTGACTTGACCTGTCTGTGCCTGTGTTAATGGTTCCTACCTTTCACAGCCTGCTGTGAACATGAATGAGTCCACTTGTGTACGCACAGTTGGCGCATGCTAGCACTCCCCAGTGTCAGCTGCTGTTCTTATCTATTCAAGTCTGCAAAACCCAGGTCTCTCTCATGTAACCATCTGCCTGTGCCTTGTGATATTTTGAATTCCCTCTCTGTCACTAGCTGTGTGCCCTGGAGAAAGTTACTGAATCTCCCTGAGCCTCGGTTTCCCTCTCTATAAATTGGGGGCAGTTATAATTACTTTCAAAAGTCATTGTGAGGATTAAATATTAAGGTTTTTAAAGTGCTTCACATGTAGAGAAAAGGGAACCCTCCTACACTGTTGAGAATGTAAATTGATGCAGCCACTATGGAAACACTACGGAAGTTCCTTAAAAAACCAAAAATAGAATCACCAGATGATCCAGCAATTCCACTCCTGGGCTTATAACCGGAAAAGATGAAAAGCCTAATTTGAAAAGATACATGTATCCCAATGTTCACTGCAGCACTATTTACACTAGCCAAGACATGGAAACAACCCAAGTGCCCATCAACAGACAACTGGTTTAAGAAGATGTGGTATATACACAATGGAATATTACTCAGCCATAAAAAGAATGAAATATTGCCATTTGCAGCAACATGGATGGACCTAGAGAATATCATACTGAGTGAAGTAAGTCAGACAGAGAAAGACAAATATTATATGATATCACTTATATGTGGAATCTAAAAAATAATACAAATGAAGCTATATACAAAACAGAAACAGACTCACATAGAAAACAAACTTATGGTTACCAAAGGGGAAAGAGGTGGGGGGAGGGATAAATTAGGAGTATGGGATTAACATATACACATGACTATATATAAAATAAACAATAAGGATTTACCATATAGCTCAGGGAACTATATTCAATATCTTGTAATAACCTATAATGGAAAATAATCTGAAAATATATATATATATAACTGAATCACTTTGCCGTATACCTGAAACTAACACAATATTGTAAATCAACTATACTTCAACTTAAAAAAAAGTGCTTCACACATGTAAATACATACATAGTAGTTTTCATGTTATCATTTGTCAAAATGGGATAACAACCACCCCTGTCCTGCCTATCCCATTGACTGCTATGAGAAGAACGTGCTGGAAAAAGCAGTGTAAAGTACTGTATAAATGTTCTGACTTCCAGCCCCTAGGCAATCGATTAGTATGGACCGCAGTAGTCCTGCAGAATCAGGAAGCTAAACACTAGGAGAGTGTAGTCCATTATGCAGTTGTAAACAAATCACTACTTTTATCATTAGGAAATCCCAGACCGGTCAATGTAAACAAATCCACCTAGGGCCTGCTTGACAATAGCACTTTTTAATTTACTGAAAATGGCTTTCCAGGTATTTAATTTTAAAGCCACCAATATAAGTTGGTGATTAATAATTTAAGGATGCTACATTAAAGTGGATAGATTTTTTTGGAGCAGTCTTTATGGCTTGGGTTTTCTTCCATTTTAATTCAGTAGATGTTGACATTTGTTGGTCCTGAGCATTGTGGTACAGAATGATTTTCTGCATTTTGACCTAAAGGAGATGAGCTCCAAGCACTCCTGGGCTTGGGTATAAACATAAGGGGACTCCCCATCCCTGAGGCAAGGAATCTGACCTCTAAAGACATATTTTTCTTTCACAAATGGCAAATATAAGAGAGTCCTTTCTGAATTATTTTATATAGGCTTCCCAGAATTTAAGTTTTATCCTATTGAATCTGAGAAACTTTGCTTTTTTTCCTACAAAGCTATTGCAGTTCACCAAATAATAATCTTTAGACTAGATTACTAGACATACTGGATTACTAGACACACCTCTCCACAACGGAAACCATCTAAGAACATGTCCCTTTACTGTTTTTTAACTGCAACAAATACTAAAATAGTTAAATGTCTGATGTAAACGTGAGTAAAGCCAGATACAGAAGTATGTTTAGACTTCTTCCAAGAAATCTTCTTCCCTCCTAGTCAGTTTTGACCCCCCTCACTGTTACCTCTCCTCCATTAGACTTGGAACCTCATTGTAGCCTGGAATGTGCTTTTGAATATTTTGGTTTTTCATCAAAATGCTCACAGCTCACTAGTCCCCTGCACATAACCAGGGATCAATAAATGGTTTTTGAGTGAATTTATTTAGCCTTTAGAACAATGTCTTTTGTAGTGCCATTTCAGATGAAGACTTCTAATCAAGAGTTGCTTGGTTCTCCTGGGTAAGAAGACTGGAAGGTGTTTTCTTTCTTTCTGGCAGAATAAAATCTGCATGTCCCGGTGAGAGCTTCGGAAACGTATAATTGATGTAGTTTTGAAACGCTACCCTGGTTTCCTGTAACTCCTCCTCCAGGAAATCTTTCCAATTTGTCATGATTCCCAGTTGCTTCGCCATGGACAGCAGCTCCCCCTGCGTGTTAAGCAGTTTGTCCATCACATTTCGAAGCGTGGCCTGATGTGTTTTCTCTGCTTCTTGAAGCACTTCCTGAACCTCTTCTTGCTTCTGTCTCTGAGCCACGCAATAGTAGACGTTCATTGCATGTTCTTTTTCCTTTATCAGATGGCTCACACTCTTCTTTTGATCCTTCATAACTGTGACACCAGCTCTCAAAAGTTCCTCCATGGTCTTTCTACAGAAAGGAATAAGGGTTGAATATTAATAGTTAGATGGATTAGCCACCAAAAAAAAAAAGATTTTGTCTTTCACCGCAGATGTAGGAGAAATGATTTCATGGTTTACATGAGCCACCAGTCTGAGACAGGCTGGTAGAGATGAGCTTTGATTAGATGTTAACAATAAAAAAATATTTTTTAGAGCAGGGAAGGAGCACATTGATTTCCCCACTGTGGGCTAGGGTGAGGCCACTAGTCTAGTGTCTGACGCTAACTTTAGGGACTCGAGTTCACTGTGGTCAGAAAAATATGAATGCAGAGTTCTAAAAAAATGAAGAACTAGGCTCAGATTTCCAAACCCTTAAAGAAAGCATTTCTATATTTCAACCCAGCTACTCACCTTTAGCCAGAGGGGAGGAAACTGTCTCACAGGGTGAGTTTAGCCCTACTGTTGATTCTATCTGAGCAATACTCTAAGACAGCAGCCTCAAACTTTTTGGTCTCAAGATCACTTTTCGCTCTTAAAATGACGAAGAAACCCAAAGGACTTTTGTTCATATGGGTTATATCTAGTGACCTAACAGTTTTAAAAGTTAAAAGTCAGACATTTAACCAACATTTATAAATTCATGTGAAGTATCGATAAATCCATTAAACATTAACATAAAACACCTCGTAGGAAAAATATTGTTTCTAAATCAAAAAACTTTTGGTGAGAAAAGTGGCATCATTTTACATTTGTGGCAAAACTCTTTACTGTCTGACTTAATAGAAAAAGGTGCTAGATTTTCATTTTGTTTCAATCTGTTGAGATATCACACATCATAAAACCCTGGAAAACACCACTACATATTCATGAGATAGAGTGAAAAGGCAAATCACATCTTAGTATTATTAAGAAAATAGCTTTGACCTTGGGGACCTGCTGAAAGGGTCTGGGACCATACTTTGAGAACCATTGCTGAATGAATTCATAGGCCTCTGGTTATAATGTATATAATTATATAGAATTTATAGCAGCCAACTATAAACTCAATAGTAACTCAATGATTAATATATTAACTCAATGATTACTCAAACAAGTCTATGAGACAGTTCAGTCTATGAGGCCTATTTTATAGATGAGGAACTGTGGCTCAGAGAGGTCAAGCAACTTGCTCAATTTCACTTTATTAGAAAAAGTGGCAAAACAAGTGCTACAACCCAGGCAGTCTGGGTTCAGGACAAATCTCTTAGCCATTGAGATACACTTCTGGTGGATATCTCCTGATACCTAGTTGGAATAGAACCTCTAAAGATTTGAGGATTAAAAAACCTACAAATGTTGAATTCGAGTATTTATGATTGTTAATAAAAACCCTCGGGCTTCCCTTGGTGGCGCAGTGGTTGAGAGTCTGCCTGCCAATGCAGGGAACACGGGTTCGAGCCCTGGTCTGGGAAGATCCCACATGCCGCGGAGCAACTAGGCCCATGAGCCACAATTACTGAGCCTGCGCGTCTGGAGCCTGTGCTCTGCAACAAGAGAGGCCACGACGGTGAGAGGCCTGCGCACCGCGATGAAGAGTGGCCCCCGCTTGCCGCAACTGGAGAAAGCCCATGCACAGAAACGAAGACCCAACACAGCCATAAATAAATAAATAAATAAAATTTAAAAAAAAAAATTCAAATGAAACAACCTTTTAAAAAAAAAATAAAAAAATAAAATAAAATAAAAACCCTCCCCTCTCTGCCTCCTAGTCTAATACAGTCCTTCCAAGACTTATCCCAGCTCCTACCCTCCAAGATGCAGTTCTCTCAGTCTCTGATTCTTTCAACTTGACTTTCAAACCTGACAGATTTTCCCAGTCTGGAGGTAAACATCATTTGTCCTGAGCCTCTCCAGCTGCTATGCTATTTTTCTCATTCCCTCTCCCACCAACTAGGCTATATCCATTATTAATAACAAGGGTCACCATTTATTGAGTACTTACTGTGTCCCAGGGACTGTGCTAAGCAATTTACATGCACTATATCTCATTTAATTTTCACCCACTGAAGCCGGTTCTATTTGTATTTATTACCTCTTATTATTCCCACATAACAGGTGAGGAAAGTGAGGCTTGGGGAGACAGTTATTGTTCAATGTCACACAATGGGGCAAATCGGAGAGTTCCTGCCCTTCAGTAGAAAACATTGCCTGCTTCAATAGCATAAGAGATCACTATACATTTCTTATCAGGAGGGCAACACACTGAAAATAACATTTTAGAATTGTTATTCTGGGGCTTCCCTCGTGGCGCAGTGGTTGAGAATCTGCCTGCCAATGCAGGGGACATGGGTTCAAGCCCTGGTCTGGGAAGATCCCACATGCCACGGAGCAACTAGGCCCGTGAGCCGCAACTATTGAGCCTGCGCGTCTGGAGCCTGTGCTCCGCAACAAGAGAGGCCGTGATAGTGAGAGGCCCACGCACCACGATGAAGAGTGGCCCCCGCTTGCTGCAAATGGAGAAAGCCCTCGCACAGAAACGAAGACCCAACACAGCCAAAAATAAATAAATAAATAAATAATTATAGAATTGTTATTCTGATAATATCAGGTAAACTGAATCCGAGTTGGGTGAAGTAGAGAGACCAATTCGTACTATTTTGTAACATTCTGAGTGTACAATGATCTAAATTAATGATGAAAGAGAAAGGGATAGGAAGAGGGAGAGAAAGGGGGAAATACAAGGAATATTACAAAGTCACAAGTGCCAGAATTCGTTATTGCTAGGATTTAGGGGCTACAGAAAGAAGAGGAATCAAAACCAACTTCCTGATTCTCAGCCCAGGTCACAGGACAATAGAGGCATAGATAGTGTTCAGAAGGTGCATCTACACACAACCTTAGGATTCAGGCTGATGATTTATAAAATCTTTAGGATGTCGGTGAGATTGTGGAGATGATGATCAGAGCCCGTGGTGCTTAGATCAGAAGGAACTGGAAGGCATTTCCTTGAGCCAGCCCCAAATCCCCAAGGAGGAAGTTACACCCCTTCTCCAGAACCACGGCTCCATCACAAGCAGGTGGGAGTTTCCTACTAGGTCGGCCTGGCTTTCTCTGGACCCACACAGAGGAGGTGTCCATCTAAGGGGCTGACTAAAAAGCTCCACCAGAGCTGATCTCAGGTACATCTGCTCAAAGTGTACCTTAGATGACACCAGCTCCCACCCTCCATGACAGCCCCCTTTAAACTCCTTACTACCAAAATCTGTTCTCGCTTAAAAGGATCTGATATTTTTTTAAATGTCCTTTCCAACTTTCGCCAGTTATTTTCCCAGTGTTGGTACAGTAAAAACCAACACTTCATTTCTCCATAGGCAATTCCTAAGTTATGCAGGGATCTGTTTCCAAAATTCATTTGTGCATCCAATGTTTGGAGAAACACTGAACATAGCAGATCGTTTGCCAGGTGAGCCCACAAGGAGCTATTTCACTTGAACTACAGGGCTCTTAGCACTATTTTAATTAGCTATAACCAGTGTGTTTTTAAGGAAAATATATTCTGATGTTCTACCTGAGACGCTGGGAACCTATTGCACCTGGTCTGCAGGACGATTAGTGATACCCAAGCTGGGGCGGTAGACATCAGACGGGGCGGGGAGGAGAGGAGGCATCTCCAGAGTCCAACCTTCAGCAGCGCGTTTATATCTCTGGGGTATTAATGCTCCCAACTCCCCTTGGCTCTGCCTCATTAAACTCCCGACCTTCCCCTCCATGTGTTTGCTCATGCTGTCCCCACTCTTTTCAGTCCTTCACAAATGGGACCTCCTCCCTTCTCTCTAAGGCCCAAACCAAGACTACCTTCCTCCAAGAAACCCACCTCACCACACAGCCCACACACTCTTTGCTTGATCTTTCCAGGACAGAGAACTCCTCCAGCACCCATGTGTTCTTTGCACAAGTCCCTCTAGCCTTGCTCAAAGGGGACAGTTATGCTTTAGTTATGTCACATAATGTTGAGGCAAGAGCCTTACCCCTCAGTGCCCGAGCTCAGAACCACATCCCCAGAAGGCACTTGATGAACCCTGGTGAAGTGAGCACGGTGGCGTAAGGGAAGGTCACAAGCTTCGGTATCATACACACCAGGGTTTGTATCTTCTCCAGGTGACCTTGGGCAGTTGCTTAGTCTCTCTCTAAGACTCAGCATGTTCCTCTGAAGATATGAAAGATGACTCAATCCCCCAGGAAGGGATATGAGGATTCAATGAGAAGCATACAAAGGGCCTTGCATGGTCTAGTGTGGAATAAAGGGCAGCTGTCACCAGGAATTACAGCCATGACCACACACATCCCTGAGCAGTCACTTCAGTCATGCCTTTGCCTTGGGCGAGAAAATACTTAGAAACTTTCCGAGCAAGATGTTTCTTTCTTTTTTCTTTTTTTTTACCTTTAAGAGAAAGAGTACAGTGTCTCCTAGATAATCTGTTTAGAACTCAATCACCTCAACCCACAAAGAAAGTTTTCTGAGCATTTAACAAACTTGTCACAATATGTAAGTATTCTGAATCCTGAAGTCTTGAGTGAAAGTTTGGAGCCAAGTAAGAGATCCACAGTGGAATCCTCAACAGTGGCCCTTCTCCATATATTAATTTCTGCAAATGCTCTAAAGAACGCTGGAATCTAGCAATGTCTCGAAATAAGACCTGGTGTGCTGCAGAGTGGGTTCAGCTGATTGGAACAAACTTGAACCTTTGATAACTATTTAAAGGACACCCACCATGCACGAGGTTCTCCGCCAGGCACTTGGGACACATCAATAACAAAATGGACATTCTAGATGGATATACTTAAATAACAGGCATGGGAGTTCCCTAATCTTAGTCAACTGGCTTAATGAAAGGTGGCTGTTGAACCTCACAGAGGAAAGGGCCAAAGGGGGACAAAAGCGAAAGAGTGAAGGAGGGAGCAGGAGGCTGCCGGTGTGCGTGAAGAGAGGACCCAGAGGCTCCTTCAGGATGGACAGAGCTCCTGCAGATGGAGGGTGGGAAGCAGAGGGAGAGGAGAACCATCTTCCACTGCTTTGGACCACAGCTCACTCAGGAGTTACCACCTTCTCTAACTTTCTCCTGAAATCCTCTCGCCTCTTCCTCGTCTGCCTCACAGTGACTTACAGCCTGTGCAAGAAGGGGGGACGACTGAAATAGCCGCGGCTGCAGCCTTCATTCCTATTTATCTGCACCCCCTACAGAATTTTACCTTTGGCCCTATTCTAAACAGTTCTAACAAGGACGATTTTACCCATTAATTATATACAAATAGATTTGTTAACTCAAGCAGCAAAGCAAGAGACAAGCCCTAGTCCAGGAGGTGGAATACAAAGGTTTCAGTTTTGGTCCTGCTGCTTCAGCTACATGAGCTTGGTCAGGTCGCTGAACACCTGGAAACCGAGGTCCTCTCTTGGCCACTAGGGCTCCTGACTGCTGTCCTGTTAAAACTGGCCAATTCCATCAAATGTTCATTACATATATAAAATGGTTCCTTTGGTATTTTTCACACATATATATATGATCCAATTTATGTAAAAATTATTTCCGATTATGCACATATATAAGGCTGTAAATACATCAAAAGGGCACAGAAGGATACAGACCCCGTTCTTTAAAATGATTGTCTCTGGGAGACAGGGACGGGGTAGGAAGCAGTGACTTAGCAATTTTTGCTCTCTATATTTCCATAAGGTCAACTTCGTTTACAGCATTATGACTTGTGTAATAAGAAAAAGACCAAAAGTAACCCATCCACAGTAGTGTATGGTATGGGCTAGAGAATGTGAAGACTGACTTATATGTGCCTGTGGAAAAGTATTTCTTGATTCCTCTTCTACCCTAAAACTGGAGATATAGAATGAAAAACACAATTTTTAGAACAGTAGTTATCTCGCGAGAGGGGGGAAGGGAAGGAAATGTGGTTGAGGAAGAACATGGGACTTTTCAGTCCCTTCAGATGGCTGGTAGGCCCTTGAGTATTCGTGTTATTTTTCTTTAAACCACACACACACACACACACACACACACACACACACACACATATTCTACAATATACTATATAGTGTTCTCTATGTTTGATATATTCCATAATAAAAATGTAAAAACAGGGCTTCCCTGGTGGTGCAGTGGTTAAGAATCTGCCTGCCAATGCAGGAGACACGGGTTCGATCCCTGGCCCGGGAAGATCCCACATGCTGCGGAGCAACTAAGCCCGTGTGCCACAACAACTGAGCCTGCACTCTACACCCACGAGCCACAACTACTGAAGCCCGTGCACCTAGAGCCCGTGCTCCACAAGAGAAGCCACTGCAATGAGAAGCCCGCATACCGCAATGAAGAGTAGCCCCCGCTCACCACAACTAGAGAAAGCCCACGTGCAGCAACAAAGACCCAATGCACCCAAAAATAAAAATAAAAAATAAGTAAATTTTTAAAAAATGTAAAAATACAAAAGCTGGGAAATATCCACCTATGTGCTTCAACCTTATCCCTTTCTCCAAGTTGATTCTGACAGAGTAAGACACTGATTTGCAGGGGTGACCCCTGGAGTACCTTCTCTGGGCCTGGATCTCCTCCTGGGCTATGTGCCTCTCCTGGGCCCGGGCTTCCTCCACGGCCTGGACCTTCTCCCGGTGGCACTCCATCATGATCCTCTGGATCCTGTGGACCATGCGTTGCTCGGCAGCCAGGTGTTCTCGCTGCAGTTCTTCCTCCATGTTTTGATGCAACTCGATCTTGGTCTTAGATGCCATTTCCTTAAGCAACAGAAAAACTAGGTTTAGGTGTTACAGCTTTGATGTTTAAAAACATTATTCAAATCATAATTCATCTGCCCGATGGAATGTACACCAGTTAAACCTAATGATTTAAAAGAAGAATGTATTTTAAAAAGAAGCAGACTCACAGATATAGAGATCTAACTAATGTTTACCAGTGGGGAGAGGGAAGGGGGAGGGGCAATACAGGGGGTGGGGAAAAAAAGGGGATTATGGGGTTGTATGAAATCATATGTGTGAAACTTCTGAAAATTGTAAAGCACCATAGAATTTAAAGAATCTTTCATTCAATAAAAAAATATTTTTTTTTACAGAAAAAAATGGAAAAAGAAAAAAACTGGAATGGTATATCCTTACCACGGAATATTACTTGGCCATTAAAAGGAAAAAATAAAGAAGAGTGTATACTATATGGAAAAGTTTCATTTATAATGATGTTAAGTAAAATCAGAAATGCACAAACTATTTAGCATAAAATACGTATATAGATAATATTGGAAAGGAATTGCAAAAAGAAAAGTAATTGGGTCACGGGTATTTTTTCTTGATTGTCCAAATATTCTATAGTGTCCTATTATCTTTATTCATGATTAGAAATACAGAGTACGATACTGCCTTAGGAAGTCAGTCCTGGAAAATGGTAGAAATAATGACTATGAAAGTCTCCCGGGTAGGAGGAGACCTGAGGCCCGGGCAGCAAGCGCCGCACAGGACCGCAGTCACAGGAAGCTGCCTGCCAGTCCCCACTGTCGTTCTGGAGCATTCCGGCTCATTCGAGTTGAGGGGCTCTTCCTCGTTCACAAAGGGGACGGGAGCAAGGGCTCCACTGTGCCAGGGTAGAAGGACCTGTGGAGCCTTCAGCCGAGTAAAAAGAGGAGGCACTTGCCAAACCAGGACCTGAGGGAAACAGGCTCCCAAGGAAAACCCTGTATCCCTGGAAATGTCCACTGACAGCACCGTGTGACAGGCACAGTGCTAGGTCCGATGCCACAGACAGAAGGAGGCTGGAATCCTCCTCGGGACTCGCTGCCTAGCAGAGACCCAGACCCCATCCTGCAACCAGTGGTTTAACAGAAATACACGCCAGAAAGGAGGGGCAATTAATTCCATCCAGGAGTTTCAAAACTTTCATTTAAAGGTCAATTTGTATCTGTTTCAGGGATAAGAGAGAACATAAAGAAACAAAGGTGCTCAATATTCTGTGATAACCTAAATGGGAAAAGGATTTGATAAAGTATGGAAACATGTATATGTATAACTGAATCACTTTGTTGTACACCTGAAACTAACACAACATTGTAAATCAACTCTGCTCCAATATTAAACAAAATTTTTTTTAAAAAAAGAATAAAAATAAAACAAAAGAAACTAAGTTATTTCACAGAGTGAGTCAGTGGAAGAGCTAGGAACAAAAGCAGGATTCTCGCCCACCAGCTTCTCGCTTCATTGCTGGCTGTGATGCTGGGGTCTTTCCAGAGATTCATCAGTTTGTTTTCCTTCCAGAAACGCCGTCCAGGCTTATAAGACAGTGAGGTTCCTCCCTCCCTCCTCCTCCCTGTCTCTCAGAGACAATCACTGAGCAGGGAATGGAAGGTTCTGCTACAGGTAATAAGCCTGAGTCTCTATCTCGTAGTCAGAGGCCGTTATTTAACGTCTTAGGGGATATTTTAACTTCTTAGGGATTATTTCTGGGTTTTCAAGTACATTTCCAGTAACTGAGATTGCTGAATGGTTGAGCCTTAGATAGATGAAGTATTATCATAATACATTTCTATTTGAATCATAGAATTTAAAAATGACACACCAGCCCTTTATTTTGACTGGGTTCTGAACTAGGATTCAGAGAATTAAACTCTGTCCCTCTTTTATGTAATGGTTTAGTAAAACCAAAATCATTTTACTGCCTCATACAGCATGTCCAATACCTATTTAAAGCTATGAAAAAATAATTCAATGACCTACTGTTTGGCAGTGTTCTTACTCAATGGAAAGCCTTCCAGTTAAATTACTTTTACTGAAATGCATTTTGAGTGAATCAGCCTCTATCTGGAGATAAGAGACAGCCTCATGAAATCCATCCTCTTTACTGTGCAGGTGTTTGACAGACCTTCCTTTATTACACAATGCCTCCCTCATGAGAAGTTTCTCTCAGGTATCACATGGAGGAAGATCTGGGCCATCTGAGTCCCGGATTTGTTTTTACCTCATGGACATGGTGATTCATAGCACTTTCCTCTGTGCATTGACTGTCAGAAAGCTCAAGGGCCAGCTATGATAACTGCACAGGACCTCGTGGCATACAGACATTTCTAAGTTCTGGATTCACCCTGACTTCATTATATTTCCTACTCTCATTTTCCCTTAGCTTCCATTTTATTATTTACTTTTTAATATTATTGTATTTGAATAAGATAATATTAGCACCTTTTCAAAATCCTATCTGTCCATTGGACAAGACCTGGAAATTTTATTTAACAGCAAGCATCTGACACCCAAATTCTTAACATCACAAAAGAGCAACACCTGGTGATTTCTACGTCTCAGAATGTAATGCTGTTTGGTTCTAGAAGAACTTGGTTTTCTGCTCTCTATACGGGTAATCTCAAACTTTAACATGAGAGAATATGGGTGACTTTATATGTGTTTATATTAAACTTTAATATATGTGAGAATCACATGGGCTGCTGGTTAAATATGCTGCCAATGACTCTGTAGGTCAGGTGGGGCCCAGGAATCTGCAGGTAAGTAGACTCTAAGGAGGTGGTTCAGAGACACACCCTGAGGAGCAATAGTGGTGTTTATGTCTGGGGACCCTACAGCTGAAACAACCCTCCACACCTCTCTTAGACAAATCACTCATTCATCATAATAATAATAATAATAATAAAAAGTCCCTGAGACTTTTTTAGAATAATTTGGAAAGGTCAACCTCCCTCTTTAAAATTTCTTAGGACTTCTTCTATTTTAACACTAAGTGCATCAACTCAACCCAAAGACTATATATATGGGGCACCATCAAATTACCTAGAGCAAGACTAGTATGCAAGCTCCTTGAAACAGGCATCACATCTAAGTTACCCTTGCATCATCACAACCTAATGCCAGGAGTGGTATTTAAAATGTGTATCCTCTGGCTGCAGCACAGGGCAGGGTCCTAGAGGCCCACACACATGGAAACGGTTGCCCCTTCAAATTGCTGGGCTGGGGCTTCCCTGGTGGCGCAGTGGTTGAGAATCTGCCTGCTAATGCAGGGAACACGGGTTCGAGCCCTGGTCTGGGAGGATCCCACATGCCGCGGAGCGGCTGGGCCCGTGAGCCACAACTACTGAGCCTGCGTGTCTGGAGCCTGTGCTCCGCAACGAGAGGCCGTGACAGTGAGAGGCCCGCGCACCGCGATGAAGAGTGGCCCCCGCTTGCCACAACTAGAGAAAGCCCTCGCACAGAAACGAAGACCCAACATAGCCATAAATTAAAAATAAATAAATAAATAAAAATTAAAAAAAAAAAAATTGCTGGGCTGCGGGAGGTCCAGGGTGGTGAAGGTGTTAGTGGCCCGGGGAGTGGTGATTTATCAACTGATAGAGAAGTATTTCACTATTCAAGAACCAGTGTGGCTGTTCTGGTCCCAGCTAGCTGAGCAGCAGGCCTATCTGGACATGTTATAAATGCTCCTCACATTTTGAAGTGAGATCAGGGATGGGCAGTGGACTATCTCAGCCTGCCCCTCAGATGCCATGGCCACTGGAGCCAAGCAGGGAGGGTCAACCATCCCTTAGGAGCCCTGGGGTGGAGCTCCCTTTCCTGCCAGAAAGTTTTCTGAGGACAGTCTATTTAATCTCACCTGGTACAGAGCTGACACATGGCAGGTGCTCACGGCCGAAACGAGAGACAAAAGGGCCCATGGTCCCTGAACTGTTTATTCGTTATGTTCTTATTGAATTAGGCCAAACCTGGGTCCACACTTCTGCCACTTTCCCTCCAGCCTCTGCCCAGGAATCATCACACCTGCATCGTGCCCTGTCCTGTCCCTCCCGTGACCCACGTGTGAAAATAGTTCTGTATGTTTTTTCCTTTGAGCAGAGTTTGGGACTGAACTGTGTAAGGAACCCCTGGGTCTCTGCCTGGACAGTTTACTAACTACCCAGAGTCGTGTACTGGAACAAGTTACAGGCTGGAAAGAGTTCCCCTCATTGTGTGATCTCTGGTCCTGCAGGAAATACCTGAGAAACAGAGGTCCCTCTTGGCATCGTGGTAAATGCAACATGAGGAAGAAGGATGCAATCAGAGAGCTCAGGAGAAGGGACAGAAGGGCCTGCTTCCTCTGCTCAGCCCGTTTTCACACTTACAAAGTCAAGGCACCGTGCTGGCACCGGGACGAGGGTGGTAGTGAGACAGACACACCCTTATGGAGGCTGCAGGCAGGTGGCGATCAGATATTCAACAAGTAATCAATCCTCCAATCTATTTACTTACACCAGCGCTAGGTGGTGATGCTGTTAAAGAGGGCGGGGTGGTAGTGAGACAGACACACCCTTATGGAGGCTGCAGACAGGTGGCGATCAGATATTCAACAAGTAATCAATCCTCCAATCTATTTACTTACACCAGCGCTAGGTGGTGATGCTGTTAAAGAGGGCGGGGTGACAAGGACAGTGTATGGGTAGCAGGACAGAGCTGATCAGGTAAGGCCTCCCTTGACCAGTGATGTCTGATGTCTGATGAAGTGCAGGAAGAACATTCTGGCAAAGTCCCCAAGGTGGGGAAGAGTGTGGGGCATACAGGTTTGAGGGTCCAGAAGAAGGGCACTGAGAGGAGGAAAGAGAGCCAGTGGCAAGGGGTGTGGGGTCCGGCAGGCAGGGATGCCTCCTTCATACCTTAACCCCATAAAGGTTTGGGTTCATTATATCAAAGGCCATTCATTATGCTTCATTACGGCAAAGGGATTCTCTTGCACCCATGCATCACTGTTGCCATGGAGTCCAGCATATCTTCTGTGAAAATCCTGGGCCTCCCAACCAACCTCCATGGAACACGCCAGAGCTTTTTACTAAAGTACCACTAAAAAGACAACAAACAAGCCACTATAAAAACCTGTAAATCTTTTTGATGTTCCTCTTTCAGAATCTGGATTTTCATTTTGTGCATGTCATTTGCTTCTTCAAGGGCTTTCTTCACTGCTTCTCTTTGGCGTTCATCAGCCTTTGAAAGAGTTCATTTATTTATTAATATATATCAGGTTTTCATGTTTAATGAAAACTAGCAACCACCCTGGGGCCCCTGACTACTGGCTCTGTTCCCATCTCGAACCTCCCACAGCAAACTAGGCCTCAGCCAGAGATGCCCTAACACAGCCCAAACCGTGGCTAAAATCACTGTTTCAGGAATTGCTAAGGAGAGCTTTACTGCAGGTTGCTGGGTTGTCTTTTTTCTTTGGCACTTTATTTCTTGCTTGATTGACTATCAAAGTAATGTATGCTCATCGCAGAAAATCTGGAGAATACAGAGAAGTGGAAAAATGCACAAAGCCTGAAATTGCTGAGAAGGGAGGCTGAGTACCCTCCCAGATCCCCTGCATCAGGGTCTTCAGGAAGAGGTTTCATGATTTTATTTCAAGAGAATGCCCAGAACATTTGTTATATTTAAATTGTATATTGTTATACTTATATTTAAATTGTACATTATTCACAAAAGCATTCTCTTGTGTTAGGGTATATAATTAATGGCTCACAATCAATTTAAATTTTATTATTATTGCTAAGGATACATGTCTAGTAAGATTTTTATATCTAGTAAGATTTTTATATCTATTACCCTTTGCACTGGAGCATTTTGTACTTTCGAAGTACTTTAATACCAAGCTTTTGCTGGGACTAACGCTGGGCAATTCCAACACTCTTTGCTATGATGTTTACTTTACAGAGAAACTGAGAAATAATGTTCTAGCACTGTGGGTTGTCCTGCTCTCACGGAGCGCTCATTTTCTTTAGGAAGTCACGTATGGCATTTTCCCTCTAACTGGAAGAAGTGGGAGCTGGAGGATTGAGATTCTGCTTTGCTGAAGCATCTGGGATCTGACCGTGAGCCCCAAGACCCTCAAATGGCCCCCACGGCCCTTGGCAGTCGCATGGACAAGGTGTCAAGGACTTTGGAGCGAAGGGGAGCTGGGAGAGGGGGTGAAAAGGAGAGTCAGCTATGACGCAGCATTTGGAAAAAACAGGCACTTAGGGGCATTACACACTGCACAAACGAATGGTCTACTATATACTAAATATTAAGCAATAATAAACAACTACAACAAGAATGTCTTTTTAAAAAGGTTTTAATCCCATGAGAATAAAGGGAGCAGGAGTCATCCACACATAGGGGCAATTTAGACAGAAGGAAGCTCCTGATGATTTCTACTTCTTACTTAGCACCTACTGTGTGCCCGGCATGTTATTTCATTGAACTCTCTCAACAATCCTACAGAGTGACTATTACTGTTCCTCTTTTACATTTGAAGACGCCAAGACTACGGAGTTGAAGAACTTGCTCCCCTGGTCCCACAGATGCCAGCATTCAAAGTCAGTTCTGCCTGACTCCACTCTTTCATACAAATCCAAAACATGAAAGAACCGCAAAGATGCATTCAGGTTGATTTCCAACTTCTTTTACCTTAGCCCATACGTCAGCTTCTGCTTTTGCAATACGTTCTTTGAGTACAGCTTCTTGCAACTGCTCTTCCTTATTCAGAATATCTGCCCCAATATCTGTGTGTTTGAAGAGAAAAAAAAAAATCACAAATATCCATAGACTGTTTCTTGGCTTTCCTTTTCACTGTTATCGAGTTATTTATTAGAGTTACTAAGAAATATATCCTTTCAGGAAATGTCAGTCTTTAAAGATACCCATGAAAGGGGTAAGCTCTTCCCTAACTGATTAAGAGGGAACTCACAGCACCTGCATCAGACCCAGTCCACAGGGAGGCAACTGGGGAAGTAAAATAGCAGGAGGAACACATTCTGCACCCCAGAGTTGAACGGTGAGTGAATATCCAAGAGACATTAGCACACTGTCCAGTTCCTCTCTGGGTGCTGGTGCTAGTTACCTCCACCGGGAAAGTGGGAGCAGAATGCTTTCTTTAATACGCTATATGCCCTTCTAATGTGTAGGTCTTCATGGGTTTAGCTGCTTTAGTTGTGGGTAGGAGTTTAGCACTTCTCTGTCAATGATCTTATTTCCAAATAACAATATTCCCATAATACTTCCCTCTCCACCCAGACAAGAAAATAAAAACCTAAAGAGGTTCGAGGACCACACAATATCAGAGAGCTGGGGACAGAGCTCTGAGTGCACTGAGCTGGGCCCAGGGATTTCTCCATCTTCTCCTGCCAGAGTGGGTTGTCAGAGGTGGCTCACAGCCTGCATGAGGATGCTGAAACCAAACACACACACACACACACACACACACACACAGTGATCTTTCTCTCCAATTCAAACTATTACAGTACTTATTTATTCCATTTATTGCTCACATCTTAGATGTGTCAAAATATTAACCATTCTGGTGATTAGGTCTTGATGATCAGCTCCCTAAAATTACAAAGCACATCTCAAACTGCAGTGTATCTCTCGTGGTGCCTCACTGGCCATAAACACAGATAAGACATTGGGGACATATGTTTTGTCTGACCAACATCTCTTTTCTCCCTCTGGTAACAGGACCCATTTTGCTCAAGAACTTCCCCCTCTCACCTGTTCTGGGACTGCCAATCACAGCAGCCAACCTGCTTGGCCCATCACATGATCCCCATTAACTGGCCCCACTAATGGGCCCGGGATTGGGCACATGCTCAAGTCTGGCCAACCACACTCTTCTCCAGGATTTTATATAAAGCTGTAAGGAGAACAGAGCTCTTTTACCTCTAAGGTTTTTAAACTGGAGGTGTTTGGTGATTAGGAGGCATTAAGAGGTAACATGAGGGGGACTTCCCTGGTGGCGCAGTGGTTTAGACTCTGTGCTCCCAATGCAGGGGGCCCGGATTCGATCCCTGGTCAGGGAACTAGATCCCACGCGCATGCAGCAACTAAGAGTTCACATTCCGCAACTAAGGAGCCGGTGAGCCGCAACTAAGGAGCCCGACTGCCACAACTAAGACCTGGCGCAACCAAATAAATATTTTTTAAAAAAAGAAGCCAATTTCAACAAGTAAATTTTTTAAAAAAAGAGGTAACATGAGGGAGTTTGTGGTGAAGAAACATTTCTATGTTCTAATTGTGGTGATGGTTACATGATAACTGTCATGTGATAAATTCAATAAAACTACACACCAAAGAAAAAAAGTGCATGTAAGGTCTGCACCTGAATAACAGTATTGATCCAACACCAATTTCCTGGTTTTGACAGTGTAGCAGCATTATGTAAGGCATCAATGAGAGAAGCTGGATGGGAACTCTCTGTTCTATTTTTAAAACTTGCCAGTCTTCAACTATTTCCAAATAAAAAACTATTAAAATATGTAAAAAATATTTTAAAACTTAAAAAAAAACCCACAAGCTGAGGGCCGATTCTGAAGGTTCTAATTTACTGGGTCTGTGTTGGATTAGTATTGTAATAGGAAAGAACAAATCTGACTCCATATTAGATCTGTTTCTTTTACTTTAACCTTTGTATTCTATTGCTTTTGCTTAGAGTTAAGAATGTTGCCTATCGCCTGAAATTTACAGGATAGCCCATTCTCAAGGTTCTAACCTTTAAAGGTGTTAACACTTCCCCATCCATATAGAGATAAAAAGTTGCAGAACAGAGAATAACATTTGTCTTGTTGGAGGTTACAGTAACATCATGACCTGACCTACCCAGACAGCTGCAAGAACAAAGGATTCCTGCACCAAGAAGTCTGCAACAACCAGCCACCACCCCCCGCCCCTTTTAATATAAAAGAAGCCTGATTTCTGAATGGGGTACCATGGTTCTCTAGGACATTAGTCTGCCATCTTCTGGGTCTGCTGGCTTTCCAAATAAAGTCGCTATTCCTTGCCCTGACAACCCGTCTCCTGATTTACTGGCCTGTTGTATGGTGAGCAGAACAGGTTTGGACTCAGTAACAGTACTTTTTTTTTTTTAATGGGTAAATTTGCTTTATCAGATAGTTTTATTTAGCTAAATTCACAGTTAATGCAGAATTTCATTTTCTTAATTTACATCTTTATTATACATTCTAAGATTTCAATTATTTGAAAACCCACTAATTCATTTAATATTGCAATTTGCATGGCAATAAACAATGGGTTCTAATTTTCTTAAAGGTGTCTATAGCAATTTAAAATACCATGAGTCTTCTTTTCAGTTTGTAGCACCTGACTTAAGACCTTTATAAAAACAGATTTTAAATTCATTTAATGTACTCATTAAGATTCATTGTCACTGTTTCTCTTGTAAGGAAAACAAATTTCAATTGCTATTTCCCAGACTATATTGAGTAATGGTGTATATTACTTTCAAATGGTTAGGAGAATCTTACTCACATAAATTTATAGCCAGAAAAAGAACTCAGCCTCTTTGAATGCCTATCCACTCAAAACAATGATGAAAATAATGTATAAAATGGATTTGAGGGTCTGACCTCCTACTGAACATTATCAAACACCTTTCCAAGTATTCCTAGAAAATATTTTAAAATATATGCAAATATTCTACCATATGACAAACCATCATTTCTTTAACCATTTCCCAATTGTTCATCTTTATCATTTGTAATTTTTTTATATCATGAGTAGCACTTTGAAGAACACCCTCAACCACAGTTTTAAGCCAGACATTATATCTTTAGGATAATGTCAAGAAGTGGGTCAAACAGTGCAGATGGTTTTAAGGCTTTTAATATACTTTACCAAATAATCTCCAGAACAGCTTGAACAACTATTACCAACAATATGTTAATAGGCCCACAAAGTGAACTTGGCTGGTGACAGTGAAGCAAATTCAACTACAGATCCATGAGATGCTCAAGCATCTCAAAACTATCATACCAAAGAAGCAAGGAGACAGTTATTACTGGTGATGAAGCCAAATTCAAATTCTTCAAAATATCACTCAGCTTAACAACAACAACAACAAAATCATGATTTGATTAAATCATGATTATTTAAAAATAATCAACAGAAAAGCTTTCCACAAAAAGTCTAGTTTTTCCAAAAATAAAAAGTTAAAAAGTCAGTACCAAATGACCAAAATTTTTTATTTGACTAAATTCTATTTCATGCATAAGCATGACACCCTCTCCTGTTTATTTGACTTTGGCAATAAAAAAAAAACAAACAAGCAGCCTTGTACAGAACAGTGAAAATGCCAGGGGTGAGGGTAGGCTACAGTTTTACTGTGGGATAAATATATATATATATATATATATATATATATATATATATATCTTAAAAGGCCTCTCTCCCCTTGGCCATATCAACAATCAGTTCAGATCATTAAATACAGACAAATTTTCAAAATCGTTTCTTCACTTCTCCAAGATCTTCAATGCTATCATCATCCACTTCTGGCCATTTTTCCTGAATGACATCACTTATGTCATCTGTAAAGTCTCCCTGAATGATGATTTCATCCTCCCCTATTACTGAGGCACGCAGGAGAATTTCTGAGCAAAAAACCTTTGTGCTTCTTCAAGATCGATTTCAAAAGTTGCAAGGCCACACACTCTTGTTACATATTTCTTCTTTGCTCTGGGAATTTTGGCTATCGTAACCTTTTGTGGTACAGTCTTCTTTTTTTGTTTTGTTTGACCCCTTCCACCTCTCTTTTGTTTTTTCTTCTCTTCCTCTTCCCCGGCTGTTCCTTGACCCTCACTAATTCCAGCTTCTTGTTCGGGTGAATTTTCTACAGTAAGTTTTGCAAACTCATTTGGAAAATTCTTCTCTAACCATTGTCGACATTTAGCAACATCAGGCATATATTCACAGTACTCTGTTGGTAACGAATAAGACTCCGCAGTAAAGGACTCGAAGTGGGTAATCTGCATCTAACTTGGTATTGCTCCTCGGGTCTCCTTTGCAATCATGCCCACTGGATTCAGAAATGTCAGCAGCCATTTCAAAACCCAGGTGGTCGCACAGTCTCCGCCATCTCCGCGCCCGCCACTACCGCCAGATGAAGTGACACATGAGACCTCTCCCCCGGCCAGAGCTGCCCAAGAGCTCGGTAACAGTATTTAATCCAATGAGTCTGTGTTTGGATTTAAAAGTTCTGTAGGACACTGCCAGGGTTTAGAACTACCCTATGCAATACTCATTAGCGTTTATACAGACATTTCAACATGCTTTAATTTATTCACTTAATGTTTGGATTCAGATATCCTAGGAGGCATAAGGAATCAACCAATAAAAGCATATTAAGAATAGATATCCACTGTTCTGGGTGTAAAAGGTCAAATCATTATAGAGATAATAATTAATAAGTCATACTAAACAGTTACTAAAAGTTAAAATCAGTTATCAGTTTTGGTATTGATATTTTTAGAGGATGATCCCAATTTGATCTCCCGCTACATTTTAGCTTTTTCAAAACACCCTCCATTCTCTAGCTTCTTACATTTTCAAAGATCAGGAGTGAAATTTAATCACCACTAATTTAACATATTAAGGAAGAGAGGATATGAGAAGTATTTTGAGAGTTCTTAGGAAAACACTTTTAAGGCTTAAAGTCAGACTGAAAAATCTGACAGAGATGAGGAGAGAAGGAAACCTGTAATTACAACTTGATTTGCTTACCAGAAGTGTATATATGGGGGGGAGGGATAAATTGGGAATTTGGGATTAACAGATACACACTACTATATATAAAATAGATAAACAACAAGGACCTACTGTCCAGCACAAGGAATTATACTCAATATCTTGTAATAATCTATGATAGAAAACAATCTGAAAAAGAACATATTTTATATAAAAGAATATATATTTTATATAAATATATTATATATATATTTATATAAAATATATTTATATAAAATTTTAAAATATTTATATAAATTTTTATATTTATATATATATATAAAATGAATCACTTTGCTATATACCTGAAACATGGTAAATCAACTATATTTCAATAAAAATTTTTAAAACAACAAAAGGATTTAAAAGAGGAAAAATAAGAAGTGTATATATAGTACATATACTCATGTTACCCAGATCTACCTACTTTTATGTCACCAGCTACTAATAAAGAATATAGTTTTACCACATGCTAACGCATATATATGGAATCTAAAAAAAAAATGGTACTGATGTACCTAGTGGCAGGACAGGAATAAAGACACAGACATAGAGAATGGACTTGAGGGCAGGGGCGGGGAGGCAGAAGGGTAAGCTGGGACGAGGTGAGAGAGTGGCATGGACATATATACACTACCAAATGTAAAATAGATAGCTAGTGGGAAGCAGCTGCATAGCACAGGGAGATCATCTCGGTGCTTTGCGACGACCTAGAGGGGTGGGATAGGGAGGGTGGGAGGGAGACGCAAGAGGGAGGGGATATGGGGATATAAGTATACGTATAGCTGATTCACTTTGTTATACAGCAGAAACTAACACACCATTGTGAAGCATTATACTCCAATAAAGATGTATTAAAAAAAAGAATATAGTTTCTTTCACCCATGTATTAAGGTATTACTTAGAGATATTTCCTCTCCTATGTGTATGGAAGGTGCCCAAGTATGAGGAAGGGCAAAAAGAACTCTCAGTTACTATTATGTGCCAGGCTTTAGAATAGGTACAAATATTTCATTAAAGCCTCCAGACAAATCTGCAAGATAAGTATTAACATACCTATTTACATATAAGGAGACAGACTGACAGGCTAAGCATACTGTCAAGGCACACAGCTGGGAAGTGGAGAACTGGATTTCAACCCACATTCTTCTCATGCCAAACAGACACCCCTGCAGGACAAGCAACTTTGATCAGGAGAGCTGATCAAAGTCTACACATCAGGAAGAATGTCATATAATGCTATGAAACATTAGAACAAAGGAAAACAGCAAAGTCACTTACCCAGTATATCTTTGTGAGTGTAAAAGCGTGTCTTAAATGGCTTGTACTCATGGATCCATTTGAAGGTTTCCCCAAAGGGGGCTGGTGGAATTATTTTATTACATACAGCACAGCAAACAAAGTTTGTGTAATTCGGATTTCTGATCATAATTAAATTTAAGATGTCTTTTACTATGTACAAACACTCTTAGGATCAGAAAAAGTAATTTTAAGAAAAGCTAGACGTTTGAGAAAGCTGGAAGAGGTTCAAGGTTTGAAGACAATGCTAGAAGCTTGCAAGGATTAAATGATTTGCCATGATTAGGTAGTGGTTATGTGTCTAATGGTAAAGAACAGTACTGAAAGCCTCTGCCATATAAGGTCTGGGCACTGGATTTGGGAAGATTTAAGCAGTTGCTCCCTCCTAGACTCTAGATTAAATTGTTAACTTACTTAGCAACTGTTGCTAGGTAAGACAAGCTTTGCTCATAAAAGTAACTAGAAATAATGACTAAAGGGAGCATAGTACAGCTGTTCATTTCCCAGATACTTTCTGTATTAGTTTCCTTCTGGGGATGTAACAAATTACCACATATTTAGTAGCTTAAAACAACACAAATTCATTCTCTTGCACTTCCGGAGGTCAGAAGTCTAAAATGAGTCTTAAGGGGCTAAAATTAAGATGTTAGCAGCACTGGCCCTTCTGGAGGCTTTAGGGGAGAATCTGTTTCCTTGCCTTTTCCAGCTTCCAGAGGCCACCCACATTCCTTGGCCCATGGGCTCACATCAATAGAGCCTTTTCTCTTCCTGTTTGCAGGGTGACATTGTTTCTTCCTCTGATCATCTGCCTCCCTCTGGTAAGGACTTCTGTGATTATATCAAGCCCACCCAGATAATAAAGGACAATTTCCCCATCTCAAAATCCTGAACTTAATCACATCTGTCAAGACCCTTCTGCCATATAATGGAACATATTCACAGGTTCTAGGGATTAGGATCCAAACATCTCTGGGGTGGTTGGGGGAAAAGGAGTATTATTCAGCCTGCTATACTTTCTGTTAAATGGTTTGTTTTAAAGAATTGATTTTTTAGGACAGAAAAGGAGGGAGTTTAATTTTTTTCAGGTTATCTATAAATATGTTTTTGTGCCATGACAATAAAACTGGGAAATATCACAAGTATCTTAAAGGAAAATTTACTTTCATTAAGCAAGCACTCAAAATTACTAAGCTTGGTTTTAAAAATCAGAGTTAACTAATTTGTTGTCCTTGTTTTAAAATGGAAAGTCCTACATCTCAAGAACCCCCTCGGTGCCTGGCAAACTGGGACAGATTGGTCACCCTATAAGGGTATAAAATAATAAGTAACTTCACTGTTTACATCAGGAAATTCTTATCAACTTGTCAATTGAACTGCTTGCTCCTCTGGGCAAATAGCTCTTCTATCAGAAGAGATTGCTTCCCTGGGCAAAGAGGTCGCTTACACCTTATCAATGGTTCACTTACCAAGACTTGCTTCAAGACTGAATCTCTTATGTTACTGAGTTTGCCCAATCTCAACCAGATTCCTGCATTGGAAAACATTCCTCCTACCACTTGAACCCAGACTACAAAAGGCTGTAATTATCTTGCCCTGAGCATCCCCTCCTTAGACAACTGACTCTGTCAAAGTGGCATTTTCCTTTAGAGAAGGAATGAAAACATCAGCACACAGCCAGGCAGCCTTTGACACTGCACACAGAAAGACTGTGCTACAGAACTTGTAACCACCCTGTAAATAGTAGCACAGTTAGGTTACTTGCTCCTAAAATTCAGTGGGATTCTTCCCTTGCACTACTTTTCACAGCTGTGTGCCTTGAGGAATCTACTGCTACCCTGGTTCATTCACACACGTCACATGGCTTAAGGCTGCCCTCTGTCCAGTTCCTGCTGCCCTTCTTTGCTGCAATAATCTCCTGATAGCTCACCTAACTAATACCTCCCTCACCAAACAGCAACTTATTTTGTTGACTACTAGAAGAACTCTAAAGACAATGATGTGACATTAAATGCGTAAGTTGAAAACAGAAGAACCCTAGTTCTTTAATAACCAACAGCAAAGGGGCTTCCCTGGTGGCGCAGTGGTTAAGAGTCTGCCTGCCAATGCAGGGAACACGGGTTCGAGCCCTGGTCTGGGAAGATCCCACATGCCGCGGAGCAACTAAGCCCGTGAGCCACAACTACTGAGCCTGCGCTTCTGGAGCCTGTGCTCCGCAACGGGAGAGGCCGCGACAGTGAGAGGCCCGTGCACCGCGATGAAGAGTGGCCCCCGCTTGCCACAACCAGAGAAGGCCCTCGCACAGAAACGAAGACCCAACACAGCCAAAAATAAATAAATAAATAAATTTATAATAACCAACAGCAAAAGATAACACTTTAAATTAAAAGGCATTTTATACCTCCTAAGTGCATTTTAAACTATTTGAAGTGTACTATACAGAGACACCTAGCAAAGAAATATTTAGGGCTCAGTAATAAAGATTTAATTTAGGTGCATGTAGATAATTAGCTAAGCTCTTTAATATTTACAAATCAGACATAATTACATTTTCATGCATCTTGCAAAACCACAATAAAGCACTGGAAATTAAATATTACATTATGATGATAAACTCTGCCTGTGCAATTATTTTACTTGTTAATAATAAATGAAACAAAATTTCAGAGATGAGATTTATTACTGAGCTCCAATTCCAATGATTTGGAGAATACGGTAAATATCTAGAAATGAAACAGGTCTAGAACACTCATCAGAAAGGTATATATATATAAGGTAAACCCATGTTCTTATGGTTATTTTAAAACCAGACCTTCTTTTCTTATCTATTGAGTAGTTCTAGTTTTTAAATAACTGTAAGAACATTTGGTCTACATTTACAATATCACTGTAACATTAATTTACAAAAACCAAAACAGATAATGGTTGTAGTCAAATAAAAACATCATACTCAGTATAACATACTTTCTTTTTAAAAAAAGAAAAACTCCAATTACTTTGGGTTATTCTCTCATTTAATCTTTATTTTAGTAGTTGAATGGGACTATCTTTTCAATTAAAATAAAATTCTGGACCAAAATTAGCTGAAATGGAAAATCAAAATATAAGACCCATCTGTGACTCTGTAAAAACTATTTGTTTTTAACTGCAGGCTTTACGATAATTTACAATTATTTTTTTCTTCATAAATATAGGTTCTATGCCAGGTAGAAAATGAACACTGTCCTTGCAAACAGTAAAACAAACTAAACACCCACAACAGTTGTAAATGCACAATTCCCCTTAAAATGTTAAAAATACCATGTAAATTTAAGAGCATCAGTACTTTTTATTATATAGAACTTAATTCACAAAAGTGACTTCCATTCTCATGGCACTTTTACAAGAGGATTTAGTCAAGGAAAAATCTTGAGCAGCTCTTTCTGTGGAAAAAGAATGCGATAATGGCTACAGTTTTGAAAGGACAACACTCACTATAGTGGCCTGGCTGCAGCCGCCATCCTTCTTCCTCAGTAGCGTCTTCTAGAACAAGAAACAAGACACTGTGTGGCGCTCATCTTCACCTGAAGATTTCAGAGTCCCCAGTAAAGCTCCATCTGCAGTAACCAGCACTGTTAATCCCACTTAGATGTTTTCCTCCTCATATAACTGTGTCCCTCACTATCAATAGCTTCATAGAGGTCCTTCTTATTCTCCTGTGTCGCATGTAGATAACCGATATAAGCCACACAAAGTGAAAGGGTTATCAATCCGAAAGCCATTACAGGTTTGTTCTGTCAAAGAAAAAAAATTATAAGACCTCATTAAGACTCATCATTTGAGGAGACTCAAGTATCTCTTGCACTCTCCTCCTGACATGCCAAGGCTTTAGTACCACACCAGCATTCCTACGGTATTAATTTCATTTATAAAAATTTACCCAGTTCTTTATTCAATTAACTCAACTCCTGATAATTTAGAGACTATAGAAGACTCTTGCTTCTTCTCTCCACAGCTGGGACATCTCTGACCTTCACCTTTAGGAAGGTGAGGCTGGAAGAGGTGCGGGGGAAACGAGAGGCATGAAAACTGGTCCAGTGCTCAGAGTTTTCAGTGTTATCTGTGTGATGCAGAAAAGTTGCTTAACTTCTCTGGGCCCAAGCTTCCCACTTGCAAACCTTAAATTAGTTAATTTTATTAGGAAGTGAGGAAGGAAGTATACATGCTATTCTTCTCACCTGAGTTCATGGATAACTGGCAGAAACCCTTTCATGTCATATACCAGGTACAGCAAAATATACACGCTCTTCTCTGGGAACTTATTCTATTACCTCAAGAAATTTAGTGATTGGAAGAGAAATGCTACTATAATAACCTTGATTTGCTGCTGTAAAATCCAAGACCCTAAGAGGCAAAGTGATGCAGCTCTGAATATTTTTTTTTAAAAGCTTTTTAAATTTGTATTTTCTGCTTCTGTCACCATACCTGTTATATTACTATAATTTCAAATCTTAATAATCAAAAAAATAAAGGTCAAGCCTCAGAGCAGTTTAAATTTACAATTCTTTTTTAAAATATTTCTTATTTTATTTATTTATCCATTCATTCATTCATTTATTTATGGCTGCGTTGGGTCTTTGTTGCTGCGCACGGGCTTTCTCTAGTTGCGGCAAGGGCTACTCTTCGTTGTGGTGTGTGGGCTTCTCACTGCGGTGGCTTCTCTTGTTGTGGAGCATGGGCTCCAGGCACATGGGCTTCAGTAGTTGTGGCACACGGGCTCAGCAGTTGTGGCTCACGGGCTCTAGAGCACAGGCTCAGTAGTTGTGGTGCACAGGCTCAGTTGCTCCGTGGCATGTGGGATCTTCCCGGACCAGGGCTTGAACCCGTGTTCCCTGCCCTGGCAGGCGAATTCTTAACCACTGCACCACCAGGGAAGCCCTAAATTTACAATTCTTGAAATGTATTTGGCAATTAAAAGAATACATTAGGGACTTCCCTGGTGGCACAGTGGTTAAGAATCCACCTGCCAATACAGGGGACATGGGTTCGAGCCCTGGTCCGGGAAGATCCCACATGCTGCGGAGCAACTGAGCCCGTGCACCACAACTACTGAACCTGCGCTCTGGAGCCCGCGAGCCACAACTACTGAGCCTGCGCTCTAGAGCCCGCGAGCCACAACTACTGAGCCTGCGCTCTAGAGCCCGCAAGCCACAACTACTGAGCCTGCGTGCCACAACTACTGAAGCCCGTGCACCTAGAGCCTGTGCTCCAGAACAAGACAAGCCACCGCAATGAGAAGCCCAGGCACGGCAATGAAGAGTAGCCCATGAACCGCAACAAAGAGTAGCCCCCGCTCGCCGCAACTAGAGAAAGCCCACGTGCAGCAACGAAGACCCAACGCAGCCAATAAATAAGTAAATAAATAAATAAATTTATATATATATAAAAAAGAATACATTAGTTCACCGTTTTTAAAACATTTTACCTTGATTTAATTATCTGATTGTTAAATTGACCTATTTAACTTTCAAACAGCTTATACTGGCAACTATGTTATTAAAATTCTAATCACATTCAATACATTTAAGTACATTGTATGATTTGATTTGAGTTTTTAAAAAAGTAAAATTTATCATATCAAATATATTCCATAACTTGCTACAAAAATATGAATGATTAGCTAACTCCCTAACAGTGTAGAAATGCATGTTTTGAAATTTTTCAAGATATGTTTGCAGTATCCCCCTAGGTTAAAATATTAATAAAGCCTGGAATTGTAGACTATAAGAATGATCAGATTTTCAGTCTGTTTTCTTTGTTTCAATGGAGGATCTTATTTACTTAATAATACTTGATCAAACAATAAAAATTTCCTTAAAATTAACACAGATATTAAAATAAAATTTTAAACGGGAATTTGAAAAGTCAATCCATTAAAATCCAACCATTTTCCATTAAAACTCTCCAAACGTGCTCAAAATAATTAGTTTTATATGTGTATTAAGTGAAACAGCATTTAAGATTTTCCTTCCACCTGCTTTTTATTCACAGAGAGGTCTTCCATGATAAAATCAAATAATAAGAACTTTCTATTTCTGACAGCCTAGTTAAATTGAACATAAAGTCTTATCCTGGGAACTTCCCTGGTGGTCTAGTGGCTGGAACTCCGTGCTCCCAGTGCAGGGGGCCTGGTTCCATCCCTGGTCGGGGAGCTGAATCCCACATGCAGCAACTAAAGGTCCCACATGCTGCAACTGGGACCCAGCGCAGCCAAATAAATAAATACATATTAAAAAAAAAAAAAGTCTTATCCTGGATGCATTTCTTACAGGTTTAATGAAGAGCTCTGGATTCACAGCTCGAAATAAGGTTGTGGTGCGGACCCCTCTGAGCCCAGGGTTTCCCAGGTCTTTTTCCTTGGGTGGCTCCTTTTTAACGGCTGGAGGCTCAGGTGCTGAAGACATCTTGACTAATGATGATTTAGTACCTAAAAATAAAATGAGAGATGTTTTTTCCCTTCCAGACTGTGTTCTTTTGATAATGCTCTTTAAGAAACTGATTCTGTTTTCATTCTTTTTTGAATTCCAGTCCACTTTTCCACCAAAAGTGATGGTCCATTATTTTCTTCCTTTGTATAACACATACTTTGTAAATGGAACTTCAGGTTTTGCTTGGTAAAATGGCTATTTTATTTTTCATCTCTTAGACCAAACTAGTGAGGTATGCAAAAATTGTCTTCCTACTTTTCCAGGAGGCTAGATAATTTGTTTGTTGGTCTGAGTCACACTGTATCTTGTTATATGAAGGGGGTGCTAAGGGTGGAAGTGGCCGGTGGGTTATCCACACCTTCTTAATTTCCTTCCATTTTCACTCTTCCTCACCTTCCAATAGCCCTTTCAGGACAGGAGCATTCCATTGCTCCACTTCTCCCACCCCCTCTGCCTTCCTCCACCGGCCACCCCAGCACCAGCACCAGACAGGAAGGGTGAGCAGCTGTCAGTCCCCACTCCCTCTCTGCCTATCAGCCACTCTCTGGAAACAACCACTATGCTACCTCCTTAATCTGAATACCCTTTTTTCTCTTAATTACTCAGAATTTATCCTATTAGATCCGAGTATGTCTTTTGGCTTCTGGTTCTCCCAGCTGGAATGTCATCATTTTGTGAATATTTTTCTCTTCTAGATACTATTACGCAAAAGCTTATTCCTACCATTCCTGCCACCGAATTCTTGGGCGGGGGGGCAGAGTTGCAAGGGAGGAGGTAGGAAAAGACACCTTCCAAAGAAAGGCTGAACTTGATGGCAATATAATAAAATTCTTCGGGGGAAATGTTGAACGCTATCATATAGTAAATGTTATGAAATGAGAGTCAAACACTCACATTTAAACATTCATTGGGGCTTTGTTTATTCAAGTATTCTTTAAGTCTTCCATTTTATAGTCTTTATAAAAGCAATATTTTTGCAACTTTATTACTTATGGAGAAAGTTAGGAGTTCAGTTTTTTCAAAACATACTGATTATTCAATGGGAAAGCTCAACACATGTGTGATCCAAACACAGGAGTGTGCTATGGGCACAGCAGTTGTCCATCAGCAAGATGATCTTGCATTTCACTCCTTCCATCCCCTTGCTAACCATTCTCAGCCATTCATTAAATAAACCTCCCATACTTTGGGCATGTGTATTGGCTTCATAATCACTGGGGAGCAAATAAACATTTCTGAAGCCCTGGGGGTTAGCTGACTTGCCAGTGACAAGTGGTCTCATCTCTTCCGACCACGATGCATTACAGCAGAATAGAGCAATCATCAACCTCTGTTTACCTCTTCTGCGAAGTCTACCTTGGACACGAAGTATATGAGGTAACAACTCGTAAAACACTTATTTCATCAGCATTTAAAACATCATTCAAGCTGTAACAAGCAATTTTTTTTAAATTTCAACTGCATTCAAGTTACTAGTTTTCTCTACTGAACAGTGTTTTTTTCACTACAGACAACTTCTGAATCAATTCCATAACATGCCTGAAATTTGTTCAGCCAGCACACACTTGTTTGAAACTCCCAAGGCTGGCAAAAAAATCCAACGTTTTCTTTAGAACCAGGGGTCCACTCATATGCCCGTCTCTTACGTGAACTTCTTGAAACTGTCGACTGAAGAAAAATGCACAAACTAAAAGTTGCGAGTTAAGTTTTATTTGGGGACCTTACTGAGGACTATAGCCTGGAAGACAGCCTCTCAAGCCTCTCAGATATATTAATATTTATATATATACACATGCAAGATTCTTTGGTCTCCTCTTTCCTTAGCCGAACCTACATTTGCTTTGTGACGAATCAAACAAACAAGCAATCAAGGTAGTATTTATTATACTGCAACCTCTAGACATCCACATTCTGTTTATGTTAAACTGTTTATGTTAAACTCTTTGCCAGAAATGACAATTAAAGAACACCTGGGCTAGAAACCACTGCAAATGTTTACTGAAAGAGCCTTTTACAATTTAAAGTTACCTACTACACTATATTTGAAAAGATTTAATATGCCACAATTTCCATTGTTTGTGATACTTTGGGGAATGTATGAAAATAATATTTTCCATTATACGTCATTCTTTTACTAGGCCTGGAATAAGACAGCTCAGTTCTATTGCTGCTTCTCCTTTAATGAGCCACAGTCACTGAAGATGTTACAACAGTTCTCCCCAAACTGCATGAACTTGTTTATGCCACTGATCAAACAAGTAAAGAATTTTAACAACCTTCTGTACTTTAAGTAAAAAGAAACAGATTACTGAGGCCAAAAAGGGCCTTAGTAGGTAAGAATTTGTGATACATAAGAACAGAACAGGGCTTCCCTGATGGCGCAGTGGTTGAGAATCTGCCTGCCAGTGCAGGGAACACGGGTTCGAGCCCTGGTCTGGGAAGATCCCACATGCCGCGGAGCAACTAGGCCCGTGAGCCACAATCACTGAGCCTGCGCGTCTGGAGCCTGTGCTCCGCAACAAGAGAGGCCGCGATAATGAGAGGCCCGCGCACCGCGATGAGGAGTGGCCCCCGCTTGCCACAACTAGAGAAAGCCCTCGCTCAGAAACGAAGACCCAACACAGCCATAAATAATAAATTAATTAATTAATTAAAAAACTCTAACTCCTGCCCACCTAAAGTGTGATGTTTACTATTAAAAAAAAAAAAAAAAAAAAACAGAACAAAGCAGAACATTTTTTTCATGTAAGAGAAGGTTCTTCTGCATCTCCTCACATGCCCAGCACACAGAGCTGTAGGAATATAACTGGGGCAGAAATTCAAGATGTGGTGGTTGAATAAATAAAGTCTGTAAGATGCAAAACCTTAGCTGTTTCTTCACAGATGTGTCAACTGTCAGTGCTTTTTGGGAAAACAAGTCTCTATTTCAAAAGCAAACTTTTAATCTAGCAGTAAAAGCTGACCAGCTACTTTCAAGTGCAGAGCTAATATAATTCCATTTTAAAAAGCTGCAGCACTGGGCTTCCCTGGTGGCGCAGTGGTTGGGAGTCTGCCTGCCAATGCAGGGGATATGGGTTCGAGCCCTGGTCCGGGAGGATCCCACATGCCGCGGAGCGACTGGGCCCGTGAGCCACAACTGCTGAGCCTGCGCGTCTGGAGCCTGTGCTCCCCAGCGGGAGAGGCCGCGACGGTGAGAGGCCCGCGCACCGCGATTAGGAGTGGCCCCCGCTCGCCGCAACTAGAGAAAGCCCTTGCACAGAAACGAAGACCCAACACACCCAAAAATAAATAAATAAATAAATAAATTTATTAAAAAAAAAAAAAAAGCTGCAGCACCGTAAGTTCAAAGCACAGCAACAACCTATTCCAACATTACCAGTCGAATCAGCAGTACCTAAGACAACAGTTAACATCTAGCACACATCCATCAGAACTTCCTAAGTCTCCCCATCACTTTCTCCCACTTCTTCCCTTACTCTTTTTTTCCCACTGCAGGTAACTAGCACTTTCTTATTTGTATATGATCCTGATCAATCTCTAGATATACTTGCTTTCAAGATATGTTTATTTATAAGCGAGGACCCTCATTTATTGCATTAAAAGGGGAATCTCCGGACTTCCCTGGTGGTCCAGCAGTTAAGACTCCGCACTTCCAATGCAGGGGGCCTGGGTTCGATCCCTGGTCAGGGAACTAGATTCCGCATGCCACAAGTAAGACCCAGCACAGCCAAATAAATAAATATTACACACACACACACACACACACACACACACACACACACATACACACACCCCCCGCCCCCCCCAGCAAGGATGATGGGAACCTGGCACTGAACTGCTCCTGGCAAAGTAATTTGGTGATTAGTTTCTGTGTGGGCCCACCTGTAAAACACTCAATAAATCAGGTATCCCAGGGCCACCACCTGGCTGTGCAATCTGTCCAGGTGCCCCCATTCTTATTTCTTCTTCATTTTTCCATCACCCATTTGTTGTTCCCTTATCAATTCATGAAAAGAAACTGTATATAATTTTTTTTAAATAGAAGAGAGTAGAATTTTTCATACTTGCCTGTAAAAAAGATCTAAACTAAACTGTATTTACTTCATATGTCCCTCCTGGAGAAAAGACAGTCTCTTCAATAAGTAGTGCTGGGAAAACTGGACAGCTACATGTAAAAGAATGAAATCAGAACATTCTCTAACAACATACACAAAAATAAACTCAAAATGTATTAAAGACCTAAATGTAAGGCTGGATACTATAAAACTCTGAGAGGACAACACAGGCAAAACACTCTTTGACATAAATCACAGCAATATCTTTTTGAATACAAAAGGATCAACCTCCTAGAGTAATGAAAATAAAAACAAAAATAAACAAATGGGACCTAATTAAACTTAGCTTTTGCACAGCAAAGGAAACCATAAACAAAATGAAAAGACAACCTACAGAATGGGAGAAAATATTTGCAAACGATGCGACTGACAAGGGATTAATCTCCAAAATATACAAACAGCTTACGCAGCTCAATATCAAAAAAACAAACAACCCAATCAAAAAATGGGTGGAAGACCTAAATAGACATTTCTCCAAAAAAGACATACACATGGCCCATAGGCACATGAAAAGATGTTCAACATAGCTAATCATGAGAGAAATGCAAATCAAAGCTACAATGAGTTATCACCTCACGCTGGTCAGAATGGCCATCATCAAAAAGTCTACAAACAATAAATACTGGAGAGGGTGTGGAGAAAAGGAAACCTTCCTACATTGCTGGTGGGAATGTAAATTGGTACAGCCACTATGGAGAACGGTATGGAGTTTCCTTAAAAAACTAAAAATAGAGCTACCATATGATCCAGCAATCCCACTCCTGGGCATATATCTGGAGGAAAACAATAATTTGAAAAGATACATGCACCCCAATGTTCATTGCAGCACTATTTACAATAGCCAAGACACGGAAGCAACCTAAATGTCCATCAACAGGTGAATGGATAAAGATGATGTGGTATATATACACAATGGAATATTACTCAGCCATAAAAAAGAAAGAAATAATGTCAATTGCAGTAACATGGATGGACCTAGAGCTTATCATACTAAGCGAAGTAAGTCAGAAAGAGAAAGACAAATACCATATGTGGAATCTAAAAAAATGATACAAATCAACTTATTTACAAAACAGAAACAGACTCACAGACATAGAAAACAAACTTAGGGTTACCAAAGGGGAAAGGTGGGAGTGTGGATAAATTAGGAGTATGGGATTAAGATACACACAATACTATATATAAAATAGATAATCAACCAGGACCTACTGTATAGCACAGGGAACTCTACTCAATATTCTGTAATAACCTATAAGGGAAAAGAATCTGAAAAAGAATGGATATATGTATTTGTATAACCAAATGACTTTGCTGTACACCTGAAACTAACACAACATTGTAAATCAACTATACTCCAATATAAAATAAAAATTTAAAAAAAAGATCTAAACTAAACTGCATTTACTTCATATGTCCCTCCTGGTAAAAAGTTCTTTACCTTTTTCTTCTGCCCACCCTCTGGTGAAGGCAATATGCGATAGGAAAAGGAAGCAACAAAGGTAAAGGACTGACTCTTTGCACCAATGTCACAAGGGTCATTCACATCCTAAAGTGTGAGTGAGAATGGTGCTCCCCTGGAATGAATAATGCACACTGTGCGAGGCTATACAAAGATGTTCCTAAGCCGAGTCAGGAACAGTCATTTTTGAATGATTTTCTCTCCTTTAGTAAAACTCTTACTCTGCAGGATGATCCAGAATATATTTGGCAACTGACATTAAACAATTCAGTGAAATAAAATTGGCATGACATAAAAATTAGACCAAGATATAAAGAATCTGAGTTACTTTGGGGGAAAACCTCAATCTTCAGATATTCATTTTTGAAATAAGCATCTCAGTAGAAGATAAATTTAGAAAATTATCAGAATCATAGAACATTAGAGAGAAGGCATGTCAGCAATAATCAAAGCCTTGTTTTTAAGACTTAGGGAATTAGAAAATGGACAAAATACTTTAATGAGATATAAATATACTTGTTATTTTAGTTCCACATACCACACTATTTTAATATTTAAGAAAATCACTTGAAGTCTGGGGCAGGACACCTTAAAAATAGTTTGAATTAGAATAAGCAAGTTTGGGACAGAATCAGAGGACTTGTCTTGAGGGAGTGTAGCATAGCCTCAAATGCCAACTTTGCTACGGATTAGGTGTATGTTTTTGAGTGACAACCTCTCTAAGCCTCAGTCTGCACCTTTATAAAAGGGATAGTATTATCTAATGCATAGAATTACTATGTGAATTAAATGAAGTAACATTTTTTAAAGAACAAAACAGATGTTCAATAACTGGTAGCTACTGTGACCTTCACCATCGAATCCAATCCCCTTTTTTCAAACAAAGAAATCTAAACCCACAGAGATTGCCTTTGCCCAAGGGAGGGTGAGATAATCCAGGTCTCTCAATTTCCAGCCCACCCCTAGACCACCACTTCACCCCACCTTACTCCTACATTGATAAGACTCTGCATTTGTAAGTTATTACAAGATTTAAGAAACATAAAATTATAATCACTTAAATTTTAAAGATAAATTCTGTATTTGCTGTTTTTAAGGTAAAAAACGCCATTAAAAAATCTCTTTCCATCTCTTGAAATTTACTGTACCTAGAAAAAGGAGAAAGATTTTATTTTTTTTTTAATATACTGAGCTCCTCTATGTTCTAGGCCCCGAGTCTCCACACAGATATTTTCTATCAAGGGTTCTTTTTTTTTTTTAATTTATTTATTTATTTTTGGCTGTGTTGGGTCTTCGTTTCTGTGCGAGGGCTTTCTCTAGTTGTGGCAAGCGGGGGCCACTCCCTATCGCGGCCTCTCTTGTTGCGGAGCACAGGCTCCAGACGCGCAGGCTCAGTAGTTGTGGCTCACGGGCCTAGTTGCTCCGCGGCATGTGGGATCTTCCCAGACCAGGCCTCGAACCCGTGTGCCCTGCATTAGCAGACAGATTCTCAACCACTGCGCCACCAGGGAAGCCCCGAAGGGGAAAGATTTTGACAACGGTTGTTGCCTACAATCTGAGAGGTGTAAAGTACTATCTGGGTCCGCTGCCCTCCCCATAGTGTGGTACCCACACTACATCTGGCTATTACTCAAAGACAGATACCTTTGAAGGCTCCAGAAAAAAACAAAACAAAACAACTGCACTCAGTTAAGTTCCAGACATTGTGTTGCAGGGGGAACACATGACTAAACACAGTTAAAAAGGAAAGAGGCACCTCACGTGAAAACAGTTACAAAACCACTTTCCCCTAATTAGAAAGTTTGGTGAGCTAGGATACCAAGAAACTGTCCAGGAAATGGGAGGGTTCTGGCGGTGGAAGTGTCCACGGATGGGGCGGGACACGCGCCCGGTGGGGTCAGAGATCTCCCAGACCCGGCTCAGGGCGCCCACCGAGAGGCGAGGATTCGGGGGGCCTGAGAGAACGCCGCCGAGTCCACGCACCTGGGAGCGAGGTCCGCAGGGCGGCCGGGCCCTCCAATGCCAGGGTCGAGTGCGCTGTAGGGCGGCCGCCCTGTCCCCACCCGCCGGCCCGCCTCCCAGCCACCCCGGCCCCGCCGCCGCTCACCTGCCGCGAGGTCACCTCCTCTCCGCGCCCGCTGCGCTCCGCCTCTCCTCCTGCGCCTCGTCTCCCCCTGCAGGAGAGAGCGGCCCAGCGCGCTCGGCAAGCTCGGCGCCGCAGCGGCCCCTACAGCCCGGAGGCTGCGGCGCAGGGGCGCGGGAGCGGAGGAGTACCAGTCTAGCGCCTCTCCTCCACCTCCCAAGCCCTGCAGCCCGCCCGCGGGATGGAGTTTGCAAAGCCATTTTTGGTTTCTTCCTTTTTTACCTAAGTTTTCAGCCTACTGGGTTCAAATAACTTTCCAGTTTCGCGTGTGTGTTTTGTATAAATAAAAGGAGACATCAGCTAGAATTACATAAATTTATTAACGGAAGGGGAAAGCTTTCTGATTTGGGAAAGAAGGCTCGGATCTGGTTTCCTCCTAGCCCCATTTCAGGGACACAGTCATTTAAATGTACGGTTAATCCTCTGACATTCTGTTAGTGCCTTGAGAGTCTAAGATGCAAGATACGTGTGGCTATGGTTGTGATAAGAATAGATATGGATACCGGTTTGCACGTACTTTGCTGATGTTGAAGTTTGTTGGAATAAAAGTTGTGTTAAAACAAACAAAATAGAATATCAGGTGCCCAGATTTTGGCATGGATTTATGTAAAGTTTTGGCAAATGGATTTTGAATTTAAAACTTGTTCTCTCAAGCCAAATTGACTTTAATTTGAGGTTTAATTTTTTAAAGTTCATTGACATCTGGTATTAGTAGGCAATCTTCTGACAAATAAGTTAAATTTTAATTAAAAAGCTGTTTGTAACATGAAAAGGTGCTCAACATCACTAATCATTAGGGAAATGCAAAACCACAGTGAGATATCGCCTCACACCTGTTAGAAGGGCTATCATCAAAAAGACAGGAGGGACTTCCCCGGTGGTACAGTGGTTAAGACTCCACCTGCCAATGCAGGGCACACGGGTTTGACCCCTGGTCCGGGAAGATCCCACATGCCGCGGAGCAACTGAGCCTGTGCGCCACAACTATTGAGCTTGCGCTCTAGAGCCCGCAAGCCACAGCTACTGAAGCCCGCATGCCTAGAGCCTGTGCTCCACAACAAGAGAAGCCACCGCAATGAGAAGACCATGCACCGCCTTAAAGAGTATCCCCTGCTCACCACAACTAGAGAAAGCCCACGCGCAGCAACGAAGACCAACACAGCCAAAGATTAAAAATAATTAATTAATTAATTAATTTTTTAAAATAATAAGATAGCACCATCAATATTTAATAATATTTAACAGCACATCTGGTATTTGCTAGGATTAGGAACTTTTCTATTTGATGGGATTGGCTGCATAAAACAAAGTTTCATCTGTGTGAAAATGCATTCAGATTTATGAAAGACAACTATTTTAATCAGAAGTTCCCAAAGTCTGCTCTAGGGACAATACTGGTGGTCTGTGAGCCTTCTCAAGGGAAGGGTACTTTTTTTTCAGGCAAGAATTAATCTTTGCATGGGCTCTAGGCATGCGGGCTTCAGTAGTCGTGGCACACGAGCTTAGTTGCTCCGCAGCATGTGGGATCTTCCCAGACCAGGGCTCGACCTGTGTCCCCTGCATTGGCAGGCGGATTCTTCACCACGTTGTTGCAGTAATTTTTATAAAATGAATGCTGGATTCTTTTCCCTAGCATCATGCCAAGTCAAAGTAGGTGATATAATTAATGTGGGCTCAGCATACTACTGTTATTTCAGCTGCAAATAACTGAAAGTAACTTGAGTGCAAAAGGATCTGTATTACCTCATGTAATTAAGTACAGGGAGGGGACTGGTTTGGGGAACAGTGAGATATGGGACATCCATAGATGCCAACAGGGCTCCCTTGTCTCATTTCTCTATGCGCTTCTCAGGTACACTTACTGCATGTCTTGGGTACCTCCCTGCTGGCAGTTCCAGCCTCCTACCACGTTAAGGTACATCCAAGTGGAAAGGGAGCTTTTCTAATCATCCATATATCAAATCTCATAAAAGAATTGTGACTGGCTTTCATGACCTTTGGGTCATGTACCCTTTTTCAGGACAAATTGTTGTGGACAGGAGGAAGGGATAGCAGGGCTGGCCCAGCCTGGGTCAAGGTCATGTTATCCCAGTTGTGGAGGAGACATTCTCTGGGGGTTGGGATGGGGTAGAGGTGCTAGGAAGACAAAACAAGCAGACGTCCACCCCACAGGTAGACCTGCTTCCTGAGAAGTTACACAGAACTCCTGAAAAGCAGCAGCCGGCAGGGACCACAGAATAGAGCTTTTCCACCGAGGGGTGCTGCTGCCTCATGCTCACATGGTGGTGAAGGGATGCCTTCTACTCACGGTGGGTGACTAAATGAGGTGGCCAGAGTGGAGGAAATGGGTGGGCCTGGTGCTGAATGCACAGGAGAGACTCCTGAGGGACTTGAAAAAATAGTGTCGTTACCTGCCATCATATTATTTATTTATTTATTGTCTTTCTTCTCCATTAGCATGTAAGTTCCATGAAGGCATGACTATGCCATGAAAGCTCCATGGAGCTTCATGTAAGCTGCATGAAGGCTCTATGTTTTGCTCGTAGCTATATTTCCAGACACATGAAGAGCTCCAGAAATATTCATAGAAGGGATGTGAAGTGGACTAGTGAGATTCTAAGGAGGAGGTACCATGATGAAGAGCAGCCAACCAACGCATGGGCCTCTGGACCATGAGAGACACTTTCCCAGAACGGGGTGAAAGTGAGATATTGTGAAAGGGGTCCCAGTGGAGGAGGGTAGAGCTGCCACGATGGGCCTGCAGGCCCCGGTTGTGAAAGGAAAATCAAAATGGAGTTGGTATTGCTAAGAGAGCTCTCTCACATGGAGCCTGGAGGCCATCGAGAAAGTGTGACTTACGCATGTCTCAGCCTGGATGGAACCTGACCTTTGATCACTTACCGTCTAAAGCAGGCATCCAGAACATCTGCCCAATGCTCCAGAAACTCAAGATATTTGTTGGACGCTTACCCTAAAATAACCGGTGACAGCCTATCCCTTAAGGACAAATATTTCCTTTCCTGCATCAGAGTCAGTCATAATTCTTGAACAATCCTGTGGCTTTTGCTTTTATAAGCCCCTGACTCTTTCTCTTCCCCGGAACAGGCTTTTAGTTTTACCTGATTCTGTGTCTCCCAAATTGCAATTTTTTTAAGACCCCCCCCAAAAAGCTCTTTGTTCTTTGCAGCCTCGATACTGATTATTGTTGGACATCAATTCTGTAACTGCCTCTGACAGCACCCAGGGATGCAGAAACAACTTCTCTCAACTGAGGCACAGATCTTTTATTCCTTTATCAACTTGCTCCCCTCATTGGATAAAAACACAAACAAACCCCCAAGCCCACCCTTTTTCTTACTCTTCCACCTTTGCCCAAACCCAATTTCCAGAGAGGAGGGGAGCCCTCTGAGGTAGAGGGGGCCCAAGCAAGGCTTTGTGGCCAGCCCGTTGTCAATAGCCACGCCCTTGTGTGTGGAGGGCATAGGCCCTGAGGTTTGCCTATAGGCAAATAAGTCAGTGAAATGTCAGTATCAATGTTTGAGTGACCTTATTTTTATCCAGTTGCTAGAGAAAGTTGGGGATATTGGGGTTGTACGATTGAATAGAAACTGCTGTTCACTGTACATACCTTTGAAATAAAACCATTTTAATGTAGAGGTAAAATGCAGCGTATTACAAAATGTACAAACGTTTAGAGAGAAGTCCCAGAGACTAAAAGATGAACTCACAAGATGGCTTAGTGTTTCTGAAGTCTTGCCAGTTGGTCTGACATTCACATACCCTCAGCATTATCCTACATCGAGGATTGGCAAACTTGAGCATGCGTCAGACTCACCCTTGTTAAAACACCAGTTACAGGACCCCATCTCCAGCGTATTTCAGAAAGTAGGTCTGGGGTGGGGCCTGAGAAATTCCATTGCAAGTTCCCAGGTGCTGCCACTGCTGTTTCTTGGACCTCACCTTGAGAACCACTGACATTCATGATGGGTCACTTCCCTTCTTCATTTGCCAGATAAGACATAACTGCTTTTTATTATATAGTTTCTACCCTGGGGAGAGAGATGTGTCACATTTTAACTCATCTTAAGAAATTCCTCTGAAGATTTAAATGTCTGACCCAACGAAGCCTCCAGCAAATCAGACGAAACAATCATTTCAGACGGTGGAGACTTAAATACAGTTAGTGTTGATCATAGGTCTGCATGGATTGGGATCAGGGCAAATCTAATCAAGTGAGTGGGACAATTTTATTTGGAGGCAATGACATTTATCCTGAGACGGTGTTTCCTAAGTTTCAAAAAATGCGAAGATTTGGACCTACTGCATAGTACAGGGAACTATACTCAATATTTTGTAATAACCTATAAGGGAAATGAATCTGGAAAAAAATATATATGTATGCATAACTGAATCACTTTGCTGTACACCTGAAACTAACACAACGTTGTAAATCCACTATAATCCAATATAAATAAATAAATAAATAAATAGAGATTTTTAGGAAGATTAGAAACTCTATTCTAATTATTTTTAATGCCTTCCTTTTAGGACAGAAAACAAATAACTGAGTTACTTAGATGCGTAAAATGTAATAAAGTCCTTTATTGTAATGGTCCTAAAAGGATGTTGTGTCATGGCTTAAACAAAAATGAAAAGTCTCTTTAAGTTCAAATAAGAAAGCTTCCCTTGTCTTCTATTTTCTTTAATTTCTTTCTTTTTTCTTCTCCTGTTCTTTCTTTAGTTTGAAAAAACTTGGAGCTTTTCCTCAGGTCATGTGGAAATTGTTATACAGCAGATGACACGCAGGGCAGGTTATTTGTGGATTACAGTAAGTGGTTTTATTCTCAGGAAAGCTGTGAATGTGCTAAATTAAGGTTACCTGGTGACAAGTTAAGTGCTTTTCCGGATTAATGAGAACAGTTGTAAAAATTCACAGTGAAAAGGCAAATCTCCAGAAGAGGCCAGCCTCCGTGTGAACAGGCGTCAGGGTTTTCTAATCTGAGCCAGAGGCTCGCTCTATCTCTCTTTTAGATCAGTCAGCCTCCACCTCTCACTCCAAGCAACCAAGAGTGTCTGTCTCTCTTCCAGCCATGCAGATGTAAAATGCAGCCTATTATAAAACTTACAAACATTTAGGGAGAGACCCCAGAGTCTAGCAGAACATCATGAACATCATATTGTACAATGTTTGTTTGTTTGTTTGTTTGCAGAAAGGGTGTAGAGCTTTGATCAATACAATTGGAGGGGCAGGCAGGGAAAAGCATGCTCTGCCATTAGCCCCTGGAGGCCTGATGGAGTAAAGCAAAGTGACACAGGCACAGAATAACAAGGCGGGTGAATCAAGACAAACAGGGTAACAGGATTGTGTAATTATGAGGAATTATTTTCTTTTGTTCAGATTTTCTTTAATATTGTTGCTGTACTTATTTTCAGTACCAATGATTTAATATAAACTGGTGCTAGAATTTAAGCCTTTCCTTTACTCACCTCTATTTTTCAAGTAATCTTTTTGTTCAGTTGAAGCATTTGTTTAATTGAAGGAAAGTATACAAATTCTAAGTGAACAGCTTGATGGATACTCACAAAGTGTCCACACTCAAGTGACCACCACCCAGAATAGGAGCTAGAATATCCCAGAAGAGCATCCCAGAACCACATCACACCTCCTTTCAGTCACTATCCAACCCCTTCCCTGGTAACCGCCATTTCAACTTCTATCACCATATATTAATTTTTTTAACTGTTATGTTTTAAAATTCATTCATATTGATGCATTTATCAATCTGTGGTTCATTTCCATTGCTATATAGTATTGCATTGTCCTGAGAAGTGAGATTTCCTGCCTCAGCATGAACTTAACTGATGGGACTGATAGCTGAGATTAGCCAGTGTCAATATAACTGGGAAGATACAGTAGCAGATCAATAAAGAAATTTACTGTTTGCCTCAGGAAGTTTTTGCCAACCAATTTCTATAAGCAAACAGTTTTCCAATCTGGGTAAACAACTCACTTATCAGGACAATTGTTTTCTCTTCATAAAACTCATCTGCAGAATGTTGCTTTGCTATGACCACCAATCCTAAAATATAGTGTCATGAACTTGACCTAGTCCCAACCAGTTTCCTACCTTGAAAGACCTGGCATAAACCTTGTGAGCCCAGAATCTCAAACCCTACAAATACTCTTCCCTAATTTCCCCACTTAGAGACCCTACCAAGACTGTAAGCTGTGCCTGATCAACAGTTTTCCCTAGCAGTCTTTGTGAGGAGGTTGACAATATGAATACATCACAATTTATGTACCCATTCTTATGTTGGTGGGCATTTGGGTGTTTCCAGTTTGAGACTATTATGAATAATGCTGTTATGAATATTAGCGTATTTTGATGCACATATGTATACACTTGGGATTGGAATTGCTGAGTCATCAGTGGGTGTATGTTCAATTTTATTACATTTAACAGTTTCCAAAGTGATTGCACCAGTTTATACTCTCACCAGCAGTATATGCACATTCCTACCAAAACTCTGTCTTTTTAATTTTAGTCATTCTGGTGGGTGTGTAGTGGTACTCCCCCAACAATCTTTCTTCTTGCTCTCAAATGCCTGACAGAGGTCATTACACATGCTGGGTTTCCTTTTCAGATTTTCCGATAGGCTAGAGATGCTGAACAGTCCCTGGGGTTTAGGCTGTGGCTGTGAAGCATTGGCTCTGGGTGCCATAGTCTTAATTCTATGTACAACCATATGCAGGCTGTGTGTAAAATTAACTGTGTTTATTATACTGCAAGGAGCACAAGGTAAGCATACGTAGGCATCAAAACTTAGAACGGTTGTCTGTCTTATGTCCATGTTTACTTTACACAACACCATCTGCTGAGATGTTATGGCAACACACAGAGTGGTCAATCCACAGACCTTAAGCCCTGAATGGAATTTAAAGTGTGTACTTCTCTGAACCACAAAAAAATATGTCCAAGGTACTTTTTTATCTGCGTTGGGTTTTGTTGTGATTTTTTTTTTAAGTTTAGTCAAGCACTGGAGGAAGTATTTGACCTAATTATTTCATCTTCTATAGTTATGTATGTATGTCTTAATATTTTTACCCATCTATTCAATTGAAATAACCAACAGCTCCTACTTTTAACCTACTGAGATCCCCTTTCATGCGGGAATCTCAAATGTTTCATCAACTATTATTCATTACTTGCCTTTTCAACCCTAAATTTAACTAACACTTATCAAATGCCTATTACATGTCAGACACTGTTACCCAATACTTGCACACTGCTGCCAGATAATCGAGCTAACAATTCCAAGCACATAATGAAGTTATAGTTGCAATGAGTATTCCAGCCACCGTGGAGTGGGAGATCCTTACTCATGTATGTATTTATTTCTATTTCATATTATTAATCTCTAGGGTACATTTGCAGATTTCTATAGATTTTCTATACACAATGGGATTTTGTTACCTATATTTGTGTCTCCCATCTAGAATTTAACTATTAAAAAAATATTATTTTTCAGAAGGGTGGGGAGGCATGCAAGTGATTAAATTAGGAACTATTTGTTGGGCAAAAATTGGTGGAGAAGATACACATTTGTTGTTTATTCTCCAACATCTGCATTAACATTTACATGCACACAAAGCCATTCATATTATTGTTTTTCTTAAAGAAAATTCAAATAATAAGGGAAGAGAGATGAAAACCTAGGCTTATCTGGCATACAAGTGTAATATTTGTTTGGAGGACATGTCTTGATTAACTTAGAGCCCCCTCAAACCCTGAAAGCTTTGAAAGCCTGGTGGCTAGACTGATGCCAGAGAATATGTGACTTTCTTTTCCTTAGGAAAAACAAGATCTCAAACATTTCCTGGACATGGAAAATGCTTAGAAAATATTTGATGCTTTCAGTGCAAATATTGAAAATGCGAGTGCTTTCAGTGACCTGGGGGGAGATGCGGTGCCTAGATGGGGCCCGGAGCTGTGTCTCTGCTGATGGCCGCCTGGTGTGGGACAAGCCCATCGTGCCACTGGGTCCAGAAAGGGCTGATTTAGGAGTGGTTACAATCAGGAAATGATGCTCACATTTTCCTTTGAAAAATGTTGAAAACTCATTTTAGGTATAGAAATGTGACCTTTCTGACGCCTCAGCTATTCTGTACCCACGAAGCATTTTTCCTCGATCCTCCCCTACATCAGTCAGAAGTTAGATGAATCACCGATGGCACCAGGGCAAGAGGCAGCAACTGAAGACACAGAGCCCTTCAGTTCATTCTCACCAGAATGTGAAACCTCAGAAGCACTTGATAGTGCTCCCATCAACCATTACTGAGAAATATTTAGGGAGGGGACAGATAAATTAGGAGTATGGGATTAACATATACACACTACTATATGTAAAACAGATAAGCAACAAGGACCTACTGTAGAGCACAGGGAGCTATACTCAATATTTTGTAATAACCTATAAGGGAAAAGAATCTGAAAAAAATATGTATGTATAACTGAATCAGTGTGCTGTACACCTGAAACTAACACAATATTGTAAATCAACTATACTCCAATAAATAAATACATAAGAAATATTTATTGTGTTCCTGGAGTTGTTCTAGATGCTAAAAACTCCCATGAGCTCCTGGTATAACTGAGAATTGCCATGTTAGAAAGAGATGAGTAGGGACTTCCCTGGTGGTCCAGTGGTTAAGACTCTGTGCTTCCACTGCAGGGGGCACAGATTCAATCCCTGGTCAGGGAACTAACATCCCACATTATAAGAATGAAATTAGAGGTGACTCTCTCCCTGAGTCGGCCCGTGTGTCTCTCTACATGTACCCTTTTTCCTCCTAATAAGCACTTGATTTAAAAAAAGAAAGAAAAAAAAAGAACGAAATTAGAACACTCCCTAACACCATACACAAAAATAAACTCAAAGTGGATTAAAGACCTAAATGTAAGGCCAGATACTATAAAACTCTTAGAGGAAAACATAGGCAGAACACTCTCTGACATAAATCGCAGCAATATCTTTTTTGACCCACCTCCTAAAGTAATGAAAATAGAAACAAAAATAAACAAATGGGACCTAATTAAACTCAAATGCTTTTACCCAGCAAAGGAAACCATAAACAAAATGAAAAGACAACCGACAGAATGGGAGAAAATGTTTGCAAACAAAATGACTGACAAGGGATTAATTTCTAAACTACAAACAGCTCATGCAGCTCAATAACAAAAAAACAAACAACCCAATCAAAAAATGGGCAGAAGATCTAAATAAACATTTCTCCAAAGAAGAAATACAAATGGCCAAAAAGCATATGAAAAGATGCTCGATATTACTAATTATTAGAGAAATGCAAATCAAAACTACAATGAGGTATCACCTCACACCAGTCAGAATGGCCATCATCAAAAAATCTACAAACAATAAATGCTGGAGAGGGTGTGCAGAAAAGGGAACCCTCTTGCATTGTTGGTGGCAATGTAAATTGATACAGCCACCATGGAGAACAGTATGGAGGTTCCTTAAAAAACTAAAAATAGAACTACCATATGACCCAGCAATCCCACTACTGGGCATATACCCTGAGAAAACCATAATTCAAAAAGACACATGTACCACAGTGTTCATTGCAGCACTATTTACAATAGCCAGGACATGGAAGCAACCCAAATGTCCATCAACAGAGGAATGGATAAAGAAGATATGGTACCTATATACAATGGGATATTAGCCATGAAAAAGAACAAAATAATGCCATTTGCAGCAACATGGATGGACCTAGATATTGTCATACTGAGTGAAGTAAGTCAGAGAAGGACAAATATCGTATGGTATTGCTTATATGTGGAATCTAAAAAAAATGGTACAAATGAACTTATTTACAAAACAGAAATAGAGTTACAGATGTAGAAAACAATCTTATGGTTAACAGTGGGGGAAGAGGAGAGGCATAAATTGGGAATTGGGATTGACATATACACACTATTATATATAAAATAGATAACTAATAAAGACCTACTGTATAGCACAAGGAACTCTAGTCATTACTTCGTAATGACCTATATGGGAAAAGAATCTAAAAAAGAGTGGATATATGTATATGTATAACTGATTCACTTTGCTGTACAGCAGAAACTAACGCAACATTGTAAGTCAACTACACTCCAATAAAAATTTTAAAAAAGAAAAAAAAAGGGATGGGTACTACTTCTTTATGTAAATATCGTGTGTTCACAAATTGTACTGGAAAGCAATTGTTCTGAGATGCAGAGGCAAGTTCTCCCCATATGTGCTTTGCTGCCCAGTGCAAAAGGTAATTTTTTTTGTTTTTCGAGTCTATGCATACTTCTCTCATTTCTGGTTCCATTTTGTTTTTACAGAAAATCTCACAACCCAAAGTCAGCGTTGCTTTCAGTGGACAAAGATAACAACTGCTACTATTTATTGAGCAGTTATTATTTCATTTAAGCATTATAAGAAAACCAAAGAAGGGAATGCCTTTCCCATTTTGCAGACAAGGAAATTGAGGCTCAGAAAACGCAAGCATCTTGAGCAAGTTCATGAAGTTAAGTAAAAAACAGGTCCGGAGGCTTCCCTGGTGGCGCAGTGGTTGAGAATCTGCCTGCCAACGCAGGGGACACGGGTTCGAGCCCTGGTCTGGGAAGATCCCACATGCCGCAGAGCAACTAGGCCCGTGAGCCACAACTACTGAGCCTGCGCGTCTGGAGCCTGTGCTCCGCAACAAGAGAGGCCGCGATAGTGAGAGGCCCGCGCACCGCGATGAAGAGTGGCCCCCACTTGCCACAACTAGAGAAAGCCCTCGCACAGAAACGAAGACCCAACACAGCCAAAAATTAATTAATTAATTAATTAATTAAAAAAAAAAAAAACAGGTCCGGGATTCCAACCCTGGTTTGTCTGAACTCCGGTCTATGGGATCTGTACTGTTGCAAAAAAACATTTTAATAGAGAATTGACACAAATTCTGATAAGTAACTCCCTTGAACCTTGCCTCTCCAGGCTAAATACCTCCAATCCATATTTTCAAGACTCGTTTAGAGACACCCTCTCCACCCTGGTCACTGTCTTGTAGACCTACTTGAGCTTGTCAAAGGCCTTATGGAGGCCAGAAAAAAACGCAGTGCTCCAGGTCTGTCTAAAGTGAGGAGAAAAGACTCCTGACCTCCCTTGGAAGAGACATTATGCTAAGAAACAATAAAGGTCAAGTTCAGAGCACAGTACTCTGTGCGTGAGTGTTCCCAATGCACAGGAGTGCTTATACGTCCATCACTGCCGCCAGCTGTGATGTTAACGCTTAGACCTTGGTCGTGTTCTTCTCATATGGCTCTGCATTCGACACACCTCTGTTGTCTTTGTTAACACAGCGATCCTCAAGCAGGTTTTCCTGCAGCCTCCACCCCTGTCTGGTTCATCCAGGGGGCCACGCTGGACATTTGAAGGCTCTGACTTATACTGCCTCCGTGTTCTGGGCTCTGCTCATGCTGACGTCCTGCAGGGACACATTCTCACAGTGAAGAGAAAGCAGAGGAGAACAAGGTGAACAAACAGCATTCATTCCATTCTCTTTCCAGCTCTGGCTTCTCTTACCTCTCCCCACCCTTAGCTTTCTGACTTCAAGGTGGTGTTATTTCTACTACAACACATCACTCCTTTTGCAGTCCTTATTATGTTTACTTCTTCCAAACAAAAAATGGAGGGGGGAGAATGAAATCTCTTTGTCAAAAACACTGAAAGCATCGTGAGCATAACTGAGAAGGTGTCAGGTTCATCAGAGGCACTGTGTCCAGGACACACCCATGTTCTTGCCTCTTGCTCCACAAAGATACAACCCACATCCTCTTCTGCTACAGAACCTCTCCTGATAGCCCCCTAGGCCCAGCAATTTCTCCCTCCCCTAGCTTGTGTGCAAGATGCTACATGATCCTTGAGGACAAGAACCTTCGTCTAGAAAACTACACCTCTGCCATACTGGGTCATCGAATGCTACCTTTGTTTGGGTTAGTGCTAACCTTATTGGAAGGCTGGGATCTTCTGAATCATTAGTGCTTGGGGATTCAGTAAGGCCACCCTGAAGGTTGCCCTAACAACAAACCACCTCAGTCCAACTATTCCTGGCAGAAGTTGTCTCAGTACAATCAGGTAACATTTTAAGGTCACAGATGAAGTTTGATAAGTGCTAAACAAAGGAATGGAAACTAAAAGGGATGATCAATTCCAGAGATAAGGCTTTGGGATCTTATCGTGATATCAACTCTTTGGAAACTGGGTCAGTATTCTAGGATCCTGGGATCTCTCTGTTAAAACAAAACCAAATCAAACAAGATTTGCTTTATTGGGTATGGAAGAGGTTTATCCAGTAATTATCCAGTAGGATAATTAATAATGTAGATCAATGTTTTTTCAAAATAAACTGCAGTCCTCTTTGAATTTTGGATTAAATATATGAATATATGGAATAATTTTAAAGGTCACGAATGTTAAGAGCAGTAAGGGAGAACTGAAATCCACCTGGTCTGTGGAGGTGGCTATGACAGTGCAAAAGTCTGGGGCTTGGGTTTCCTGCCCAGCTCTTTTCTACACTTCATATACTGGCTCTGGGACCTGCAACAGGCTGCTCTCAGGGGTTCTGTTTTCTCATCTCTAAAATGAAGGCATTCAATCTCATGACATCTAATATCATTTCCAACTGTAAAATTCTGTTTCTAAGTTATTCTTGTTCCAAGAGAAAAAGGGTTTCATTTTCATTTCTGCACGTCTTTAATTTTAGCTAAACTCATGCCTAGAAATGGCTCCATAAAAAGATAAAGTACTTTTTCTTTCTTTCTGTTTGTGATATACATAGAAAATGTCTGTTATCAATGCTTCCTGGGTTTAGAAAAGTGATGTTTACTATGCTTTTTACTTTCTGGATTTCTAAGATTATGACCCATGACGTGAAGTTAAAACAAGCTCATCAAAAATAGATTGACTTAAATTGTTCTTTTGCCTATTTTTCCCCCTTAGATGGCTTTTGATAAAGAACCTTGGGAAATCATTTAAAGAGATGAAACACCCTCCCTCATTGTCCCAGCTTCTTTGCTTAGATAATGACAAGGTTTTATAAAAAGGCATGTTCAATGAACTGTGTGTACGTCAGTGGCTTTGAATTGGTTTTTCAGTTTCAGTTCTCTTTTAACATATATTTTAAACAGCAGAGACATAAGAATGCGCATCGAAGTTATGAGCCAAAACAAATGATCAGGTTACACCTGTTCCGCTTACGCTACCTTGGAAACCACTGGACTCCATTTTCCTCAGCTTAAAACACCAGTTCCCTCTCAGGGAAATGATATAATCAACTCATGGTTTTTTAAATGGAATGAGCAGCGGACTGGATTTCTTTTTAATCTTCACATCTGTGTCAAGAGGTAAGTTAAGCTTATTTCTCTTATGGTAGGATTTGTTTATTTACTGGGAAAATGCCATTTCTTGTAATTGGGTGGTCGTTACCTCTTTCCCAAAAGTTTCCCTCAGGGAAGGGATCCTAATTATGACAAACCTAGACATACTGCTCTTCAGTTTTGTGCCGCATCACAGATGCCCTTTCTGGATGTGCTGCCGCTAAGTAAAGTTGCCCGTTTGGAACGTGTGGGTGACAAGGGCTTCGGGAGCCTGTGACCAGGGCAGAAGCCTGGCCTGAGCACAGGGTGTGGACTGATGTAAGTGAGGTGATGGGAGCACAGAGGCACAGCCCAGGACCTTTCAGTGGCCTTTTCTGTGTGGCCTGAGGACAACCTTTGCACTGTTCCTAAGAGGGGGTCCTCTGAAAATGGCAACGCCTTTATTCACACGGGAAAATGAAATCCCAGGCACGTAGTGCATATGGACACGTGTCAGCCTGGGTGGGTACTGTTCTACTCAGCACTGCTTGTGGACCCTCAGTATTGACAATTCAAGTTTTACTATACTGTTATTGATATGTATAAAACATAAAATCAGGCGTAAAATCATTTTACATCTACAGGCTAATCTTTAGACTTACGGCTTTTACGGGGCTATATTTACAAAAGAAAAACCAAACGTTGCGAAACCAGTAAATTAAATTTAAACTAATTAAAGTTTAGCAGACAAAAGCTGTCGTTTTGCTGAAATGAAATCGCTACTCACGGCGAGGGTGAGATTCTGACGGCAGAGCCCCTGTGATGGGCCTGCTTGACGCGCCGGGCTGGTCCTGGTTGCCTCCTCCACCACCGGTCCCCGGTCCAGCCACCAGCACCTTGGTTCCCGCGGCTCGCCCTGTGGCTTCATGTGGCTTTTTCCTGAGCACAACCCGTTCTGTGCTGCTGCTCACAGGCCTAGGTGATTAAAGTTCTGCAACTCGGTTCCAAGATGCTTTTAAACATAATTTATATATATCAGAGGTCAGTAAACGTTTTCTGCAGAAGGCCTGATAGTTAATATTTTAGGCTTTGAGAGCAGTTTTATCTCTATTGCAACTACTCAACTCTGCTGTTTTGGCATAAAAGCCGCCCAAAGACAATAGTAAATGAATGGGCATGGCTGTGTCCCAAAAAACTTTATTTACAAAACAGGTGGTGGGCTGGATTTGGCCTGAAGGCTGTGTAGTTTGCCAAACACGTAAATGTGAGCGCTGAAATCCTGGGGCAGCCCTTGTTATGAGCTGGTCATTCAGCGGTGCTTTTGTTTGCCTGTTTGAAGATCCTAGACCGAAAGCACACACACAAACTCTTCTCATAGACCCTTGAGACTCTAACAACAGCCCTTCAGGGGACACAGGTCCTGGGTTGAGAAACTTTCTGCTTTTGGCATTTCCCAAATAGGCCATCTCTAAAAATGAAAATGCCTTATAATCGAACAAGGGGTTAAAGTGTTCACACGTGTCAGCACGTTCTATGGGCCTCAGAGATGGAAAGAGGTCCTTGAGAGGAAACTGTTTTCTTTGGGGGTTAAATGATTTGTGTGCAAAGCTGGACAGAAATCAGCTCCAGGGGGAGCTGGAGACCCATCCTGCAGGACCTGGCTTCTGCTGCTGGATTTTCTACTGACTATTGCGCGTTGTGGACAAGCCACCTCCCTGAGTTTTGGTTTCTTCGTCACTGCATTAAGGGTCCTACCACACGCTGCCTACTACAGAAGATGGGGTGGGGGGTCAGATGAGAGGCTGTGAGATGTTTTGGAAACGGTCAAGCACTATCCAGGGATAATAATATCCAAGGTATTATTATTACTGAGAAGCAAAAGAAGCTGGGTATGGAGGCTGATGGCTTTTTCAGGGCTTGTCACCAGTGGTGCATGTGGCATTCGATATCTGGTGCCCCTCTAATGCAAGTTTCAAAACAGCACTCCTTGGTAACGACAGAGCAGGTCCCCGGCTCCTGGCAGTGCCAGGGTTTCTTGGACAGTGTTTGTGCCCATTCAGAGCCCAGAGAGGGCACTTGCTTCCTGATGCCTGAACCACACAAGAAGTGAAGCCTCCTGTGTGGCTAGAAGTTGCTGGCATGGCAAAGGCTCATCCTGCAATAAGAGAAGAACGGGCGGGCTGGTGCTCAGGCCCAAAGGCTCAGAAGCTCAGGTGTATAGTTAGTTCACCCCGAGTGGAGTCATCCCTAAGGGACTCATCCATGTTAACCAAGCCCCAGGAAGCCTGATTTATAAAGCACCTCTCCAGGGACTGGAAGTCTTGCATCTAATCTCAGGAGAACTTCATTGCACAGCTTAAGGAATCTCAGCAAGAAAACAATTCCTCAGAAGGTTGCTTGGTCACTTGGAGTAATGAGAATCAAATGATTGTAATGGACATTTAATCCAGGATGTATAGGAGCCAGATGCATTAGCTATCCTTGTCCTACCAGATGGTTACTGGGACTCATTTTTTTAAACCTAAGACTTGTGCATGTTCTCACTAGCTCTGACAATAGCTCAGCATGTTTGCAGTAGGGTTTGTCCCAGAAAACCCAGGATCCTCAGTTGCAGAAGAGAGAGTGGTGTCTGCACATTACTGTGTTCTCCCTACCCAGAGAACTGTGTAGACTCTTAGCAGGTCCATGTCATTTTAGGTCGTTTCTGTTCACCTACCTTTCATGCAGACCTCTACTTTTTTGTGAACCTTTGCTGCCATGTCTTGATGCCACTCACAGGACCACATGGTTGGTTATCTTCTCTCTGTTTCTTCATTTACTACCCACTTTACTCAGGTACTTTCTGGTTGCTATGATTGGAAAAAAGTTTCCAATTCTCTTCCTTTTTTTTTTTAAATTTATTTATTTTTGGCTGCATTAGGTCTTCGATGCTGTGCACGGGCTTTCTCTAGTTGCAGCAAGCGGGAGCTACTCTTCATTGCAGCGTGCGGGCTTCTCAGTGCGGTGGCTTGTCTTTGTTGTGGAGCACGGGCTCTAGGCCTGCGGACTTCAGTAGTTGTGACATGTGGGCTCAGTAGTTGTGGCTCACGGGCTCTAGAGCACAGGCTCAGTAGTTGTGGCGCACGGGCTTAGTTGCTCTGCAGCATGTGGGATCTTCCCGGACCAGGCCTCGAACCCGTGTCCCTTGCATTGTCAGGTGGATTCTTAACCACTGCGCCACCAGGGAAGCCCTCCAATTCTCTTCTTGATGTTCAAAGTCTTGCATAATCTTACACCCTTAAATCTACATATCTACCAACTTTCTAGTATTTTTCCATGTTATCCCAGGAATACAGGACAGATGATCTCTCTGGGGTGGGTTTCTTCTATAAATAACATCCCATGATGTTTTTTACTCATTTCACACTCAAAGGAGGTATTTGTCTCCAAATTCTGAGTTACTTAATTTAGCCTGACAGTGCTCTCACTCCAGGACGTTATGTTTTATGGAGGCCTGTGATACTATTCTTAATTTCTCTTAAACAGTTAGTAGAACCTTAGAATAGCTGGTGGAGGATTTTGAGTTTTATGGGTTTTGCTCTTATATTTTTGTCATTGATCCATTTTGAGTTAAATTTTTTTAATGGTGTGAGGAAGGGATCCAACTTCATTCTCTTGCATGTGGAAATCTGATTGTCCCAGCACCTTCTTCTCACTCCCATTTTTTTTTCACAGAACAAAGAATAAACTTTTTAAAAATGTGTTCAATATCACTAATAATTAGAGAAATGCAAATCAGGGCTACAATGAGGTATCACCTCACACCAGTCAGAATGGCCATCATCAAAAAATCTACAAACAATAAAGGCTGGAGAGGGTGTGGAGAAAAGGGAACCCTCTTGCACTGTTGGTGGGAATGTAAATTGATACAGCCACTATGGAGAACAGTATGGAGGTTCCTTAAAAAACTAAAAATAGAACTACCATACGACCCAGCAATCCCTCTACTGGGCATATACCCTGAGAAAACTATAATTCAAAAAGAGTCATGTACCAAAATGTTCATTGCAGCTCTGTTTACAATGGCCAGGACATGGAAGCAACCTAAGTGTCCATTGACAGATGAATGGATAAAGAAGATGTGGCACATATATACAATGGAATATTACTCAGCCATAAAAAGAAATGAATTTGAACTATTTGTAGTGAGGTGGATGGACCTAGAGTCTGTCATACAGAGTGAAGTAAGTCACAAAGAGAAAAACAAATACCGTATGCTAACACATATATATGGAATCTAAAAAAAAAATGGTTCTGATGAACCAGGGGCAGGACAGGAATAAAGACGCAGATGTAGAGAATGGACTTGAGGACACGGGGAGTGGGAAGGGTAAGCTGGGACAAAGTGAGAGAGTAGCATGGACAGATATACACTACCAAATGTAAAACAGATAGCTAGTGGGAAGCAGCTGCATAGCACAGGGAGATCAGCTCGGTGCTTTGTGACCACTTAGAGGGGTGGGATAGGGAGGGTGGGAGGGAGACGCAAGAGGGAGGAGATATGGGGATATATGTACATGTATAGCTGATTCACTTTGTTATAAAGCAGAAACTAACACCCCATTGTAAAGCAATTATACTCCAATAAAGATGTTAAAAATAAAAGTGTGTTCAAAGCCCTCCAGAATATAAGTTCCAACCTTCCTTCCCAGCCTCTTTAAATCCACTCCCCCTAGAGAAACGTACACATGCACATTATTTCCCAATACACACTTCACTTATATTCCACAGAACTCTGTTCAACTTATTTTGTCTGTAATACATAACAGACAAAATTAATTTAGATCAAATGTTTGGGGGAAATTTCCAATTTCCAAAATTATTCCTGATATTGGAATATTGAATATTTTACTTTCTGAAAATATTTATGTTTTCCAAACTAAATTCCTATGCAGTTAACTGCTGCTTCTTAAGAGAAAGGAGAGAGTCATAGGATAATTTGTACATTAGACATGGTAAACGGAAACTCTTTAAAAATTGAGAATAATCCTTAGTAATTTAATAAAAGGGATAAATTAAAGACCCTTTTTAAAAATAAGGAGACAATCTACATTATTAAGAGATAAAAATGTTGAGCTGATGATTTCACTGCTTTCAAATGCTTAAAGGGCTATTACTGGGAGATTCCTAACTATTATCCTTCATAGGAACAGAGCTAGAGAAAAAAAAAAAATATATATATATATATATATATACATATGTATGTATATATATATATATATACTTACCTTGCAATTGGAAAGACTTCACTTTGACACCAAGAAAAGGTTTTTAATGGAAAAACTAAAAATTATAATGATAATGCTTACTGAGCACCTACCGTGTGTCAGTCTCTGTTTTGAGCCCCATGAGGTAGGTACTATTATTATCACAGAAGAACTTGGACTTGAACCCAAGGAGTCCAACACTGCGTTCAGGCTCTTATCTGCTATGGTAAACCACCCCTGTTAAAAGTGAACTCATATTAGAACACCCCTCCCTCCTGAGAAAAGCCATTGCCTTTCCATCAGTAGAGAACTTCAAAATAGGATGGACATTAGTCAGATGAAATTCATAGTCCTGACACATTTGATGGCGTCAGTCTTCTGATCCTATTCAAACACCAGTCACTTTCTTACTACTTTTCTTTTTGAAAAAAAAGAAAATCTCTTACCTTTATCCGTTCTCTGAAATGTCCAACAGGGTACTTTTAAATATTTTGCAACATTACATAAACATCCTCCTGAGTAATACAGACAAATGCCCAGTGACACATGTCATAGAGAAACATAAGACCCTTTTGTCCCCTTTTTAATCTTTGGGGCTTTGTTTTAATAATTCATGGAGATGTTTACCTTTCAGGTGGATTTGAGAATCCTTTTTATTTAATACAATTTTGTTTGTGTTCTGAAAACCAAGGACACTGAGGTATTTATTCCCTGCTGAATAGGGCATTGTGTACATATGTCTTTGTTGTCTTTGAAAATACCTCTTAACCTTCATGCACCTCCTCAGGGTTCTAGCATGTGGGCTTGTTACATAATGTTCCCTCTGGAAGAGATCATGTGATGTGCTCTGGCAGGAATGCTACTATCACAATATCCCCATTTTCTTTACCCCCTGGTTCCCCTCACATCATCATTTCCGTGATGCTCCTTTGGCAGAGTCTATAGAGAAGGCAAGAAGTAATCCATCTTTGTAATAGCAGATACGGCCTGAAATGGCAAGGTTTTCACCTGAGAAATCATGAAGTATCTTAGCAGCAGACCTGGAGCTCCAGTCTACATCTTCTGATTGCACTAGAGAGTTAAGAGCAATGGTTTCAACTGGAGAGATTTTGCTACATCTCCCCAGTGTACATTTGGAATTGTCCGGAGACATTTCCGGTTGTCACAAATAGGGTGGGAGGTGGTGCTACTGACATCTAGCTGGGAGAAGCCAGGGATGCTGTTAAACTGCCTACAATGCACAGGACAGCTGCTGGAACAAAGAATTATCCAGCCCAAAATGTCAATGGTGCCGCTGTTGAGAAACTCTGTTTTAGAGTAACGAAAATTGGATTTGAACCCTGCTTTGCCTCTTATTTTTGTGACCTTGGGAAGTGGCTTGATTTTTCAGAGTCTGCTTTCTCATCTGAAAGAACAACACAACCGCCACCATAAACAAACCAACAAAAACCCCACTTTCCAGGCTGGTTGTGACAGACCAACTCAAAAGAGCACTAAACAGAGAAGGCTGAGCACACTGTAGGCTCAACAAACAAAAATCACTGCCCAGCCCATGGCGCTCAGTTATATGACAAAATGGAAGCCGAGAGTGCGAGAAAGACAACGTCGCTGCGATGAAAAAGAAGGCTCCCTAGCTTCCTATCCGCTCTTGTAGGGTAAAGAGCAAAAGAGACGGAGAGGGGCGCAAGAGAATTGAGCAGCATTGAGGGTGTACTAGGAGGGGAATGGAGGAGATGCTGAGACCGGATGTAGAAAGCAGTGGGAGGGCTGTATGGGTGAGAGAGAGCTCAGCAGTGACTTGGAAGTGAATTTGAGAGATATTTAGGAGGAATCGGAAGAACTTGATGAGCAATTTTAAAACGGTTGTGAGAGAGGCATCTAGGATGAATATAAGATTTCTGACCTGGGTGCTTGGGCGTTAGTGATGCTGTTTAACCACATAAGGAAATCAAAGGGCAGAGGAGATAATACATTGAACTACAGACATATCAAGTTTGAGATGCCTGTAGGATATTTAGATAATAGCCAGGAGGCAGTGAGATCTGGAAGTCTGGGGAGGAGCCTAAGATTTGGGAAACAAGAACCTGAAAGCAGTAGTTGCATCTGTAGGAATGCATGAGGTTTTGCAGGGAGAGCATATGGAGGGAGAAAAGAGCAGAGGACAGAGCTGTTCAGGGCTGAGCAAAGACAGCTAAGATGGTACAATCAAGAGGATCAGAATAACAGAAAGAGCGGGGAGAATGGTATGGAAATCAAGGCTGAAAGAGTTTCAAAAACACAAGTGCAGGCAACAGTATCAAACATCACAGGAAAATTAAAGGAGATTCGAAGTGTCCAGAACACTTGGTAATTGAGAGGTAGTTGAAGTTAAGTGCAATGCTGAGAAGAAAAACTAGACTCAGTGAGTTGATGAGTAAATAATAGTTGAGGAAGTAGAAATAAGGGATAAAGATAGAGGTTGCCAGAAAGAGAAGCTATGAAGAATCCCCCACTAAAAATGGACAACACTTCAGCACGTTTATACACTGAGAGGAAGGGGCAGTAGAGGGTGAAGATACAGAATTCAGAACAGGGGAAATGGGTAGATCAAGAATGGGATTAGAGCTGGAATGATCATTTTGAGGTGAGAAGAGACCAACCCTCTCCCTCCAAACTGGGTAAAGAAGGTAAGTTGGGCACCGATGTAAGTAGATCTGGAGGGATAAGGGAGCATGAGTTTGAGGGAGTTCATAGTGGAGAGGCTCACTTCTCACTATCAAATTGTAGGCAAGCAGCTGGGATGAGATACGGAACACAGGAGGCGGTAGGGACAGGGAATAACCTTTAAGGATTAGGGATGGGCACTGACAAATTAGAGAAAGTGAGTAGAGACTACAACTTCAATGTGTGGAATCCAAAAATTAATACACAGAAATAGACTCACAGGCATAGAAAACAAACTTATGGTTACCAAAAAGGAAAAGGGTGGGAAGGGATAAATTAGGGGTTTGAGATTAACAGACACACGCAACCATATATAAAATAGATTGGGAACTATAGTCAGTATCTTGTAATAACCTGTAATGGAAAATAACCTGAAATAAATATATATCGGAATCATTTTGCTGTACACCTGAAACTAACACAATATTGTAAATCTACTATACTTCAATAAAAAAAAGAACATTAAAAAAAAAGAGAAGCTGGCATGGGAGGGATATCTCAAGGTACCAAGGTCACCTTGGGATTCATATCTAATTCTTTCTAGATCAGCCATAGAGCCCAACCATCCTTAGAGAGAAGCAATACAGTAGAAGGATTTGTTTGGGAATGGGCTAGTGTGTGTGGGATGACAAACCAAATTCCAAATTAAACTGGGCATGGGCTCATTTACGTCCTGTGGACCAGCCGTGTCATCTCCTTGTATGAAAGTGAGCATATCCTATGGGATTCTTAGAGAGCCCTGAACATCCAGGGTTGTAATAATGCAAAAAGTCAAGTTTATCTTCCATAATTCCATAATCTACGAGTAAGACAGTAGAAATGATCAATGGAATAGAAGTAAATGAATCATGATGAAACTGTTTTCTTTTGCAGAATATTGCCTTCTTTTGAACCTAAGTCATGAGTTGGATGTTCCTCAGAGACCTCCTGAGTGGAGTAAATAAATACTCCACTGGGATCGGGTGGATCTGGCTGGCTGTCATGTTCATCTTCCGTTTGCTGGTCTACATGGTGGCGGCAGAGCATGTGTGGAAAGATGAGCAGAAAGAGTTTGAGTGCAACGTTAGACAGCCTGGTTGTGAAAATGTGTGTTTTGACTACTTCTTCCCCATCTCCCAGGTCAGACTTTGGGCCTTACAACTGATCATGGTCTCCACGCCTTCACTTCTGGTGGTTCTACATGTAGCCTATCGCGAGGGTAGAGAGAAAAGGCACAGGAAGAAACTCTATGTCAGCCCAGGCACCATGGATGGGGGCCTGTGGTACACTTACCTTATCAGCCTCATTGTTAAAACTGGTTTTGAAATTGGCTTCCTGGTTTTATTTTACAAGCTCTATGGTGGCTTTAGTGTTCCCTACTTTATGCAGTGTGATTTGAAGCCTTGTCCCAACACTGTGGACTGCTTCGTCTCCAAACCCACAGAGAAAACGATTTTCATCCTCTTCTTGGTCATTACCTCATGCCTGTGCATTGTGTTGAATTTCACTGAACTGAGTTTTTTGGTCCTCAAGTGTTTTATTAAGTGCTGTCTCCAAAAATACTCTAAAAAACTCAAGTCCTCAGTGTGTGAGTGCCACAACCTCAGATATGTTAAATATGGTGAGATGGGGGACCCTCCCTTGCTCCAGAAGCACCATTTAGACTCAGCCATGAGCACAGCCCAGGGAGGGGAAACAAAGGTACTCTGTGGCACACAAGAGGCTTAAAGCAAACCCGCATCCCTCTGAAGTAGACATAGGCTTCCTTGGAAAACAAAGGGTGTCAGCCTTAATGTCACTTGGGAGGAATTTTTTAAATTTTCAATATGTGCTCAGTTGTATATACTAGACAGAGGTCTCATTGTTTGGTGGTAGGGTTCATCCACATGAACCCTACATGAGTTGTGTTTGAATAGTTAATTGCAACTTGGTCTGAAGAAAGCCAACTAACAGCATTCTTCTAAGTGCTTAGATCTATCAACTGGAAAATATAAAAAGTGACACTTCTTTCAAATGTGATGGCCTCCAAGCAACTATTGAGGCACTGGCAATCGTTCCAAGTGGCAGCCAACGCTCCACTCACTCAGCCCTACTCAAACTTTGTAGAGAAAGACTATGATGAGGGTGGGGTAGCAGCTAACCAGGGGCACACAGAAGCACATTCAGTGAGAGGGTTCAGCCTGGGGAAAACTCCACAGAGCCCAGGATGCTTTGCAGTTTAGGTGTCCCTGGATATAAGTGGACTAGGGGAAAGGGAAGAAAGCCATCATTTACTGGTCTCCAACTTAAATACAAATGTTACTGGGAGATAATTCCACTTAAGCCTGAACTAGCAGACATTTGCAGGGATCATTCTAGAGTCACGAGGGAAGGCAGGTCTCACAGAGAGAAGCACATTGGTAGGGAGCAAGGGGAGGACCCAGAAAAAGAATATGCCTACCTGATAGTTAGCGAACACTTATCTTCAACCACAGAACAATGAAATACTTTGTAAATTTCCGTATGTCGGACCTTTTTACAATCAGGAATTCACAACGTACTATACAATATGTCATAGTTTGCCTACGATTTGCTAGTACATCTCCTTCTAGAATAGATAGTAAAATGTGTACTATGCTGTTACATTGGTTCAAAAAATGGAAAAAAAAAAAGGAAAAGATATGTTTATTATCACTTGATTTGAAAACTATGGCTTTCTTTTACTTTCCTATTTAAAAAAAAATCACAGATATATTCTCCTTGGATTTAATACTCTAACATATGTGCATTTCTCCAGAATAAAAATGAAGTGGTTTTGCGGTGTTACTTGACTGTCATTGATATCGTTACTTGGCTGCACTGGGCATGATTATTCTGTGAAATAAAACTTGTTCTGACAATTTTAGAATAGGATTTGCAACCCTGCCTGGCAAAGATAGCTCAGAAATCATTCTTCTCCGCTGGGATTTTTTTAAACAAAAAGTAAGTGCATAAAAATGTAATTTTAACTAAAACAAATCATGTCATGTCTTCCACAGCCTGCCCTCTTTAACATAAAATGTCTCACTACAGTTCATGCATAACGAAGGTTATTTGTGTCATTATGTAGCCTCCAGACCATGCTGCCAACAGCGGTCATAATCTGTTTTAAAGACTGTCTGGACAGCAGAGAGGATGTGAACTCTGTGGTCCCCCTCCTCCAGTTTACACCACACGTCACTGCTGGACTCAGGTACTTGCATCCATTGTACTTCACCTTGTGACATGAAAACATGTTTGTGTTTTCACAAAAGCTAGCCTTCACAAATTCAGGTAACCAGGAAGGACTTCAAGGAACATATATTTTTTTCTACAGTAATAGGTGGTTAAAGAGGTTTAAGGTTTTGGAGGCCCTGATCATGGCATGGAATCTAGAACACAGGGTTTTAGTGCACAGAACTGGAATGGACATCAGGGAATTTTTCAGTCTGAGAATGAATTTGCTGCTGAAACGCCTTTGGGGACCTCAGCTTTTTCACCTCAGTTATGACAACAAGCTCTGCTCAAGCTAAAAGGATTGGATGCATATGTACATTCTTGCCTTTCCACTTTGCGTACAGAGGAGACTTAAAGGTAATGGAGGTAAAGGCCATGCATAAAGTTGTTTAGATAGGAAGGGGAATAATTTTTTTCTTTTTAAAGCTTAATTAATTTACAAAATGAGTTTCCTATATGAACATTCTGGAGGCTGTCTTGGTGTCAGTGAAGACCCAAAGCATTTGATTGAGAGAAATTGGCAGTTAAATTTTGCCATCTTTATTCTTTCTCTTATCAATAAATATTTATTGAGCAATGATTAATAGAAGCAAGACACTGTGTTGTGCATCTTTAGATGTAATTCCCACCTCCAGAAATTTCCACTTCCATTAAGGAGCGTGGAGGTGAAGATGGGGTGGAGTATCTCACATCTGTATCCTGTATTTACATCACCTCACTTGATCCCCCTAAAGTGAGACCCACAAAGGCAGCTAGTCTTTTCAGGGACACACAGCTAGTAAAAGCAGAGTTAACAATCACCATAGGTCTGCCTTAAACCACCTGCTCACCACATCAGGCTTCCCAGATCACTAAACAGATGTCTTTCTAATTTCACTCAAGCCATTCCTGACTTGCAATTATTTTGTTTCCCTTGCACTCTTCCCCAGAATCTTTCTGGTTACAGACTTTGCCCCTGGCCACAGGGTTTCCTCTAATTGGAGCTGGAGGGAATTTTTTTTTCAAGTACTTGGATAGAAGAATGCCTAGGCATGCAAGTGGCTATGGTTCCAATCTTCCCAAGGAAACTAAGCCAACTTTCTTCAGACAGACAAACTGCAAAGACTAGACGGGAGGGGAAAAAAGGCAAATACCTGAGGATGTTTGAATTCTTTGATCCTGCTATCCCTGACACTGGCTCCAACCCTACCCTTTGTGCAGTTTAGTTACATCGAAGATAAATTCCCCATTTTTGTTTAAACTGGTTTAAATTGGGTTTCTGGGTCTTGCAACTAAAAGAGTCCTAATAAAATCATGTTTTTCATTAATTTCTTTCCTGTATAATACAAAAAAGAGGTATGACTCTTCTCCTGTATTAGCCTTTCCTTCTTAGGCTTCAAGCATCCTAACTTTTACACGTGTGTACGTATAGAATGTTTCTGTCAATAGGAGGAAAGACGGGAAAGGATGTCAACACTGGTTACAATAAGAGAAGGAGAGATGAACTTTTTCTTTATAAATCTTTTCATTGTTTCACATGTACTTTTGTTTTTAATTTTTTAAAAAAATATCTCTACCTTTATTTCCCAAAGATGCCTTAAGCATTTTTTATTTTTTGGTTGCACGGCATGCGGGTTCTTCCCCGGCCAGGGATCGAACCCGCACCCCCTGCAGTGGAAGCGCGGAGTCTTAACCACTGGACCGCCAGGGAAGTGCTTAAATTTTTAATAAATAAAGTAAAGCAACTGAAAACCCCAAAGTGCTCCATCTCTTTCTAGCTCACATCTCATCACGTGCATGTAACACTTGCCTTAAACACTGATGCCAGTGTATTCCTAGTTTACATTTTATTTTGTTTGTATATTTAGTATGACACAGCACAAATGAGAGGGCATTTCGCAGCTCTGCGAAAAACTGGTGAGGAAGGAAAGCAGTGGTGGGGCACGTGGAGGTAAAAAATGTCAGCGTTCAATTGAATTTTAATGACAAAAGCCCAAGGGAGGTGTTCTGGGAGAGACCTGCCAGCAGCTCTTTCTTTAATATAAAATTGGGTCTTTTCTCACAAAGCAAATCTTCTTTCAGCTGTAAAAGACATTGGTGATTGTGGCGAGTTCTGAGAATTTTCCCGAGACCTATCTTGTTTTCACTGTGCCAGAGAGTTTAACAAACAGCCTTCCTATTCTGAGAAGATGAAGATGATCTTTTAAAATTCTATAACTGTACCCATAAATTCTGTCTGAAAGCAATGGGAAATGAGTTCTGGATGTTACCCAAATAAGCCACCATTCCCGTCTACTTACAGGTGAAGTATCAGATCCTTCGCCAGCTATGGAGATTTAATTTTCTATTAAAAGAAAAAAGAAAAAATGTTGTCCAGACAAAAGTGATATATGTAGTTTTTTAAATCTTGTTTTAGCTTTTTTATCTTGAACTTATTTTTATCTTAAAATTTCTCTCAGACATTAATGTCTCCTGTCAGAGGGGAGATGGGCAGAATGGCTGTGGTAGAGAACTGCGGCAGGCTCTGTTTGTCTGTGCAGAGCAACAGGAAGTTGAAGAAGTGGACTCCAGAGTCCTAGCCCTCAGGGAAAGGTCACTGTTAAAACTCTGCAGAAGACTGGGGCAGAGGAGACGAATATTAAGCAGTACAATTTCCACATTCTTGTTATAAAAATGTCATTAATTAAATTGATGATCATCAATCCCCTGTTACTAAAAGTATGACTCACTAGGTTAGCCAAGTGCCTTCAATTAAAAAGCATTGATCTCAAAGGAGAGTAAGTACAGTAACTTGAGACCTTTCTGTAGAAGATTAGCAAACCTGATAAGCCAATCTTCTTAGAGAAGATTGCTCCTAATCACATTAATTTAATGATGATATTAAAACTACTGACTGTGACCAAGGTCGAGAATTGTGTCTCATTCACCTCTTCACATCCTTGTGTTGCCACAGCTTAGGTCCCTGGTACTGAGCAGCACAGTGTTTCTGGGGAAAAAAATGTTTGTGTTCCTCTTGCCTCTTCCATCTTTCATCTATCCAATATTTATTCCTCTCCACCTAAAAGAATTCTGATTTTGTTGGGGGTGGCAATGTGCCCAGCTTTAAAAAAAAAAAAAGCACATTTCCAGGTCTCCTTTGCATGTAGTTAGCAGTGTGTGACAAACTTCTTGTCAAAACAAGATTTTGTGACTGATGCTTTGGGGAGAGTTAAAAAGTGGGGCCGATCTACCTTGCATGCTTTTTGCTCCCCCCGTCTCTTCCTGACTGAGACATCATAGCTGGAGCTGCAGTGAACATCTTCTACCATGAGGTGACTTTGAGGATGGAAGCAAGACCTTATGGATGAAGGAGCAGAAAGAAAGCTCCTGGGACATTGACACCATTATGGAATTGCCATTAGCTCTGCACCGCCTGTCTCCATGCTTTTGTTTTTGTTGTTATGTGAAAGAGAACTTAACTCCCACCTGATGTAAGTCATAGATTTGTTAGTCTCTTTTACTTACAGACAAAAACAGTTCCTGACTACATTCATATTACTGATTAGGATGAAGACACAGAAGGCACGCTTCTATCTACTGAAGACAAAAGAAATGACCAGTATATTGAATGGCAGAAATTAGACATGTTTATAGATCTCAATAGAATTTTGTTCAGAACAAGTCAGGTGAGGAACTTCCCTGGTGGTCCAGTGGGTAAGACTCCGCACTGCCAATGCAGGTGTCCCAGGTTTGATCCCTGGTCAGGGATCTAGATCCCACATACGTGCCGAAACTAAGAAGTCCACATGCTGCAACGAAGAGCCCGCTGCCACAACTAAGACGCGGTGCAGCCAAAATAAATAAATAAATAAAGTAATTAATTAATTAATTAAAAATATATTTAAAAAAGAACAAGTCAGGTGAAATGCAACAAGTAATCATTCTGCATCAAGATTAAAATTTTAATATGAGACCAGGATTGATATCGGTTCATGAGGTAAAGTCCTTGGAGTTTTAGCTGTCCATCACCTTAACATGAACACAGTGTAATACGACGCTAATGAAAGAAAGTTCACTTAATTCTGTTGTACTAGAAGTTCGTGTTCAGACTATAGGGAATGACTTTCCCAATGGTTGGAAAACAAATAACTTATTTCATGTTCCAAGATTTGAGAACCAGGACCAATGGGTGAACATCACAGAGATAAAGATTTTTACCTAATATAGAAATGTTCTATTAATTTGAACTGCATCACAATTAAATGATTGCCTGATAAAGCAGTGAGACTTTATATTGGATATATCACTATATAAACCTGATACCACAGAAAGATCTCTGATTAATAGAGAATTGCCTTAAAAAAACAGATTTCATGTATTATACAATAACAAGACTCCTCATTACAACAAACAAGTTAGGCAGTTCCATAGAAATGGTTATAAGATTTACCTTCTTTAAAATCATGGCATTATAGTGACATGTAAGATAATCAATGTTTTGTATGTTTTCATTCTTCTTTTCTTCAGCTTGAGAAATTCTGATTTCATTTCAAAGTTTAGATCAAATATTTCTATCAGAGAGCAAATTTTTTTTTAATTAATTTATTTATTTATGGCTGCATTGGGTCTTCGTTTCTGTGCGAGGGCTTTCCCTAGTTGTGGCAAGCGGGGGCCACTCTTCATCGCGGTGCGCGGGCCTCTCACCATCGCGGGCTCTCTTGTTGCGGAGCACAGGCTCCAGACGCGCAGGCTCAGTAGTTGTGGCTCACGGGCCCAGTTGCTCCGCGGCATGTGGGATCTTCCCAGACCACGGCTCGAACCCGTGTCCCCTGCATTGGCAGGCAGGCTCCCAACCACTGCGCCACCAGGGAAGCCCAGAGAGCAAATTTTTGATATAAAATGGGGATAAATAATACCTATCTTATAGGGTTGCTGAACGAATTAAATGAGATGATCCACACGAAGCACTGGCACATAGAGGTTATTTTTTTAAATGTTAGATATTAATACATGGCTGTATTATATCACTTCTCCCTATATTATTCGCTTGGTTTTTTTTAATCCCCCTCTAAATATGAGCATATTGAATGCAGGCAAGAGCCAAGGCCTTCATCATCATACCTTAAGGGCTTAATCCACACTAGTTGCTGGCAGCAATTAATGTATTCATGAAATTTACAGCATAACTATGTTGTATAAACTAAAAAATCATAGTATTCTGGAATTGGAAGAAACCTTAAAAATACTTACAAATGAGAAGACTACAACTCAGAATGATAAAGTGACTTGCCTAACGTTAGAGGAAATGACAGAGCAAGAATTCGGTTTTTTAAAACTCCAAATCTAGCCTTCCAGAAGCTTCCTGTACAAATAGCTTCAAAGATCTCTGGAATATTCGTATTCCATGTAATGACCAACTGTGTTGCACCCAGTTTTTGTTTGTTTGTTTGTTTTACTTTATTAGGCAACTAATTCTGATTTTGCTGATTCTGATTGTGTTGGGAGTGGCAACGTGCCCAGCTTAAAAGGCGCATTTCCAAGTCTCCTTTGCATGTAGAGGTGGCACTGACTACCTTCTTATCAAAACAAGATTTTTTGACTGGTGCTTTGGGAAAAGTTAAAAATGTGTATAATCCATGCAACGTGACTCTAGTCTGTTTCCGTTGTAAACGGTGGCCTATTTATCCTAAACTGAATCAACAGCTAATATATCATAGTCATCTCCCAATTTTTAAAACTGTTCCAATATCTATTCAAACTATCATAAGTAGTCAAAAATATAAATGACCACCACATATTAGCCCATGCCCTTTATAAAGATAATTTAAAAAACAATGAAAACGTAATTCCTGGTTCAGTTTCTGGACCTTAGCTACACACACACTTTCCAGTCTTAGCTTGCCACCTTGTGGCCACTTACTCCTGTGCAACTCAGCGTTTGACCAGCACATACAGCAAAGCCTCTGGAACGGAGGAGTTTACACACACATACCCACTTTAAACTTATTTTATATGCAGGTAAATGAGCTGCACCTCAAATTTTACTTCCAGACCAACTTCATTCCAGCAAAGGCTTACAAACCTTAAGTCAGAGAGACAGATGCTGGCAGCTGCAAGTGAAGTGAATTAAAAAACATGCACTGAGAGACAAGTGCACAAAAACCATCTAAATATTTATGGAATAGGACACGCATACACGATGGCTGAAAAGGAGTGTATGTAACTTTTCCTGTGAAGCCAACATGAACATCGCCTCTAATAGAGATGGGAAAGCAAGGTAATAACAGGATTTAAATATAGATTTTACCAAATCCAAATGGTGGCAGGGTCTCTCTTCCCACTCTGACAGGGTTATAAAATCTACTACAATGTCTGCTTTCTCTGCTGGAGGTATACGTACATATGTGTGTGTACATGTACATATATACTATTATAACTACTATATAAATTTCCCTGCAAGCAGTATTCTAGGATTGGTAACCTCAGTAAGAACACATGGGTCTCCTGGAATAGATGAGTCAGGTGGTGACAGCCAGCTACCTCCTGTGGTTGTGATTAAATGAGTGGACATATCAGGAGCAGTGTCTGACACGATTATTAAATATTACCCATTGTCCTACTAGATAGAGCCAGACTTCAGTCTTGGGTTCCCAAGCCTCCCTTCCAGGATCTTTGAGTTCAGCGCTCAAACTGCTGGTCCACTGAGCACCTGATTCAATGTATCAGACTTGAAAGCTCTGCTGGAGCATGTCTGCCCTTTGCTTCCCTGTTGTACTTCTGAAAAAAGCTGCCTACACGTTATAGTTTGGTTAGTGAAAAGAAAACAAAACATAGCCAGGCTGTAGGAATGCTGGCTTCCAGGCTATAGTTTTAAAATCGAAATGTAGATTTTCTCTCATTGTCAGGGTTGTAAGCTTAGAGACAGAGAGAGAGAGAGAGAGAGAGAGGGTGCGGGCGAGCACAGGAGCACAATAATACAAGTTAAAAGCTCAGTGATTACACACAAGCAATCACTATTTTGTGTTGGAAAGTGCACACCATTATCACACAGAACATTCTGGATGTTTCTGGTTGCTTCACTTCCAGCAGAGGTGCTGTTGCCTTTCATAGTTCTGGCTCATCTACTTCGGCTGGGGAACTGGTGTGGGATCAAAGTTTTGTTGGAAGAAACTAGAGTTGCTTCAGTTTCTCGTTTTATATTGGTAACATGTAGACTACATTTCTTTTAGAAAAACTATTTTTAAAGTGTAAGACACCAACATATGCCATGACATGTGACAACTTATAATTTTGCCTTATTACTAAAATAAGTATATGGCACTGCTTCCCATATTTCCAATGAGAACTTTCCCTGTATAACCCTGCCACTCTCCACCTTCATCCTCCTGCTTTGAAATGGAAACACCTTCAACCAGCAGGACAGAGAGAAAGCGTTCTGAACCAGGGGTCAAGAGACCTGTTTTGTAGGTTTACTGTCACAAGCCATTTAATTTCCCTATATGTCACTGTCTTAATAAAACAGGGTTGCTAATTTTCCTATTCTTCTCATGGAGCAGGGGTTGAGAATTACACTTTAAACTGTATAAATCAGGTTAGAACACCACCCAACTGCCATCATGGATTAGAAAATTTCCTTTGAGGACAGATATACTTGAGAAAAAAACTTTGTAATGCTCCAGTTTTAAGTAGCTGTAAGTAGGTTTAGCAAATACATTAAGGATGCTTTTGAGATTTTCAAATAAGTAAATGTAATGAGTTTACCAGCTAACAAAGTGGTTTTGTAGGGTTGGAGGTAACAAGCAAGAATTACCAAAAGGTTTCAGTTGTTTGAACATCTGGGTTGTATAGATTGCAGAAGTGTTGTAGAAATATGTAAGAGATTGATGCTCTGTATAATCCCATCCCCCTTCCCATCCCTAAGTGTCTAGGTGTTGCTTAACACTGTGGAGCCTCCGTACAAAAGGGAGGACTTTGACTTGGCAAGGGTGGGGGGCAGTCCCCTGGTGAGGATGACTCCTAGGTACCTGATTTCTAAGAATTTCCTGGTGTGATCTGCTCCTGAAGAGTTTGAAACCCACCGTGTCCTCAAAAGCCCTGTGACTTCAACACCTCACTGCTTCGCAGGGACTTTGGCACATGAGGGCTACTATTACCACCCCGATGCCCCGTTCCTCTTCTCTAACCTCCCCTGTGGGATAGGGGCACTTAGGGGGTCCAGGACTGGTAGCACTAAGTCTGTGCAAGTGCAGCTTGCAGAATGAACATTCTTTTGCCACACCCACAGCTATTCTGGGGAGCACGAGAACCTGGTAGCTAAGGGGGCAGCAAACAAAACCCCTGACTACAGTCTCAATTATAGGGCTCCCCGTACACACTGACTAGAGTAGAGAGCTGGGCAGAATCCACTCTAGCCCTCCACAGTTGCTTCTCATTTCCTTCTCTCTCTCAGCTCCTTTGGTTTCTGAGTGAACATCGCCAGTAGGGGCCCTTTGCTCCTCTATGTTCCCTACCTTCACGGCTCTAGATTGGCTTCCAGAAGTGGTTTTCCCTCCTTCGGAATCAATATTAAACTACAGATGAAAAAATTTCATAAATGTGGGTCTTAAAAAAGGAGTACCATTTACAAATCATCTCCTAATACTGTTTCCTAATCACTTGGGGAAAATTCCCTCCAGCTACCAGGACAATTTTCACAACATCATTCCAGCTAAAGACACTGAGCAACCTGTTAGCTCCTGTAGCTGCCCGTGTTCTCCCTATCAAGGGATGTACAAACTCTGGAGTCAGTCTGCTTGGTTTCAGCTCTCAGCTCTGCCACATACTAGCTGTGCAATCTTCAGGCAAGACACCTAGACTGTCCTCATCTTAAAATGAGGATAAGAGCACCGAACTCTTAGAGTTGGTGAAAGAATAAATGGAAGTACAAGGAAAGTTCCTAGCATGGTGCCTGGCACATAGTAAAAGTCAAATAATATTAACTGTTTTACTATTACTAGCAGATCTGACACATGGGACTCAGGCCTGGGAAAGCTAGATAGAGCAGGTTCCTGCTAGTCTGTACTCTAGGTCTTGAAGAAAGAATTCAAAGCTCATCTTTATATTCTGCAACTTTATCTTAACTTAACCTGGATCTCCCAAGACTTTTGGGCCAAGAGGATACCATGAAGAAGCTACTTTCCAAAACTCCTTACATGTACCATGTAGTCTGGAAGCACGCGCTCCACTGAATCTCTTAATTTAGGACTTCAGCACTGGACTCAGTCTTCTTACACCACTTCCTACTAACAGCATCTTCTGTGTACGGTCCATCCAATAAATTAGACCAAAAGCTGTTTCAATTTCTCAACTCTGTCAGCCTTCATCTACATTCTAATTCAGAAATACACTTCTCTGGCCATTTCCAGACACTGTGTTACATTACTCCTAAAATCTTAAATTGCAATGCTCTAGTCTTTCATACCTAATTCTTGGCCTTATGCCCACTATACCCTCTCTTTGACACCATTAAGACCTCCTGTGGAATCTAAAAAAAAATGATACAAATGAACTTATTTACAAAACAAAAACAGACTCACAGACTTAGAGAATTTATGGTTACCAGGGGCAAGGGATAGATTGGGAGTTTGGGATTGACATGTACACTCTGCTATATTTAAAATAGATAACAAGGACCTACTGTACAGCACAGGGAACTCTGCTCAATAATCTGTAATAACCTAAATGGGAAATGAATTTGAAAAATAGATACATGTATAACTGAATCACTTTGCTGTACACCTGAAACACACTGGTAATCAACTATACACCAAAATTTAAAAATTGTATATTGAATCTTCTAACCCCCCCTCAAAAAAAAAAATAAAGACCTCCAGTCCCTTGACCACTCCATTTTCTTTTTAAAAAAAAAATTATTATTTTTGGCTGCGTTTGGTCTTTGTTGCTGTGCACAGGCTTTTCTCTAGTTGTGGAGAGCGGGGCCTACTCTTCGTTGTGGTGCGCAGGCTTCTCATTGGGTGGCTTCTCTTGTTGCGGAGCATGGGCTCTAGGCGCATGGGCTCAGTAGTTGTGGCTCGCAGGCTCTAGACCGCTGGCTCAGTAGTTGTGGTGCACGGGCTTAGTTGCTCCACGGCCTGTGAGATCTTCCCGGACCAGGGCTCGAACCCTTGTTCCCTGCATTGGCAGGCGGATTCTTAACCACTGCGCCACCAGGGAAGCCAGACCACTCCATCTTCTTCTGTCCTCTTGGCTTTGTTTCCTACCCTAACCAGGCTCAATTCATTGATGTAATACTCCTCCTGGGACTATGCAACCTCTTCCTTCTTCCTCCTCTATTCAAGCTGAGGAACACTACTGGAAATATTACATAACCATGCAGACAGTGCTACTACAAGATTATGCTTTCCTAACTCAGCTGGGCCTTGAATGCTGATCAGTAATCCTTTTATATTTAGCCCCTTCTCTCATTCTTCACTTCAAACTTTAACATTTAAATGTTGATTTCCTACTTTTCCAAGGCTTGCTGTGGGGCAGGAATGTTCTGTTTCCTAGGAACTCAACATTCCTACTTAGCAAACAGACTTAGTCTAAGAGATGTCCTTTCTATTCGGTAATGCTAATACCTCCACCTGCTCTTGAGACCAGGTTCCATCTACTACTCTATGTCAACTTCTGCCTCTTTAATGGGTACCTCCCAGAATTCACAAGTATTCGACTTTACCTTAAAGGCCTTCAAATAAGGTCAGCTCCTGACTGGTTTCCTTCCCCATTTTCTCTCTTCTGGCTTCCATAATGCTCCATACCCTACCTCCTTTCCTGGCTGTCACCTAACCCTTCCTTCCCCAGTCTTCTCTGCTAGTTTTTCTTCTGCCCACTGAGTGTCCACTAAGTATTGGTGTTCCTCAGGGTTCTCTCCGTGGTGACGTATTTTTTTCCTACGTGCTTGCTGCTTCTTTCAATTCCAGCAAAATGTATTAAGTGCTTACTATACCTCAGATTATGGGCTAAATGCTCAGGAGATAGAAGACAAAGACAGGATGCTTGTCCTCAAGGGACAGAGCTGTTGTTTCAGACCCCTATAAAGAACTGATCACTATACCTCTCTGCCTTAATGACCTACAAGAACCTCAAACTCAGTATTAACCTTTCCTTCAATGCTATGTTCCTTCTACAGACATACCTGTTTTATTGCTCTTTGCTTTACTGCACTTCACAAATAACTGCATTTTTTACAAACTGGAGGTCTGTGGCAACCTTGTGTCCAGCAAGTCTATCGGGGTCATTTTTCCAACAGCATTTGCCCACTTCACGTCTGTGCCACATTTTGGTAATTCTTGCAATATTTCAAACTTACTATTCTGTTTGTTATGGTGGTCTGTGGTCAGTGATCTTTGATGTTACTCCTGCCAAAAGATCACAACTAGCTGAAGGCTCAGATGATGGTTAGCGTTTTTTAACAATAAAGCATTTTTTAAAATTAATTTTTTTGAGTATAGCTGTTTTTGAGCAATGTTGTGTTAATTCCTGCTGTGTACAGCAAAGTGAATCAGTTATACGCATACACATATCCCCTTTTTTGGATTCCCTTCCCGTTTAGGTCACCACAGAGCACCGAGTAGAGTTCCCTGTGCTCTACGGCAGGTTCTCACTGGCTGTCTATTTTATACACAGCAGTGTATGTGTGTCAAGTCAAGTCATTCTCCCAATTCATCCCACTGCTCCCGCAACAAAGTATTTTTAAAGTGTGCACACTGTTTTTCAGACGTGATGCTACTGCATACTTAACGGACTACAGTAGAGTGTAAACATAACTTTTATACGCACTGGGAAACCAAGAAGTTTGTGTGACTCGATTTATTGCGATATTTGCTTTATTGCGGTGGTCTGGAACTTAAGCCACAGTATCTCTGAAGTATGCCTGTATATTATCTTGGTAAACAGCATCATCATTCACAATTACCCAAGCCAGAAACTAAAGAATTTTATGATAATCTATTTCTCGCATCTGAACCCCTCTCTACCAAATCCTCCTCGCTGGCACTTAAAATATGCTGCATTTGTAAAAACTAGTTGGAATCCATAACACTCTCCAGCTACCATTCTACCTTCTCTTTCACAACCAACTTTCCAAAAATAGGTGTTTCCACTTGCTCTCTACATCTCTCAAAACTGGCTTCCATTCAAACTATGTAATTGCCAAGGTCACTGATTACTTTCTTACCGCTAAAGCCAGAGGATGCTTTCCATCCTATTTGTCTCATGATTTTTCCTATCTCTTAATCTACTTTTAAATACTGAGTTCCTCGGAGTTCAGCCCTGGGCCCTTTTCTATACACTTTTTCCTAGCCAATCACCCATTCACAAAACTGCTCCTCTTCCAGTCTCACCTACCTGAACAAATGGTATTTCTTCAACTACTTATTCAAGGCAAAACCCTGGAAATCTTCTCTACTTCTCCCCTCCTCTTCCTTTCCCATAACTCATAATGATCAAGTCCTGTCAAATACTTTTGGTCTCTCCAGTCCATCCACCTTTCTCCTTCAGCCATCACCACTCCACACCGACAGTATCCTCTCTCCCCTGGATGACTTGGACAGCCTTAACTGGTCTACTTGAATTCCCCACTGGAATGCTCTCACCAGAGTGAACTTTTAAAACTGCAAATGTGGGGCTTCCCTGGTGGCACAGTGATTAAGAAACCGCCTGCAAATGCAGGGGACATGGGTTCAATCCCTGGTCCAGAAGGATCCCACGTGCCGTGGAGCAACTAAGCCCGTGTGCCACAACTACTGAGCCTGTGCTCTGGAGACCGCATGCCACAACTACTGAGCCCGTGCGCCACAGCTACTGAAGCCCGCATGCCCTAGAGCCCGCACGCCACAACTACTGAGCCGCATGCCACAACTACTGAAGCCTGCGTGCCTAGAGCCCGTGCTCTGCAACGGGAAGCCACCACAATGAGAAGCCCGCGCACCACAACGAAGAGTAGCCTCTGCCCAAAAATAAATTTAAAAAACCCCACAAAACTGCAGATGTAAGAATCTTATTCTTTTGCTTGGAACCCAAATGTGAACCCAGGATAAAGTCCAATACAATTAGGTCTTTCTAAGACACAGTGTGATGTGGTCCTTGCTTATCTTTCCTTGCTCACTTCAAATGCTATCAGTTTTGTTTTGTTTTTTTTACCATTTCCTCAAAAGTTATTCCTACCAGTTTTTCAGTTTCCCCTTAGTCTGAAGCTTTCTCTGCCTTCCTTCCTCCAATACCTCCTTCTTCAGTGAAGTCTTCATTAACTGCTTCCCCTCACTACAGACCATGCAGTATCATATTCTCACCCTATTATATATTCTTACAGTACCCCTAGAACTAGTAATGATAGTAATTGTGTACTTCTGAGCTCCATGAGAGTTTGAGTCAAGTTTTCTTCAACTTCCATTTAAGCATTCAATAAAATTTTACTACTGCTAAGTACCTATTATGTTTAAGGTACTGGACTAGGTGCTTGGCATAAAGCAGTAGGTGATCTAACTAGAAAGATTTCTGCCCTTGTGCAACCTATAGGTTGGTTTTGCTGCAGTGGTGGTGGTGGCGTGAGATTTAAACACAGCAGAAAAAAAGCCATTACAACTCAAGATGAATGTTACCAAGGAAGTTGAGTGCTGTAATGGAGTAACTGGCCATGGGGCTAGAGAACCTAACTTGAGAAGCCTAGGTAGTGACTTCAGACAGAGTACTGGGAAAGGAATAGGTTGAAGGCGGGGTGGGGAAAATGACTTTGATATGACATGATATGCCTAACTATGAGGTAGGCAGCTGAACATGAAAGCCTGGAACTATAAAAAGTTTGGTCCTAGGGTTATGTGTTCAGGTATGACAGGTACACTGATAAAACTAATCTCCACAGAATGGAAACCATCCAAAGAGAGTGTAGAGTCACACAAGGAGCCAAAGGTCCAGGTCCTGGAAGAGCAACTAGGATTGGAGTCAGTGATGGAGCAGCCAGAAACGGTAAGGATAAGGAGAAAGCCAAGAGACAATGCCAAGAAAACCAAGAGAAAATACTTCAAAGAGGAAGTCATCAACCCTACTGAATGCTCCTGAGGCAGCAAATGAGGGCAGAAAAAGAACCTACAGGTATGACAGCATGGAAGAGACTGGTGATCCTGATGAAAGCAATTTCAGCAAAGTTGTAGGGACACACAAAGTGGTAGTAAATGAAAAATGGAGGCAATTCAGATTAGTTATGATGGGAACTAAATAAAAGGGGTTATAGTTGGATGGGATCAAATGACCACTCTCCCCACCCCTTTCTTTCAAGAACAGTAGCTATTAGGGACATATTATGAGCTGTTGGAAAGGATCTAGTAAAAGACTGATGAAACAAGAGTAGTTAATTCCAAGTTTTTGAGAAGGTGAGGAGGGATTGGCTTTCAACAAGTAGAAGAAAGTGCAGATATAGATGGGTTTGTAAATTTAGTGATGAAATTTGAGAAAGTTCCTGTCAAATCTTTGTATTTTCTCAGCAGAAAAAAAAGTACATAAATCATTTAAGTTTGTGGAAACAAGTTGTTACAATAAAACTGCAGAAAAATTGCCAGTTTTGAGCCTATTTAAGTTTTGAGATTATAAACCTGCCTGTTGTAACAATTTTCTCCCATTCAACTGCTCAAGAGTAGACAGAAAACTGCGATTTTTCCAGATCATGACACAAAGGGAGGTGCAGGGGTATGGTCTGAGGATATTTGCAAAGTGGGATCTAGTCTCTAAGCCAGACAAGTTGAGGACAGGGAGTGAACTGATGAATAGTGAGCAAGTGGTAGCATTAACTGTTAGTCGTGATGAGGTAGAAATACCTTTTAATGGAGGTATCTCGAGCAGATGAGCTGGAGAAAGATTATGGTTGGAGAAAGGGAATCTGAATTCCAGATTTGGAAGTGATACAGGTTTCGATTATGTCAAAGCGTAGGGCTCCCATTTATGGAGCGATCACTGAAATGAGAGGTACCTCTAATGAGCAAGGTCATCAGGAAATAAAACAAATTTTGTTCACTGAGTGGTAGTGTTGGGCGGCATAGATAGTGACAAATATAAAAATTAAAAACACTGGTATGGAGAATGAACATGTGACACTTCATTAGAGTGATCCGGGTGGCTCTCTGATTAGGTGACATTTAAGCTTTACTATACAAATAGAGGAATAAGCATTCCAGACAGAGGAGTAAATATGTGTAAAGGCCTTGAAGTGGTGGTGGTGGTGGTGGGGAAGCTTAGTATGTGCTCCAGGAGATGGAAGCATCTGGAAAATGGGAAGTAGCATAAGAATGTCTGGAGAGGTTGGCAGGGACTTTGAGTAAGGAGACTGGATTTTAATCAAAGTGCACTTAATGTTCAATAAATATTATTTGGATGTAGGGTGATGAAACATTAACAACCAATACAGCAGGGGAATCAATCCAATTGGAATGGATAAACTGACCAATCAGAATATAATCACCACGTGTAAACAGCTGGTACAGGTGCACTGGTGCACACCTGCTGATCATCAGCTCTGGCTGAATGAGTGACATTTTAGATGGCTGTTTCCCAAAGCATGTTCCTTAGATCACTAACTTAGTGGGATATACCTAAGTATTAACATTAAAAAAAATTTTTTAATGTTCACGGTCATTTAAGTCTGAAAAATTCCCACTTTAACAGTTAACATCTTTTCTGTACAGCAGAACCTCTGTCTTCAATATGCTGATGTGCACTGGATTCTTTAAGGGGAGCTACAGCATGCAGTTTAGAAAACGTCTTTCATCACTGCCATCACCTTCCCACCCACTGATATCACACTACACTAAACATTTTGAAAAAGGCTGCCTTACTGCTCCACTTCTTAACACCTCTCACATTCATTAGTCTCTTTCTCAACTCCAGTAACATTCTTTTTTCTGGCGCCCATCAATTTTTGCACGGGCTATTTCAAGTCTCCCTGCTTTTAACCTCCAACTTATCCAACCTATCCTCTATACAGTGCCAATTATCTTTCTAAAATCGGTACCTGATCAAACTGTTCAACTGAAACGCATTCAGTAACCACTTAAAAAACAAAACATGATAAAGACTAAATGTGGCAAACAAGAACCTTCACGACCTGGCCCATCAGCCTCCTCAGTTTCAGCTTCTCCAACTCCCTATCCTTCCACACAGAGCACCTGCAATACTGCAAACGCACTATGCCGCTTCCTACCTCCTGCCTTCCCCTTTCCCCTCTGAGCAGCCGCCAACCACTCATTTATCTTTCAAGACCCATCTTTCTAGAAACACTCATAACCACCTATCTCTTTTTCCCTGAAAAACAGAGCATTCTCTCCTTGATGTCTCTAGCTTCCATGTACTTTTGTCTTAATAACTATAGCAACTGTTTGCTTACCTGATGATCAAAATTTGCCTTTGTAAAACTCTGTCCAGCCATTTAAAATAATTAATTATGCTGAATTTAACATTGCTGAAAATTTCTCAAACTGTTATATTTCACTTAATGATGTATTCTGAATAACATGTTCTGATCTGTAAGATTCAAATTCTCTGCATTTAGAAGAGGGAAAAAAATCCACGTTTCAAATGATGAAAACTTAGGCAAACTTACACTGTAGGAAGAAAATATCTCAAAGACAAGAGATTGCGGAAAATTATACCATGAAAAATACATACTTTTTGATACTTTTTTAATACTTAGGCATTACATTCTGTATCAAATTTTACCAACATGCTGTTGTTCTATAAATTCATTATTTATTTTATACCATAATTTGATTTTTCTGTTCCATGCTAAAAAGCCCACTATTCCATAATTACTTTTAGCATACAGTACCTGGAATATAAAAAAATTAACTCAATGTTGGCAAACTGCCCCCCCCCCCGCCACGACATGTAGGAGAACAATTACAGAAGTTCTAGTGGTTAATTTTCTTAAGCTAATGAGCAAAAGAAAAGCCCCAGTACACTGGCATTTTCCCTTAACAGGCTCTTCACGACATTCATCAGAAATAAACCTACTTACTGCTGTACTACACAGGGCAGTTTGCCAAATGCCTACCTTTAAGATCTAGGTCAACTTCTAAGAAAACTGTACGGAAACATTCAGTTGTTAACAAAAATTTAATATTAAAATGACTCAAAGTTAAGTTATTATTAATTTAGAAAAAAACATGTATTAATCACCCATAAGAACAACTTTTATTTTAATAAATAACAGTGGGCTTACCAAAGGACAGGGATTTTAATGTGTCAAGTTTTATGCATATTGGTAATAAACCTTAAGGAGGTGAAACCAACTATTCAATATAACCCATTCGGCCCTAAAAATAAAACTATAATACTTTAATAATAAAACTTAAAAAAATATTTTCCAAAAGAAAATAATTCACTCCTTGACCATGCTTATTTATTCAGAGTACCAGCAATTTCAGTTAATGTTAAGTGCTTCATTTTTCCTGCAAGTCTGATGTTGCACAGAGAATATACACATTTTCATATCACAATATCTCAGGCTAATAATATTGTGAATGCAACTGGTTTATAACAAAGTCAAAAATCAATGCTACTATTTATGGCAAACAGAAACAAAAGTAAATTTGAAAGGATGTTTTCTTTTGTTTCCAGTACTGATTTTAATTGGAATTCAAAGGAAGGTCATAAACTCTCCTGAAATAACCTCTATCTCTGGCCGTAAATCCACAGTATAAATATGGTGAATAAAGCTAATCTATAAGAGCTAACTATATACTGAATAACCAAAATAATCAATTATAACAACTAATACTGTTCTGGAAGACCAATCTAATGAAAAAAGTATCATTAGATATGGTGGGAAAATACAGACAAATCTGTACAATCTAACATCTATAAACAGTAAAATCAAAACATCCAACTTCCTTATAGAAAGTGTTTCATCTATGTAATTATAAATGTTTAAGGACTCTTGCATTTTATAAACACAAGATGGGCTCACTTTGATGATACCAATTTTAAGATTTATAAAAATGTTTAAAAAAATCTTTCCACAAAAGTTTATACAGTTTAAAGCTATACACCAATCTATAAATCTCAGAAAATGGGGGGGAAAAAAACAAATAAAACCCAAAAACCTTTATAAGATCACATGTATAAAACAAGAAATGAAATGTGATTTTATTTAAGGCAATACTGGGCTACTTCACAAATCACCACCTCAAATATTTACACTGCTCCACACTACTAGTTTCTATCACATTCACAAAGGATTTTTTTTTAAATACCAAATGTTTAAAATCTTTGATGTAGTAAATTCTTTATTCACATTTCCATTATATTTCATGGAATCATAGTAACTATATCCAATTAGAAGCACTGAAAAGAAAACTGCAGCTATAGGAAATTGCTAAAGAATCTGCTTTAATTTCACATGAGTACCACCCAAAAAATCCTGGAGGGTAAATTTACAAAGCAGAGCAAGGTGTTGATATAATGTGCCTACTTCGTGAAAAGTAATTTTTTGAGATAGTCTTGTAAATAAATGTTTTATGTAAAAATCAATGAACTATGGCAGAGTTTCTAGTTTTAGTTAAAAAAATTCTTAATTTAAAACAATAAAAGAACAGTTTTAAAAACTTGATCACTTAGTTAAAAATTAAAATTCCAAATATAAATGTGTCATTTAATAGTTTAGACTTACACACTGCTGGTGGCAGCAAATGATTTACAATAATAAATATATACAAAAAAGGTATCTACAAACAGAGTACTGTTACACATGAGCAGTGACCCGGTGAAACATATCAATCACACAGACAATTCAGTTTAGTTCATGGAAAGGGCAACTGGCTGATAGAAATTTGAGGTTTAGCTCAACTATTTACAGTAACTGAAATATTGATTCTGTTCCTCAAGTCCCATAGGGATAAAAAAAAGTTTTACATGACAAATGTCATGTTGATTTTTTTTTCCTTTTCTTTTTTTCTTTTTTGGCCAGGTTAATTCATGTCAGCAACAACAAAGGAAAAACAAAAAAGTTACACAATTCTAGCATGCTTGATGGCTTCCTATTTAAAATAAAACTGTAAATAATGTATTAATAGCACATGAGTTATCAGTTCTGCCCTCTCCCCGTGGCTTTGCCCATACTGATTTCTTTCATAACAGACACATCTGGATCATTTGAATGCACTTCAAGTTTTTTCAGACTGACGGTAGGTTTCATTTCCTGAAGTTGCTTTAAGACAAGCTCAGTGCAATCTTTAAGAGTCTTGTCTAAAACAATTTTTACATTATCACTGCACTGAAGCTGTGATGGATTGGCAAACTGTACAAAGGTTTCACTTTCTTTACAAGAACATATATGATTTCCACTAGTCACAGCAGTCTTGTCAACATTTTTTCTTGCATTTGAATGGGATCCTTTTTTATTCCCACTATTTGGATGGTCTTTGTCAGTATTTTTCTTCTGCTTCACTGCAGACTCCTCAAGAAACTTCAGAAATGATACTTCGAATCCCATTGGTTTAAATGAGCTCCAGTCAAAAGATGCAGGATGCTCCTCAGTGGTTTGTATTGCAACAGCGGTTTCTTCTTCCTTGTGCATACTACTCAACTCAACTGCCAGTGCTGGTTCAGCTTTTTCAACTTTCCTCTTTTTATTTTGGGAGACATTTTTTTCTTTATTAACTCTCTTCAAATTACTTGCTTTTTGTTTTTCTGGCTGGCAAGGGTTATCTTCCTGAAAATCTTTACTAACATTTGAAGAGGTCTGAGCTTGGGTCTCCACACTTGTGTTGTCTTCATTTATTAATTTGGTAATAAATAATTCTGTTAGCTCATCCACTTCATCTTTTTCATTTTTTTCAACTTCCTTCTGTGGAACTACAGTTGTTCTTGAGTTATCATTGCTCTCTGATATACCTGTGTCAGAATCTTTCACATCACTCTTTTCAACTTCTTGCTCAGAAGTTTCCTTTAATTGTGAGTTACAACACCGTTTGAAGACAATGAGAAGATTGCGGTGTTGTGATGTAAATGCCTTAGATAATTTATGGCATTTATAATGTCTAATTATATTGCTTTCGCTTGTAACAACTGATGTACACCCCTTTATCATACATGGATACTGGGTGACAAATCTGCTCGTACACTCAGATAAGGCATCATTTCTAGCCTTTATAGAATATACATGCTTTCCACGTTTCAGAGAATAAGGCTTATTTTCTTCAATCTGAACAATCTTTGCAGTCTTGTTTTCCAAATTATTTTTTTTCTTTCGTTTGGTCTTAGGCATTTTGGTTCCTTCCCTTCCAGATCTGTACTTTGTCCCCCGATGTTTAGACTTTGTCTTTTCTTGGTTTGCCTTGCTTGATATATTTTCCTGACCAGGTGTTAATCTTCTTGGCCGAATCAGATGAGCTTTATGTTTGTCATTATGCTTATTAAAAATGTGTCGGAGGAGATTAGACCGGGTTGCATATATTCGGTCACAGCCTTCACAATCACACTTGTATATGCCATCTTCTTCAGTTTTACTTACCCTTGCCCCAATTCCATGATCTGCCTCAAGATGAACAACATAGTTCAAATATGTGGTAAATGAAGATTTACACTCTGACTGATCACATGGAAATTTCCCAACATCCACCGAAGCAGTCATACTTTCAATTTCCTCAGGAGACATCTCGTGAAGTTTCATGTAGTGTTGTATTAGGCCAGTAATTGCTTGGAAAATTCGAGAGCAGTCACTCACCTGACATCGAAATTCTTTCACAGTTTGTTTAGTTTCAATTTCTTCACTTTCTTTACCAGCTTCGCTTTCCTCTTCAACCTCTGCAGAAAATGCAGGCAGATCTGATTTGTGCACAGCCTGGTAATGCAGAATTAAGTTTTGCTGTATTGTAAAGGCGGCAAAGCAACCCTGATGAACACATCGATAAGGTCTGTAGGGACTGTATCTTGTGGGAAACTCAAGAGATTGAGAAACTGGCTTCTTACGTTTTCTCTCCTCTTTTTCTTTTTTATGTCTCCTAACTTTCCGTACTTTGGTTTGTACATTTGTGAGAGAATTTGTATTACATTGTTCTGAAGTAACTGTAATCACTTGTGAAGAACTTTCTGTTTTTTCAGGATTTTTTTTTTCTAAAAGTTGTTTTTCTGGGATCACTGCTATATTACTGAGGGTATTTTCTTTCATTGCTCCCAATTCTAAAGCAGGCTGGAATTCCCTTTTATTTTCCTCTGTCGTAGCTAGCTGTCTTTTTACTTGTGTAATTCGTGGGGCTGACGAATTTTCACTCTGAGATTTTCTTCCATAAGGCCTTTTTATTTTTAACTTTACCATTTCTTCTGTTGTAAAATGATGTACCAACTGACAGTGTGCCCGGAGATTCGAATTTCTTGTAAATGTCTTTGTACATGTAGGTACTACACATTTAAATGGAGCAAATTTCAACTGATTCTTCTTAATTTCAAGAATCATCTCTGGAGTGTATTGATGAATTTTACCATAGTGCTTAAATAGTGCATCTTTTGTCATAGCACTGTAATTACAGCCTTGGTTTTGACACACAAAGGGTTTATTAACTCTGTCATTAAACTGAATGTTGCTTATCATTTCAGAAACTGGCTGAACAAGTGTGACATTTGGAATTGATTTAACAGGAGTGGGAGTCAGTGTCACTGATGTATTTATCAGTACACACTGGGGTGCTGGAGAGGACAGGTCGTTTTCTAATTTTAATTTCTGTAAGCCTTCTAAAATCTCCTGTACTTGATCCTCCTTATGTAATATTTCAGACTGAGGAATGTTACTTTTTGTCGGCATGACACCTATGAAGGAGGAAAACTGAGAAGAATCAGATAATTTGTTATTTTGTACAATGTTTACTGAAGGAAGCTGAATGTTATAATTTATTTGAGCATTCTGTGATGTTTCACCAATACCCTGAGATCCACTTTTTACCTCAAGTATTTGAGAATTCATAGCACTTTTAATAATTTCAAGAGTCTTTTCAAAGTTTTGTATAACATTGTCTTCAGAAATCTGCAAATCAGAAGTTATTGAAGGTGTGCATGAATTCAAAGCCATCATTTGGGAATCACCATTTTCAGTTTTTAATGTTAAGGGAGCTAACACTGTATGGGACTCAAGACTGGTTTTAAAGTTTTCTTTCACATCAGTTATAAACAACTGATTGTCAACATTATTTAATTTCTGTGTTAGATTTTCCACCAAACCCTGAGGTTCACAATTGGGAATTACAGTTGAATGAAGGTTAGTAGTTGGTATCTCAATCCTCTTTGCTATAAGTCCCATTGCCGTTAAGTCACTTGTTACCAAGTTTTGGGGAGCATTAGGGGCAATTAGTGGAGGAGCAACTTTCTTTCTTCTCTTAGAAGCACTGTTTCCCTTTTTATTTAAATGACTAGACCTTGTGTTCTGAGGACCACTTATAACGGAAACTCGTGAACTGTTACTGATAAAATTTTGTGATGGCCCACTAGAATTAGGGAATGAACTAGAGCACAGACCATTTTCAACAGTCTTCAGTAGTAAGTCATTTGCTGGAAAAACAGGCAAACTGTTGCATTCCTCAATGGAGGAAGTTTTGGAGTTTCGTGTCCTATTCTGGTCTGTCAGCAGGGGGTTTGCGTGGCATACAGTCTGCAGCAGGGATGGCACAGGTGGATTTGGCATCACCGTTGCATTTACTGGTGCTGGGTCTGAAACACAACCTGGGGGGACATGAGAGAGCACATCAGCACCCTCAAATGTACTGGGAATGCCGGCAGTTTCCAAAGCCTGTTTAATAATTTCACTTCCCTCTTGACTAACACTTGTATTAAAGTTAGTCACACCACTCCGAGGAAATGTATTTGGTAAAAATGCTGAGGAGCGATTTTCAGCAGCAAGAAGTTGCAGGAATGATGGATCTTTAAAACATGCTCCTGGACCGAAGGCAGACTGCTGCGGCTGCTGTGAGTTTACTGCATTTGTGGAGAGAATCATGCTGGCAAGAAGAGAAGGCTGCCCGTTACTCTGCAGAAGTTCTTGAGCAATTTCTGCCCCATCCAGTGGTTTACAGTAAGATCGCTTAGACAAGTGTCCACCCAGAGATCTGGGGTTAGTAAAAGCCCTGTAACACCTGCTGCAAATAAATTTCCCGTCTCTGATAATTGCCGGCCACTTAGCCCTTTTGTTGTGCTTGGGTTTTCTTTCCTTCCCATTTGGGCCCTGCCCACGGTCTTTTTTCACTTTTTCCAGTGCAGACTGTTGGGCACTGGTGCCACTGAAGTCATCTGCAACATTGACTTGTGAAGGGAAAACTGCATTCTCACCATTACCTCCCTTTAGAAAAGGGGAATTAGTGTTTCCTTCAATCTGTGAGGAAAAATGATTTGTATTATTTTCCAGCTGGGAAAAAACAGAATTAGTCCCACTATCTGCTGGTGAAGGGAAGAGAGACATTGAACTACTTTCTGCAGGTAACGGAAGGAAAGGATCTGAGCCGCTGTCGATATTCAAAGGCAAAACTGTTTTGGTTAGATCTTCCATTTGTGCTGGCAAGGTAGTACTAGATAAATTTTCCATTTGGGAACATAACATACCACCTTGTTCATTTTTATCCTGAGAAGGTATATTTGGATTTATGACACTTTCCACTGAGGGCAACAGTGGAGCTGACACATTTGCTAAATGAGCTGGGAAAATGGAAGGTGAGACGTGCTGCAACTGATTAGAACAAGTAGGATTCCCATTGGCTTTGGTCTGTGGTGTAAAAAATGCATTATTAGAGCTGCTCACCTGTGATGGCAAAAAATAAACAAACTTTCCATTATTTGGTGTACTTAAGTTGTTAGCTTTCTGACCCCTTTTGCTTTTGCGCTGCATTTTGAATGCTGCATACTGGTCGGGGTGTGCTGTCTTCATGTGTTTCCCAATACTCTGTGAAGAGTTATAGGTTCGAGTACATCCCTCAACCTGGCAACTGAATTTCTGAACTGGTGCTTTTGGAGGCACTGATGGAGTTCCTAAAGAATTACTGAGGTTGGGCTGTGGTGGAACAAATGTGATACTTTCTAATGTCTTCAGAGGTAAATTATAAAGATTGGACGATGTTTTAACATTACCTCCACATTCAAACTTGGCAGTTGGTAAATTGTTTTGAAATCCTGCCTGATTTTGCACAGAAAAGGTCATCAGGTTGTTCACTTGTCTTTCTAAGTTTTGTGGAGTAAGGTCATCTATTTTGAGGGCTTCCGAATCTACTAAAGAATTCTGAGTAATCTGGGCTTCATTAAAACAATCCTGTTCTTTTCTCTCTTGGAAACCTGAATGACACAAATCATTACAAGGATCTTCAACTGGTGTAGGTAAGTTTGTGACCAGTGATTCACCAGTGCCTTGCACAGCTGAGTTTTCTTGCTTTCCAAAGTTATCCTCGATCCCCTGATTGAGGGATACCTTAATGGACACAGCGACCTCACTGGCCTGAAGCAGAGGAGCAGGAGCAGGGTTTTCCAAACCATCTGGCAATGGTCCATCAGCTTGCCTGAGCTCTGAAGCAGAAATCCGGTCTTGTCTGGTCACAGGTGATTCTGCTTTGCTTTTATCCCAAGCATCACTTCTATCTGCTGGGAAGGTGTTTTCAATGTTATTTTCTGAAGGAAGCACAGATCCTCCTTTCTCAGTGTTCCCTTCTGCGTTCTGATTCACTCTGGAAGGCTGAACAGAATCTCCAGATGAATTAAGCTGGTCTTCAGGAGGCAGCACTTTTTCAGGAGTACTGTGATCATCCAGATGCTTTTCTAGTTCACTCTGAGAACGATAAACTTTACCACAACCTGTGAACTTACAAGTATAGGTATTATAATGTTGCGCTTCATGATCATATAGTAAATAAGCTTCTGAAAAAATTCTGCCACATTTAGGAAACATGCACTTTGCTCTAAAGACTTGATGTTCCTTTCGGTGGGTTAAGAGCTCTGCGTAACTATTAAAACCGGCCTTACATTTCATTTGTATACAGATATATGGTTTACTGCCACAGTGCATTTGTAAGTGATCATTGAGATGAGTAACACTTACAAAATGCCGTCTACAGTACTGGCAAATAACTTTTTTGCTTTGCATTTCAAGAAAGCGCTTGGCATCTTCATTATCCTTATGTCCCTTTACATGAGCAATTAAATTTTTAAAGTACTTAAAGCCCTTTTTACAAAAAGTTACAGGGCAATTGAATTCATTAACAGGTACTGGTTTCTGGACTGGGATCACCTCTGGCTCATAAGATTTGTCTTTGTCATCAGTTTCATCATCTGAACCATCATTATCATTAAACACTATGAAGTCTGTTGAATAGAGACTATTCTTCTTGATAGGCCGCTGTTCCTGCTTGGCCACAGCATTAGTCTTCTGATTCTCATTGGTAGTTGTGATCTTAGGAGGCCTTCCCAACCTCCTTAATGGTTTCATAGCTGCTAGTCTCTCTTTACTAGATTGTTTAACATGCAATGTGACGTGAGGGACAAAAGTTTCTTTAGAATTAAAGTTCTTTGCACATATGGGGCAACTGTAAATTCCATCTTTGTAATGTTTTTGAGCATGTCGTACTATTCGATGACCAAGGAATTCTTTGTCACACAGCACACAATACTGCATGTAGGCTTGCCAGTTCCTGAACCTAGCAGATATAAATCCCCTCTCTCTTAGTTGTTTTATCTCTCTCTTTTTCTGCTTTTCATCACAAATGTCTCTAAGAAGGCCAGAATTAGCACCAATTCCACCATTCATGGAAGTTTCTTTACTCTCTTCCTGATAGTCTGCTACTTTCTCATAAACCTCACTGTCATTTAGTTCATCTATTGAAGACACAATGGATGCTTCTTCTCCCATTAATGCAAGACACTGTCGTTTTAAGGTTTTCCAATCCCAGAATTCTGGATCAAAGGGCCACTGAGTTTTCAATACAAGTAAGAGCTCACAGCGTAGAGAATTTGGTATTGGAAGATTCTCTTCATCATATTTCTGGTCTGGTTGGTTATACAACATTTCCACAGCATAATATGCATCTACTGTAGGCTCAATAAGAAATTCACTCAGTTGACAAGCACGTTTAACTTCCAGATCATCAGGCAACAAGCACGAAATGGTCTTGCAAATAGATATTTTCACTTCAGTATTTTCTGTAGATTCCAGGCGAAGAGCTTTTACACATAGTTCTATACAAGTGGCAAGTCCAGCCCCTTCAGTCTGTGAAAAAGCAAGTGAGAAATGTTATCTTAATTTACACTCATCAACACAGATTCGAGAATTTAGTAATTTTAAAACTGAGGTTTGCTTTTCTCAAATTTTGCAATAGCCAATATATGCAGATACCCCTTCCAAAGCATTGTAGCTTTGTGTGTGTGTGTGTGTGTGTGTCTATGTGTGTAATGAACTGTAGAGAATAGCAGAAAAAGCATAAACTTCGGGAGCTAAGTTAAGACATGAGTATAAAATCATCTAACGGCTAGGCAAACTTGGACATTATTTAACTTCTCTGACCTTTCATATCACAATATAAAATAGAGATCAAAACAACACAAACTTCATGAAACTGCTGTGAGCATTAATAGATATCGTGTATCTAAAGTAGTTGGTATAGTTTAGTATCATGTCTGGCACACAGTAAGTGATCAATAAATATCATTAACTTTATCACAAATTTCATTTCCTAAGTTTATATTTATAATCCTTCTGAAACAAAACCCTTAGTCCAATTACAAAACTGAGAATGTCCCCATAATTCCTAACTCATTAGTAATGAAAGGAGATTTTCACGTTTAAGAGAATAAAGTTATTTGTTCCTTAATATTGGGAATTCTAGTTCTATCGTAAATTTGAATGCCAAATCACCTACCTCATGGCTGGACCATCTTTTTTTTTTTTAAGATATTTTTTGATGTGGACCATTTTTAAAGTCTTTATTGAATTTGTTACAATATTTCTTCTGTTTTGTGTTTTGGTTTTTTGGCTGCGAGGCATGTGGGATCTTAGCTCCCTGACCAGGGATCGAACCCACGCCCCCTGCACTGGAAGGCGAAGTCTTAACCACTGGACCACCAGGGAAGTCCCTGGACCATCTTAAGAATTAGTAGTAGCAGGAGACACAATAAACTTTTTTCCTTTTGAATTAGCATCTTGAACTATTATTATAATATAGCAGTAATAAAGGTAAGATTCATTTGAAAGATACATGTAATGAAGAAATAAAAATGGGTTTTAAAAGGCTAAAAGAGAACAAATATATGAAAAATAAGCCAGTCACAAGATGTGGCCACATTCATGGGAATGAAATATGTGTGACATAAGATCAAAGGGCAAGAAAGTCAAAAAAAGTCCAAAAAAGCTGAGAGGATCTGTATTTTTACAGGTTAAGAAGGAAATAAAATATTTTACTAAAACAGAAGCTTAGATTTGTGGGCCAAAAGGAAAATGAGTAAAAGAGGCTGAGATGCTGAACTGGCCATCTTAATGTTATAAATACATTTGAAACCTTAAGAAATAAGGCTAACAAAACAAACTATGTTAAAATTTTTATTCTTCTGAGTTTTCATCTTTGTGTGTGTGTGATTGAAAATTAAGTTTATAGGTAATATTCAGATCATAAACTGGTTATGTAACAACTGTTTTTAAGAGTTGAGTTTGAATTCACAATTTCCCATAAGTACAATGTGATTAAACAAGTAATTAGCCCATAAAAACCTATTTAATAGTATCAGTTAATAAAAGTACTGATAGCACCAGCTTGAATTTATGAGTCACTGGAGCAGAAACCTAAGTGAGATCCATTCAGAGAAGGTATAGAGACTCATCCCCCTCTCTAGCACAGGCACAGCAGCAGGCAATCTTCTGAAAAATGCAAGGTTTTATCTTTGGTACCCCCCTTTTCTATTCCTTTCCTCTGGGCTGCCTAATATCCTTGACCCAAAGCTACCCAAGGCTTACATGCTGATATTCCTTCCCCATTAACATCCCATTCAGCTCTTCCCTATCCACCCACAGCATCATGGCTTACCCTGCTTTAAAATTCTTAAATGGTTATTACCCGTGTCTTTCAGAATTAAATATAAACTTCTTAGCACAGAATGAATACAAAAGGGCCCTCACAATCTGACCTATGCCTCATCTGGTCTAGCCTCATCTTTTATCTTTTCCCTACCCAAATAGCCTACACTCCAGGCAATGTGAACTGTAGTTCCCCAACTACGCCATTCTCTCACGTCTTGATACAACTTGTGATATTGTAATATACTGCTAAGAAATATATATTTTGGTCTCCCCCCCCCCCCAGTTCCCACATAGTTCCTAAAACCTTTGTAATTTCCTAAGTAATAATAGCTATAGGGGCATCTTTTGTTCCCAGCTTTTGAAATAGGTGAAACGAGTGTTTTTTGGTTATTCATAACAAGGCCCTTTCGATCACACTGGAGTTTATTAATGAGATGATTTCTGAAAGCCCCTAGATAACCACAGGCTGGGGGCTGGCTGTCAGGGGAACCAACCTGTGATCAGAGGGTTGAAACTTTCAGTCCCCCTCCTCTCCCTCCAAGGAGGAGAGAGAGGATGGAGGCTGAATCTATTACCAATGGCCAAAGAAGTCTCTATAAAAACCCATAAAGAACTCGGTTCAGGGTTTGTGAACAAGTAGAGGTGGGGGAGAGTAGCTCACTCTCTCCCCCATACCTTGCCCTGTGCATCTCTACCATCTGGCTTTTCCTGAGTTGAATCCTTTTAAAATAAACCAGTAATCTAGCTGGTAAAGTGTCTTCCTGAGTTCTGTGAGCCACTCTAGTTAATTAATCAAATCTGACCAAAAGTTGTGGAAACCTCTAATTTATAGCCAGTTGGTCAGAAGCACAGGTGACACCCTGGACTCAAGACTGGTAGTTGACGTTGGGGGAGGAGGGCAGTCTTGTAAGACTGAGCCCTTAACCTGCGGATTCTATGCTATCTCTAGGTGAACAGTGTCAGAGTTGAGTTAAATTGTAGGACACCCAGCTGGTGTTCGGAGAATCAGAGGACTGCCTGGTGCGGAAAAAAGTCTCCACACACTTGGTGATCAGGAAGTATTCAGTGAGTAGTGAATAGAGGAGAAAACAGTTTTTTCTTTACACTACCTTTCATTCTTTTTCTGTTACTAGGAACACTCTCCCTCTCCAGCTTTGTTTGGCCATCACTATTTGAGAGTCTGAACAGACCAGTGGGTTAGAGGACCCTCTTCTTTTATTCAATCAGCACCTACTTTATACCAGGCACTATGCTCAGTAATGTGCTCTCCCTCTCAGGAGTCTCGATATTCCACTATATTTGAGAGACCCATATTACATTGCAACTGTTAGTGTGTCTCCATCAATAAATATGAGATCCTTAAGGGCAGGGCTATATTTTTCAACTCTCTGACTTCAGGGGTCTAGGAAAAAGCATAAATAAAATGATGAACCAAGCTATCTGCTCCATTTCCTTTGCAGATCTCAATTAGAGTTTAAGAAGGAAACAATTATTTTAGGTAATATGTGAGTAGCTAGGCAATAATTTTCAACAACTCCTGGAGTTTTGGGGAGAAAAGGGGGGGGGCACCAGTTAACTCAAATCATCAACCTTCAGGCTAAATTTCATCATGTTAAAAAATGAGGAGTTACACTAGAATGCAGTCACTACAACATAACTTTAAGGTCTCTTTCATAGTCCTAAAACAATAATCATCTATGATTCTACTTTTAAGATAAAACCTCTGTTTGATCAGATTTCAGAAAATAAAAACAAAGGGAGACATTTCATGCAACGGGAACCAAGATTTTGGGGCAGAGCAATTACCACATTGCACATGATCCTGCTCCCCTGGACAACTTTCCCAAGCTATTCACGCTTTAAGTGCTTTCTTATGTGCTTTACTTCTGAGCCCAAAGTCTCTCTAGAAAAGCACTACTCAATAGAACTGTCTGCAGTGATGGACATGTTCTTTATCTGTGCTGTTCAATATGGTAGCCACTAGTCACATGGAGCTACTGAGCACCTACAATGTGGCTACTGTAACTGAAGAACGGAATTTTATATTTTACTTAGATTAACTAGCCATAAGTGTCTGATGGCTACCATAATGAACAGTGTAGCTCTTGTCCAAGATTTTTCCCCCCTCTCCAACAAGGTCTCCTTGTGAGCAGGGTGTAAGGTTGAGGGAGGAGAGTCCCTTTTACCTAACCTCCTCAATTCCACTGATTAAGAAATGAAATCCAAAGTGGTTAAGGTTACCAGGTGGTCAACAGCAAGTCAAGATTTATACCCAGTTTGTCTGGCTTCTAGTTTCAAGTTCCATCTACTTTGCCATGCTGCTCTTTAAGTTAGATATAAAGTAGTGGCACAACCTATATTTTAAAATTACATAGTAATTTTCTAAGAAACTTATTGTTAAATTTATTTTTTAACTGCAGCGCTACGACATACAAAATGAAAAAGCAGGATGAGTTAACAAGGTCAATAAAGAAAAACTGGAAAGCAGAAGGATTCATTCCTGTTCTTTACTCCTGAAAATGAAGAGAAATTATTTCAGGAGAAAAAAAGCAAAGATACATATAATATTTTCTGACCAGCTATAGATCTTAAAAGACATTTTTTAAAAAGAATAAGAATGTCTTTTGGTTCCTACTTTCAAAAACAAAATTCAAGGATTCCTAAGACCTGTCTGGCATACCATTCCATGCAGTGCTAGCAACTTTGGAAAGTGACTTCCGTGTACATTTTAAAGGGGAAACCAAGTGCATCCTACAAGGGTTACTATAAGAAAAATTAATTTTGTAAAAGTTGGATTCTGATTTTTGCTAATAGATAAATGGAAACACGCAATCTCTGCTCATCACTTCCCTTTTGAATTGTGTCTAATCTACTGTTTAATCCATCTATTAAGTGTTTTCATTTCTATGACTATGTTTTTATATTTCTAAAAGTTCTTTTCTTTTAAAAATCTGCTTGGTCATTTTTATAGGACCTCTCTTTCTTATACTTCAATTCCTTATTTTATATCTTTAAATATATGTGTTTTATAATTTATCCATAACTGTATTATTTAAAGTATTAGGCAAATAATTCTATCATTCTTTCTGTCTACTGAAATTCATTCATGTCAGATTGTTTCATATGTTTAATAGAGCTTGAGGTTAACTTATTTATGTCTTTAAATATATGTAATTTATCGTTTTTATCCTTGCATGTTTAATCCTATTGTTAGTTCTCTCTGTTAAAATTCCCTCATGGCAGACTGTTCTATGTTTTGTAAATCTTGATGGTGAACCCATCTTAAGAAGGGTTTTATCTAAGAATCCTGTACTGAAGGTATGTCCCTCCAAAGCAGTTCTTCATTTGCTTCTGCCAGGGATCCCAGGCATTACCAGCCCAGGACTCCATCCTTACCTTCTTAAATACCACTTACGTAAGGGAGCAAAATCTGCCACCACCAAATGCATCTCTCTGACGTGAGGATTATGTTAGGCTGATTACTTTTAAGAAACAGAAGACTAAGGAAGTTCTTCCTGTTACCCGCCACCCCTATCCGTTACTGCCTAAAAGAATTTAGACAGAGGGCCTGTTCCTGGAATAGAGCTGTCACCAGAGATCTCTGCAAAGAATATGGACTAGGGGTGGTGGGGAGAAACTCTGCAGGGCCGAGAGATCAGAGTCCACTGTGTCCGGTAGTCTCTGCATGGCCCAGCACACCACTGGTTTACCAAACATTGCTTTTCCATCTTCATGTGAATTGCCTTCCTCCCCTCTGAAGTCCTAAACCACTACCCCCAACATCCTCTTGTCTTTAGCTGAAGATGGTATTTAAGGTGAGAGTTTCGGCCATTTTGACGAGTTACTCAATTTTCCTGGGTCTCTCCCATGTATACATGTTATTAAACTTTTGCCTGATCATCTCTTGTTAATCTGTCCTGTGTCAATTTAATTCTTAGACCAGCCAACATAACTAAGAAGAAAAGGGAGAGGAAAAGGTCTTCCTCCCTGACACTCACTTGGTGTGGGGATTCCTGGTTATATGGAAGGGTAAATGTGGACCCCAAATCGTGTGAGGGCAGACCTATGGTTACAATTTATTAGGGAAAACATTTTCCTCCTCTGACCCACAGTCCAGTCGGACACGCACACGGTTCCCTATCATCATCTGTGTTACACAGTATAATATTTTTCTAGTCCACTTTTCAATGAAATTAATGTACTTCAAAAGTTGGTGGAGGGAAGAAGGGGAACACGGAACTCAGTTCTAACTCCCCAACTTGAAAGGGCCCAAGATCCCATCTCTTACCTTATCCCTGTGTGGATATAAAAACTCAACCCCCTTAGTAACATACCCCAATCCTCACCAGGTTAGGAGAATCCTAGCATCAGCTCAAATTTCTACTCCAGTTTTTAGGTTTCTCTTATTTTTGAGCCTAGGGATTTCCCCAATATTCTTGCAATCTCAGCTGCTATACATTAAGAACAATGTTTGTTTTATTTTATCAAGTATTTTTGGGTCTTTTGTAGAAGGATTTTTAGATACCGTAATCTGCCAGCCTGCTAGCAAAGGAAGCTATCTCTATATTTCTCTTTACACTTTCTAAATTTCTATAGAGCCAAATTATCAAAATAGTATAACACCTGGCAGTAAAAATTGTGGAATGATAAAATGCAAGTATTAGGTATATTGCTTATCTTCAGGCTAAGAGCAAGCCCCTGGCTCTCATTTGCATTTTTAAGTTTCTCTGTATCAAGTATCATCAGGACTAATAAGAAAATCAATGTTCAAAGCACTAAATGAAATAAACAAAAATCACTGGAAGAGGTGCCAAAATAATAAAGTTAAAGTCTTTTATTAAAGGTAATTTATGTATTTGAAATTAAGATACCTTGATCATTCTTACCTCTGAATTAATAACTTTAATCAGGAAGAAAATGTGATATACCGTCTTGGTTAACAAAGAAAGTTGACGACATCTTTCTAGGTACACTTGTATAGATGGTTCTACTCTTTGCTGTAATTTACTCCAAAAGAGAGTGAGTTCCCTTAAAAAAAAAAAAAAAGTAAAAAAGTAAGCTGGAGCTATAATGTAAAATCACGAACATGTCAGGCTAGTAATTACATGTGAAATTAAAACTGGTTATAGATTCCAATTCTATATGTGGAATGAGGTTTAAAAGAAAAAAAAATCTCAAATTTCTGAAGACTTATTAAATAAAAATCAAGATATGACTTATCATTTTACTGATTAAGATTTCTGAATCTCAGAGAAGCACTCACTACCTTTTACTAGGAAAGCACCTGACATTTAAACAAGTTATACAAATGGTAACTTTGGGCCACATCTGAACTTTAAAGTAATAAGAAAGTGCAAAATGTGTGTGTATATATAAAAAGCTTCAATGGCATAATGATTTTTAAAAAGCATTTAATTTTTACCTTCTAACTTAAATTTAAATTATTAGATAATGTTAAGAATCAAGGATGACACAGAACCCAGAAGAAAATAACTAATCTGTGCCACAGCAGTGGAAAAAAAAAGAAACTTTGAAAAATAAACTTTGAAATTTATTTCAAATGCAATTACACTATATTTTCTTAGAAAGCAATCCTACTGAACTGATGAACTTTCCTCCCTTTTACCTATTGTCCTATTTCTCTTCTGTCCTCCATAGTTAACTTCCACAAAAATCTTCTTCCTTGCTTCAACTTCCCCCCTCAAGTATTCTCCTCCATACAGGCCTTTCCTATTAATTCCTCAGGTTCCACTCCTAGAAACTGTGCCCTTTCCACCATCAACTTGAATAACTTGCTCATTTACTGGATTTTAACCTTCATACTGAGGACTTCAAAATCTGTCTCTCCAGTCTTGGCCACTTTCACCTCTCTAGTTCTTTATAAGACTTTCCCACTTTGATCTCTTCTGAAACCTGAAGCTTAATATATGAAAAAGATGATTAACATTCTCTCCAGCTCACCGTTCTTCTAATTTAATGCATCATTATCACTGATCCTATCTATCAGCCTCTGCTTTTTACTATCCTCAAGACTGTTATCTTCAACATTTCTCTCACCCCACCCCACATCCACAGGAAACCTTCGTAACTTCCCAGCTGGACTATTTACTGGCTTTCTAGTTGATTTTCCTATCTCAACTCAATTACCTGTACTGCCACTTCCTACCCCCAATTGGCCCTCACTGTTCAGGCTCCAATCCATTCTCAGCTGTTAGTCTTAAACAGTGTTTCTTGAACATAAACTTCTATTTTGCCCTCCTTCTACTAAGGGCTTTTAATAGACTGCTTTTGCTTTTCATATAAAACCCAGACTTTGATGCCTTCTGTAAACCAATATAACACATTAATTTCTTAGTCATCATTAATATTTATGTTATATAGAAAACCTACTTGTCCTCAATAAATACATGTTATTTATTCTCCCTTCAGAATCCTTCTACCTGCCTTTTATCTCAATCCTCTCTGTATTGCATATACAATTTTTCCTTCATAACTGAGCTCAACTGTTCAGAAAACCTTTATAATTATGAACTTTAGTCTTTTTGATTATACAACCATTTACTTAGCTTGCCTGTTCTATATTCATTTATATGATGTGTGTCACTTGGTAAATATCCTTAAATATCAGAACGTTGTAAACTAAATTTTCTTTTGTTTTTCCACAATACCAACACAACACTGAAGACTAATAATGCTGTCGACTGACCACATAAATTGTCAGTTTTAGCTAACACTAACTTAAGACAGTTGATCTTAAGTTTTTTGAGTTAACTGAAGTCATCATCTCCGTTAGCTGTGTCCTCCCAAAGGATTATATATAATAGGTTTGCTCACTAGGAAATGTACTATGAAGTTAGTGAAGTAGAATGATACCTCACAGAAATGAACTATATTTCTATACATAAATGACTAGCAGCTAGTTATGTAGTAAAAAAGTCTGCAATATGCAGAGGAAAAATACAAACATTAAATCAGAGGTTGCTTACATGTCTGAAAAAATTTTTATTGTGGCATTAGACATAAGCCCTTCTTTCATCTTCCAACATTTAAAAATTAATCATAATTGATCATTATATGATCATTGCTGGTATACTAAGGAGTTGTGTGGTCCTTAATATAAAGTTTTTAAAGTTATAATATGAACTACTTGATAATCAGTTTGCACAGCATATAATATCTGAAAATAAGCTTTTTGTCTTTGTAACACTAAAAAGATTTTTAAAAATGTGTTCTTAAGCTATCTGCACAACCTATCCTGTAATCTTATTGAACAAACTTCTCTCTTCAAAATAAAATCAACTCACCAAGCACAGTACATATCTCCCTGTTGAAGCTGACGTGATAAAAATGCAGTGCATAAGACAAGAGCATTTTTTTCATCACCCTCAGATTCTAAGTTACAGATCATTTCTAGGGCATCTTTGCAATCAACTTCTGAAATCTACAGGGAAAGGATATAGAAATATGCCATAAAATGGTTTTATGTTAGAATATATAGTAATATACTTTACAATTTTTATTAGATATTTACAGATCATGTTCATCAGTAAAACCTCATTAACTCATACACTATCAATTCACAGTTTGTCATGACTAGGCTGCAGTTTAAAGAAATAATCTTTCTTCAAGTCAGAGAACCAACGATTTTCAAGACCTTTATAAGCATTCATTTACATGTAAATAACTAATGCTAATTATAAGCAACCTCTACCCATTAAATCAGGCCTATAATACTGAAAAAGAAAAGCTGCTACTTGTATTTCTTCCCCTGTACCCAGTAATTTAAAAAGCATTAGAGGGCTTCCCTGGTGGCGCAGTGGTTGAGAGTCTGCCTGCTAATGCAGGGGACACGGGTTCGAGCCCTGGTCTGGGAGGATCCCGCATGCCGCGGAGCAGCTAAGCCCGTGAGCCACAAATACTGAGCCTGTGCGTTTGGAGCCTGTGCTCCGCAACAAGAGAGGCCGCGATAGTGAAGAGGCCCACGCACCGCGATGAAGAGTGGCCCCTGCTTGCTGCAACTAGAGGAAGCCCTCGCACAGAAACGAAGACCCAACACAGCCAAAAAATAAATAAATAATAATTAAAGGTGCTAATAATTAAAAAAAAAAAAAAGCATTAGAATCAGCAAAAAGACAGAAATGTCTACTGGATATAGACTAAAAAAACAAAGTGTCTATTTATTGGAGGGGAAAAAAGTATAATATGAAACATTTTATGTAGCTATACCACTTTTAAATGAAGCTCACCTCAGTTTTCTATAAATCTCCATTATTTTTCTTTTCATATAAATTCATTCCATCTCAAAGCTTGTCAACAGTCATGCATGCATAAGTATAACCTAGATGAAGGCAACTTGCTTCATTTAATTATGCACTTACATCTAATGCTTTTTTTTTAAATTAAAATTTATAACCTCATTACAATGATTTACTACATAAAACAAACAGAATTTACCTATGATCTCTACAAGTATTTGCTGTAAGATAAGGATTTGACAAACAGCAAACAGTCACAAATCACTGGTGTTCCACAGAATTAGAAAGATTAATTCCAACATGGTACAACTGACAAATGGCAAAAAGAATTGAAGATTAATACAGGCCACTAGCACCCATGTACCACAGAGGTAACTATACACCTCCTTGTTGACTTTCTATGTCTCCTCATTACTTTTTGAGTACAGGAAAAGTGTGTGTGTGTATGTGTAAAATGTAACGTGTTTAGGATTAAACAAGTGTCTGAATGGGAATGAGGGTAATCTTGAGGTTGATCTTTGATAATGAGGATAAAGATTGCATGGGGATAGATTCAGAGGTTCCATTTTTTACATTACACTGAGCTAGAAAACACTAAGATAAGAAAAGACCCAACTCCGAGTCTATGTGTTTAACAACAATGATTTCTTAAAGGAAGTATGAAGTTAGTGTCAGAGTTACGACTGAAACCTAAGTCCTGGAACTCCCTGGCATGGTACTCTTTCCACTACTCCTCTGTCTGCCTCTTTCTTACAAATCTTTATCTCTAAGTGACCCTATGTAAACAAACACAAAAAGGGCTGAACAATATATATTTATACAATTAATATTTTCAAATATCTACAGTAAGTTAAATGCATTGTTAGACATTTTATATATGTATGTAATTATTATTTAATCATAACTTTTCTACTAGGTAGGTATCATTAACATTTTATACATAAGATGTCAATAAACACAGTAAACAGCAGCTACTATTATTCATTTGTGTCAGCTTCTTCAGAAATAGCATTGTTAATCAACATGATAGCTTGCCTGGTAAATACTATTTCTTTTTAGAGATAAGGCTCAGAGAGGTTAAGTTACTTGCTCAAAGTTACATCCTTAATTAGCAGAGTCAAGATTTCAACCCAGGTCTCGCTTCAAAGTCTGTGCTCTTTCTAGAATTCTACATGCACAAGCATATTGAGGGTCTTTCTTGCTAGATATTGATTTTACATGTTCAGGTTTAACAAAAATTTTTACATCTTGTAAGTCTGATTTATATTGAATCAAATATTTTTTTGTTGTTCTTCTAAAACCTAAGCCATTCTTACTGAATTCTCATATAATGCAAAATGTGTACATTATATATAAGGAAAGAAATTTATTTTCCCAATGATATTACCTATATTAGCTTATACTTAATAGTTAAAAATATATATTTGTATCTATGTAAGGTAGCCTATATAAATTTATCCACTTATATACAACATACCAACTGAAACATCTGCTATATTCAATAATACAGAAAACCTCACTTTTTATAGGTATACTAAGGAAACAAGTTTTACTATGTGATATTTGATAGCCTTCATTCCCGATTTGCCACTAGATGGCCCACTTGAAAAAAATAGGACACTAAAGCGAAAATGAAACCTAAACTAATAAATGGCTTAATTAAAATTGTGCAAGTGAAATACAGGTCAAATTTAGCCATCAGTGAGCAAGAATTATTTTTTATAATCCAAGGCAGCATAAAGTAAGGATTACCAATATATTACCTATATAAGAACTATTTATACATTATAGATAGCTATTTTGTATTGCTTTGAAAAATGAGTAAAAATCTAATACCAGAAAATTTAGAAATATGAATAAAATTTTTAAAGCCAATTAAAATGATCTGTTTGTTAAAGATATACTATGCTAAATCCCTTTGTAAAGCATAAAAATCATTTCAAAAATGTGAATAATGACTTCCATGTCTTAATACGGCTCTTTCTGCAAGATATTCAAAAAATAAAGAACACTTCATCAATATTTTACATACATTTACCAAGTGTACTTTTAAAATGTATTAGCTTTAACATATTTTAGGAATAGTCTTTTGCTTATCAAAATGAAATTGCTTTCCGTCTAGAAAAGGACTTAAATGGTAAACCTGTCACATTAAAATAATTAGCTAATGTTTTTTTTTTTATACTCTCAGGGTAGCAAAATCTTAGGCTAGATTTAAAAGACGAATAATCTATAGCGTTAGGAAAGAAAAAAACTTCATATACTGTTTATGGGAGTATACACTGGCATAATCTTTTTTTGGATGGTACTACGGCCCTATTTATTAATTTAAGATGTGTAGGTTCTTTGATCCAGCAATTCCACTTACAGAAATTTACCCTACCAGTATACCCCCAAGAAGAATGAAAGGATGTATGGACAAGGCAACAATTTAAATGTCCCCTAGTTTGGCTAAGATATTATTACAAATCTATACTATGAAATTATGCAGCCATGAGAAAGAATGAGGTTGATCTATAAGAAATGATATGGAAAGATGTCCAAACTAAGAGGAGGAAAAGTGAACAGCAGCCAGGGTATGTGTAAGTATGTTTAAAGTGTGTGTGTGTATATGTAAAAATATCAGAAATATCAAATTTCACACTTAATGATTAGTCAGAGGAGTATTAAACGGGGAAATAATGGTTAGAGAGACAGAAGGTAGAAGATTTTACTTTTTTAACATCTATGTATTTATTTTGACGACAAAACCAATAGAAATACTGGATATAAAATAAACAATGCTAACTTCATTTTTACACCTACACCAAGAATCCAGGCCAAAGTCCATTCCTTCTATAGAGAAGCCAGATGAACATTCATCTCAGTCTCATTCCTCTGCTACCTCTATCACACTGAAAGGGTCCTGAGAAATAGTCAATCCCTTGTCTACTGGCTCACTTGGACAAGGATTTCCTCAAAAGGACTACAGATCCAGACCATGGTTGACTCTTTCCAATATCTATTCCTGCCTACTCTAAGGAATGGGTAAAAACCTCAAATGTTTACAAGAACCAGACAGGTAAAGTGAATGTTTGAAGTGGGTCATGTAGCATACCTCTTCTGAAGGGGGCAATGTCTGGGCAATTGTTCCAAAGTGATTACCTTTCCTTGGGGCAGAAATAACGAGACAACTTACTCCACTTGCAACAATGAAGAACCAGTTTCAATATGTTTGTAATAGAAACATAAAAGAGTAATCAAACAATCTCTAAGCAAAAAGGGATTTTTAACAAGGAATGTGTAGACTTACACATATCCCATCCCTTTCTACACTAAGTGATCTAGTTTTGTTCCTGGGGTGGGAAAGAGGCTTTAGTGAACTCTGCTTAAAGAACATGAAATATCTTAATTCCACCTGCTTAACAAGAGAAGGAAAAAATAATTTCATATGACATCAGAGATACCCAGGGTCCTCAGAGAGAATTTTTCTGAGGCTCTCCCAGAGTAGGCTGGGCTGCTGCTACTTAACTCTGGATAATTAGACCAAAAGGGAATTTAGGTTCAGTATTGCAAGATTTTTTGATTATTCAAGACAGCTAGAAATAGAGATTTTTCCTGGAGATTACAAATTCATAGTCTTCAACTTCAAACAGGACTTTCAAAGTTAACCTAACCACCCTGTCTTTAGATAGATTCCTACTAGAAGGCATGCTTCTTTAGGGTAGGACCTATGCCTTACTTTTAAATCCCCTCAGTGTTTAGACAGCACACATCTAATCTCTTACTTAATAAAATCTGCTGAAGGAAGGATGGACGGATGGACAGATTGACTTAAGGGCTGGGACTGAACTGATAATGAAAACTTTAGTGGAGCTGAAAAATATCTAAGATGCAGCATCACAATAACTAATTTATTTAAAGACTAAAAAACAATGTTACACACATTTCAAAGGCTGTTATCCCAAGAAACTTGATACATCTGCCAATGAACTTGTCTACAGAGTTATCCTGAACTAATATGAAAATTTCAATCTTCTATTTAGCTCCTGTTATACAGCGATTAAAAAGCCATTACCTGAGACAAAAGAGAAATATTAAAGAAAAAAACAGCTAAGGTCTAAACTAATGATATCTCCCCTAAGCTAGAGCCCTTGGCTCTACTCTACCTGGCCTAGAAATTACCAGGCATCACTCTCCCAGTATGCTCATTATCCTCAACATACACAACAGGCTTATTTCTAATCTCAGTCCAAGGCTATCATCTTCCTCTTTATTTTCTATTCTCAAGAAAAGTCAATCACCATTATAATTACAACCTCTAACCTCACGTGGGCATTTAGCTTTCTGTCTGAGGTTATCCTTCTTCTGGACTCTGATTACAATCTCTCTCTGACTACTCAGGGGATCATGCATGCTCTGTTAACTGTCTTCTCTGTTGTTTATCTCAGCTTTTCCCTTTGTATATCCTAAAATCTGTCCCACAATCCCTTTGTTCTCCATTCTCTATTGCTCTGGAATCGAAAGATACTTATATTAGAGATATAAGACACATGTACATTAAATGTTCACACAACACTGTCCAATGTATTATAGTTTATCTATACTCTTTATATACATATTCCCTGTTTTTTGATCAACAGCTTTCAATTCTCCTACCCTGTCTCCAACTTCATTTTGGAATTATGAGTCCTCCAATTGCAAAATTCCCATTTGGATCATGATTCTACTTTTTGAATTCTGTAGTATAAAATACACAAATACATGAATACTATGCTTTATGCCAACTAGAAGTAAAAAAAAAACCAGAATCACCTGTCTTACAAAGAAAAAGTTTTACATTAAGTATGCAAATAAAATATTTATATAGATAGATAGATAAAGAGAGAAAGATATATATAGAGAGAGAAAGAGAGAGAGAAAGTACTCCTAGCGGGAAGTCATATAAATTTTTTAAGTTACTTAAATTAGCCAGTTAGAAAAAAATCTGCAAGTATCCTGAAGTCAGGTAAAACTGAAATTAAGGCCCAAACACTAATAAACATCCTAACTAAATTAAGCTACCACCATCTTTCCCATAATTTAGCCAAAGCAGTTAAAAGAGCCAAATTATTTAAAATAGAAGCCAGATGAAACGTTTACGTATAACTCTGAAAGCTGCTTAGAATCACTATCTAAGAGCACACCCCAGATTTAAGACTGACAACAACGGCTCTTCACTAAGAGAAAGGGAAGTCAAAGACATTCTAATCTAATTAAAAATTATTTTCTTGACTTTAAAAAATAATTACTAACAAAAGAAAAGATACTCACCTCTTCGATTAACTTTTCATTTGGTGATGATGTACAAAGACAGACAAGGTAAGTTTGCTTAAAACTACCTTTTGTACCAATCTCTGGATGGTCAGAACACAGCTTTGCTAGAGCAGTTGCTTGACTTAACTGATCTGTTTTGATTAGATGTTTAATTCTCATATCCAACAAGATGGGACCCTCAAAAGCTAAAAATTCATTCACTTTAAAAAACAAGACATAATAGATTATTAACATTTGGTAATAGTTCATTTGCAATACAAATACTTATAAGGAATATTTTTTTAAAGCACAGAAACTAAAACTCTTTTTTGTTGTTGTTGCAGTTTCCTATTAGTCTCAGGCTATCACAAAATACTTGATCTTATAAGCAGAAGGAGTTATGCTGCTAACTTTTTAGAGCTGCATTAAATATTTTTGCCCCTGAAAGTACCACTTACAATGAGGTGAGTTAAATTCCTGATTTTAAAAAATAATTTTGCATTGAATTCTGAAACTCAGTGTTATTAAAATTATACTAAATTCTTTTCCCCACAGCATTTATTCTTGAATACCAGGCGTTAGCATTTCTAGAAATTTGCAGAGTTAGGACATTACACACTTACATGGGAAACCACAAAAGGATGTTTGGATATTCAAGAAGATGAAATTCAGCTAATATTGTGTTCAATACTGTTGATGTATTTTTCATTTTACAAAGGTGAAGTCTATCTTGCCTTAATGAGTGTTTCAGAACAAATTTAAATATCTACAGAAAAATAAATAAGGGGGTGGGGGTAGTCTGCTGAAAGTTCTGCGGGTTTTTAAAATACCAATCAACAAACCTCAACACTTGCATAATAAAATTCTATTCTGTTGAAATCTTATATTTCCTAGTGCTTGTTTGATCAACTACAAATAAAAATTTAACTTTTTTTTTTTGGTGAAGGAAATTTTAAATTTTAACAAATGCAAATTTAAACTTTTCCCTAAGTTTTCTTTACCAGGATGAAAATCGTGTTTAAAAATTTACTTGGTGATGGCTAGCTGGAAACCTTTGGAAGGCTTTCAGTAATAAAATTTTAAATGCCCTATAAATACTATAAAATACACAGTTTCTCACTTGTGAACAGACTGGAAGACATGTCTAGTAAGTAAGTTGTGGGTTAGAAGATGGAAAATAAGAGATGTTCTTCCCTTCTTTAAATATCCTTTGCTACCCTCTAGTACCTTTATTATTTAGATCTAACTGTACTCCACTATGAAAATGCTCTTCTATAAAATAGTATGATTACGGCTCCTCAGTATTAAAACCATGAGCATGTAAGCAATTTAACACAGGATCACAAATTTCATCCTTTTCTTGAAGTCTAGACCTTTGTACCTGCTACTCTCTATTCTTTACATATTAAACTAAACCAAAAAGTATAAAGACTGAACACAGATAAATACCACTATCTGCATAACCCTCTGGTGCCTCTGATGATATGTCTGACATATACAGGGCATTACTTTTCTTTTTTTAATATGACACGATCCTGGTTAAGACAGTTATATGGCAAATACCTTTTCACAGTTTAGTTCAATGGCCAAAGTAAAATCTGTAAAGATTTTCAATGACAACTTTAAGGAAAGAAGAGTTAAAACAAAGTTATTCCGGCTATAAGTCACAGACTTTAAAATACAGCTTGAGTTTCCAGGAAACTCTAGCAATAAAAAGTCTGGGAATTATTTCAAATACTCCCACAAAAACTCATAATCAACAAACTCTGAAGATCATGGCAAAGACATTATTTAAAGGTGGCAAGATTTTTAACAAAACTAATGACAATCTTAATAGGAGGAATTTCAAATAGTCCCTAAAATCTCAAAGAGCAGCATGTATAGTTAGAATGACAAATTATACAAAATAATTTCTGTACTAACAAGTATAGTAAAATATATGCTATTATTATACATTCCAAAAACATACTTGTGTGTGTGTTTTTTTAAACAATGGGAAACCTTTGCCACACTTAGGGCAAAATTGATTTCAAAGAAATACAGAATATTAGAGCAGAAGGAACTTTATAGATCATTTTGTCCAGCTCCATCATTTGGCAGATGAGTAAACTGAGGCTCACAGAAGGCAAGTGACCGTCTAGGGTCATAAAGCCAGTTAATGACAGAACGAGGACCAGAATAATGGGGTCTTGCAACTTCCGCCTTAACACAGTGGTGTGATGAGAAAAAAAAAAAAAAATCTTATTTAACTAGTGTGTCTACTAGTTATCAGAACAGCACTACACAGCAGTAAAGAGCTGTGAAGTAGCATTAGCTTTTAAAGGAAAGTAATAATGTATTCTGAAGCTCATGTTTCAAACAGATCAAAATTAGATTACATTCAACAACACTCAATTCAGAACTTCTCCCTCAGGGAAGGGAAACTCACTCCCCTCACTCCCCCTCTCTTTTCTCCATTTTTCTTGTACTGCTTTCCTTGTCCCAATTCCTCTGTATCTTTCTCTATTTCTCTCTACTCCAGGACATGTTTTCCTTACAGAGTTATAATAGCACATCAAAGACTACCAGACTTATGAAACAAGTTTTGTTATCTTTATCCTTGAGTACCTAGTCACATAAAATTTCACTCCCTACCCTGCTTTACCCATCCCCATCCCAGAAAACGAAAAAATACCTTGAATTTTACTTGTGTAGCCTTTTTATCTATTTTGTCTGTATTTATGTACTTGGGGGAAAAAAGCAGGTTTTACTACATTCAAGCCTATCGAGAGCTGGATGACATAAAATGGCAATGTAAATGAATGATACCCAGCCAGTTCAATTAAGAAAGTAATAATGCCCTTCTTCCCATAAAATGCTACTTACATAATAGTAAAAAAGAAAAACATGGAAGATAATTTTAAATATATTACAATATATAAGTTGAATATTTGTGATAAATCTTTATCCAAATATTAACTGATCATGTACCATGCACCAAAACTTAGGACTAGGTCCTGGATTCCCCCCACAAAGTGGAGTCAACCTGTTTACTGGGTATATATCTCCACACTCAGATTTGCTCACAATTCCCCTTGCAGTATCTCCGGGTAGCTGTTTCACAAGCATCTCAAACTCTGCATACAAAAATCTCTATACCACAGTATGTGGTATCTCAACCCAGAACTAAGAGTTGGCATTAAAATTGTTCTCTTCTGCCTCCTCCTCATCCTAACCTACAATCCACCATATAATCCTGTCACTTCTAACTCCTAAGTACTCAATCCTATTCATTTTTCTCCATCCCTACGCCAACCACTCACTGACCCCCACCTCCCAGCCCAAATCATTTATCTATCAGACCACTTTGTTGCACTCTACTAGTCTTCTGCAGCCGCTCTTCCTCTTTACATCACATCTCCACTAGGACTGAGGGTGCCTTTTCTTTTTCCTAAAGCACACGCTCGACTGTCTTCTCCTAGTTAAAACCCCCAAGTGGCATCCCTCTGCCTTCAAAGGGTAAATTCCAAAATTACCATCATGGCCTACATGAATCTGCATCACCTATTTCTTTTTAAAAATACAATTTATATTTTCTTTTAAAATTTATTCAGCAAGATTGATTGGGCAAGAAATAAAAGGCATCCAAACTGGAAAGGAAGAAATAAAATCATCTGATTGCAGATGGCATCATCTTATAGGTAGAAAACCCTAAAGATTCTACCCAAAAAACAAAAAACTATTAGAACTAATAAACGAATTTAGCAAAGTTGTAGGATATAAAAATCAAAACACAAAAATAAGTTGCATTTCTATTCACTAACAATGAACAATCTGAAAAGGAAATTCAGAAAACAATTCCATTTATAATAGCAACAAAAAGAATAAAGTACTTAGGAATACACCTAACCAAGAGAGTGAAAGACTCGTGCACTAAAACCTGTAAAACATTGCTGAAAGAAATTAAAGATGACACAAGTAAATGGAAAGATCCCCATGTTCATGGACTGGAAGACTTAATACTGTTAAGATGTCCAACTACCCAAAGCAATCTACAGATTCTATGTAATCCCAACAAAACTGCAATGGCTATTTTGTAGAGATAGAAAAATTTATCCTAAAATTCATACGGAATCTTAAGGGACCCCAAATAGCCAAAACAATTTTGAAAGAGAACAAAGTTGGAGGTCTCACACTTCCTCACTTCAAATATACTACAAAGCTAATCAAAACTGGCACACAGATAGGCATGTAGACGATGCAACAGAATAGAAAAAACCCAGAAATAAACCCTCACTATATGGTCAAATAATCTTCAATGAGGTGCCAAGACCACTCAATAGGAAAATGATAGTCTTTTCAACAAATGGTGTTGGGAAAACTGGATATCCACATGCAAGAGAATGAAGCTGGACCCTTATCTTACACCATATAAAAAAACAAACCTGAAATGAATTAAAGACCTAAATATAAGACCCAAAACTATAAAATTCCTAGAAGAAAACAATGGGGAAAAGCATCAAGATACTGGATTTGGCAATGATTTATTGGATATGATAACAAGGTACAAACAACAACAACAAAAACAAATGAGACTACATCAAAGTTAACTTTTACATATCAAAGGACAGAAGCAACAGAGTGAAAAGGCAACGTACAGAATGGGAGAAAATATATGCAAATCATATATCTGATAAGGGGTTAATGTCCAGAATATATAAGAACTCCTACAACTCAACAACGACAACAAAAATCAAATAATCCAATTGAAAATGGGCAAAGGATTTGAATAGACATTTCTCCGAAGATTATATACAAATGGCCAACAAGCATATGAAAAAATGCTCAACGTCACTAATCACCAGAGAAACACAAAGCAAAGCTACAATGAGATATCACTTCACAGCCAAAAGAATGGCTATTATCAAAAACAAAGCAAAACAAAACAAAAAAACAGAAAATAAGTGTTGGTGAGGATGTGGAGAAATTGGAACCTTTGTACACTATTGACAGGACTATAAAATGATGCAACCTCTAAGGAAAACAGTATAGAAGTTCCTCAGAAAATTAGAAATAGAACTACCATGTGGTACAGCTATCCCACTTCTGGTTATGTACACAAAAGAAGTGAAAGGAGGGTCTCAGAGAGATATCTGCACTCCCATGTTCATAGCAGCACTACTCACAAGGGCCAAGAGGCAGAAGCAATCCAATGTCCATCAATAGATAAATGGATAAACAAATGTGGTATATACATATGATGCAGTATTATTCACCTTTAAAAAAGAAGGAAATCCTGTCACATGCTACAACACAGTTGAATCTCGAGGACATTATGCTAAGTGAAATAAGCCACTCACAAAAAGGTAAATACAGTATGATTCCACTTCTATGACGTATCTAAAGTAGTCAAAGTCATAGAAACAAAAAGTAGAATGTTGATTAACCAGGGGCTGGGAGTGAAGGATGGGGAAAGGGGGCAGTTGTTGTTTAAAACAGGGCTTAATTTTGCAAGATGAAAAAGTTCTGGAGATCTGTTTCAAAACATTATGAACATACTTAACACTACTGAACTGTACACTTCGAAATGATTAAATGGTACATTTTATGTTGTTTTTTTACCACAAGAAAAAAATGCATTAAAAATCAATTCAGCGGGGCTTCCCTGGTGGCGCAGTGGTTGAGAATCTGCCTGCCAATGCAGGGGACACGGGTTCGAGCCCTGGTTTGGGAAGATCCCACATGCCGCGGAGCAACTGGGCCCGTGAGCCACAATTACTGAGCCTGCGTGTCTGGAGCCTGTGCTCCGCAACAAGTGAGGCCGCGATAGTGAGAGGCCCGCGCACCGCGATGAAGAGTGGCCCCCGCTTGCTACACTAGAGAAAGCCCTCGCACAGAAACGAAGACCCAACACAGCCATAAATAAAATAAATAAAATTAAAAAAATAAATAAATAAATAAAGTTGGGTTATTTAAAAAAAAAAAAAAAAAAAATCAATTCAGCATTGTTAGACAAAAAATCCAAATTCAGAAATTTAATAAAAACATAACACTTGGGGCTTCCCTGGTGGCGCAGTGGTTGGGACTCTGCCTGCCAATGCAGGGGACACGGGTTCGAGCCCTGGTCTGGGAAGGTCCCACATGCCGCGGAGCAACTAGGCCCGTGAGCCACAACTGCTGAGCCTGCGCGTCTGGAGCCTGGGCTCCGCAACTGGAGAGGCCGCGATAGTGAGAGCCCCGCACACCGCGATGAAGAGTGGCCCCCGCTTGCCGCAACTAGAGAAAGCCCTCGCACAGAAACGAAGACCCAACACAGCCAAAAATAAATAAATAAATAAAAATAAATTAAAGTAACTTTCATCTTTAAAAAAACACAAAAAAACACATAACACTTTAAACTCTACATCAGTGGTTCTTAACACTGGCTGTACAATTATCTTGACTTCTAAAAAGTACTAATACCAGGGGCTCAAACCCAGAGACTCTAACTTAATTGGTCTGTGGTAGGCCTCCAGCACAGGTATGTCTAAAAACTCTCCAGGCGATTTAAGCACTGCCAGGATTAAGAACCACTGCTCTAAGGTAAGTATATTTCAGCGTTCAAATTACCAGTTAGGGACAGTCTTAATCTTCACCTGACCTCTCACCTTTTCCTGGAAGAACAAGCTACATACACAAGAAATAGAATTTTCACTTGAAGATTTCAGAATTTCTTAAATCATGTTGCTTGCTTTGTCATTAAGTCTGAAACATTATGATCATAACTGATTCTTTGACATGACCGATATAAATCAGAATTTTTAAACATTAAAAAAATGTTCCATAATATAGATGAACCTAGTAAATATGTAACCCTAAAATTTGTGTGAAATAAGATTGAATTATTACTATTACATTTGATTAAATTCTGACAACTTTATCCATGTAACATCATTATGAAATACACTCATTAGAACAGAAATAATGAATTTTTCTAGGATGTTTAGAAAAGCCAATTAGTGTATGTTTTAAAATCATTTTTAGTAAAAATAAAATCTTGGTGGTCACCATATTATATCTCATTATGTAATAGTAGAATATTATTAAGGTTAACAAAATGCAAAATAAAGCATCAGCCTGAAATGGGAGAGTGAACACTTTCACAATTTTACTGCAGTTAAGTTCTATCAGCTTAATTCTATCCAGAGTCACTGATCCTCAATGATCTAATAAGGGTTATACACAAGTAAAACCTAAACACAAGGCAATCTAATTTAGCAGTGATTTTTAAAAATAAAATCTAAAATGCTCCACTGATTTATTTTTTATAACAAGGTCAGTTAAGAGCAAAAGGGAGAGACAAGGCAAAAAAAAAAGACAACCAAATAGAAACAAGTTAAGAAAACTGTATTTCTAAGAGTACTAAATGTATATATAGTCGATAAGGTGTTCTTTTTAGTGACTTTCTATAAGAAATGTCCTAACACACACAAAAAAACCATCAACAGATGTAAGTCTAGGTCTCAGAATCACCCCTTTTGGTATTCTCTAACACAGACAGGTAAAGATATAAACACACACATGAAAAATATAGGAAAAGTATCAATGAGCAAAAGAACTGGAGATTTACTATTAGAAAACAAATTCAGCTGCATGGAATCAGATCTGGCCTCACACTATTTACCTGGAAATTATTAGTTATCATTTGTTCTCTCCTCCCATCTCCTCTCCCTTTAAAATATTATTACATTTTACGTATGTTAATATCGGGTAAACCTAGCAGCACTTTTTCCCTGCTCATTTTAAAATGCAAAGTTTATTACTGAAAAGAAGACATTTTCTCACAAAGCTCTGGAGGATTTATAAGTACTGTGGAAAAGCTGAAGCTTTAGAAATTTCCTTTGAAAACCAAGGGGTTCAAAAAAAAAGAGAGAGAACCACAGGGCTTAGGATTCAAGAAAGAACGGGCAAGCTGATAAAAATACAATTTATGCAATTGCAAATTATTCCACAATAGAAGTGGAAGGGAAAGGGCTGAAGGAATTCAGTGTGACTGTTAATAGGGAGCTCTTTCAGAGTTTAGATTTTACAATAATGACATATACAAAAGAAGGAAAAGCAGCAGGCTCAGGACCAAGGATGCGTGCACCATGAGTGTCAGCACCTGGTACTAACCTATGCGAACTGTTATTACAGCTAAAACTCAAGATGACCCCTAGCTCACCAAAAAAGTTGAATGTGATCAAATTGGTGGAGATGGGTTACTTCTTCAGAAGGGTCTGCTCCTTGGGTTTGATTATGTATTATTTATGATGACAGAGAAAAAGAGGATTCCTTTATTCTTATGGTGGTTCTGATAAAAAGCTTTAAATTGAAAAGGTAGAACAAACAATGGAGAAAATGGAAATAGATGGGAAGATGTAATTTTCAAAATAGGGCTTAAGGTATATTTTGCAAACTGTAGACTAGAGGAATAGATATATTCCTAAGAGTCTCAAAATTAATATATTAAAAACATGGCTTGTGAGTAGTCAGGAAAAAAAGCATGACTGTTAAGAGCCAAGACAGATTCATCAAACATAAATTAGGTTACACTTTTATAAAAGTTAATTCAAAATGTATCACAGACCCAAATATAAAATGCAAAACTATAAAACTTCTGGGAGAAAACAGGAGAAAAATCTATATGACCTTGGGTTTGGTAATTATTTTTAGATAAAACACCAAAAGCACAATCCATGAAAGAAAAAAATGATAAGTTGGACTTTATTAAAATTTAAAACTTCTGCTCTCTGAAAGGCACTGTAAAGAAAAAGGACAAGCCACAGAGTAAACTGAATATATCTGCAAAACTCCTATCTGCTAAAGGACTTGTATCAAAATATAACAAAGAACTGTGACTCAACAATAAGAAAACAATGGATGGACCTAGAGATTGTCATACTGAGTGAAGTAAGTCAAATATCGTATGGAGAAAGACAAATATCGTATGGATACGCTTATATGTGGAATCCAAAAAGATGGTACAAATGAACCTATTTACAAGACAGAAACAGAGTCACAGATGTAGAAAACAAACTTATGGTTACCAAGGGGGAAAGGGAGAGCAGGGATAAATTGGGAGATTGGGATTGACATGTACACACTACTATATATAAAACAGATAACTAATAAGAACCTACTGTATAGCACAGGGAACTGTACTCAATACTCTGTAATGACCTATATGGGAAAAGAATCTAAAAAAGAGTGGATACATGTATATGTATAACTGATTCACTTTGCTGTACAGCAGAAACTAACACAACATTGTAAGTCAACTATACGCCAATAAAAATTTTTAAAAAATAAGAATACAACACAATTAAAAAGCAGGCAGAAGATAAATGGATGCCTCTCCCAAGAAGATATACAGATGGCAAATACTCATGTGAAAAGATGTGCAGTATCACTTGTCAGTACAGGAACACAAATTAAAACAACAATGGGATATCACTACACACCCATTAGAATGGCTAAAATTCCCAAAATAGACAACACCAATTGCCTGTGAGAATGTAGAGCAACATGCAGAATGGTAGTTTGGCAGTTTCTTACAAAGCAAAACATAGTCCTACCATATGACCTAGCAATCTTACTCCTAGGTATTTACCCAACTGATGTGAAAACTTATGTTCACACAAGAACTTGCATGCCAATGTTTATAGCAGTTTTATTCATAAATGCCCCAAACTGGCAGCAAACAAGATGTCCTTTAATAGGTGAATGGATAAACAAACTATGGTACATTCACACAATGGAATACTATTCAGCAATAAAAAGGAACGAGCTATTAAGCCACACAAAGACATAGATGAATGTTACATGCATATTGCTAAGTGAAAGAAGCTAGACTGAAAAGTCTATAATTATATGACAATCTCGAAAGAGCAATACTATAGAGATAGTAAGTGGATTAGTAGTTGTCAGGTGTTCTGGAGAGGGCTGAATCGGTGAAGCACAGTTAATTTTTTTTAGGGCAGTGAAACTATTCTGTATGATACGGTAATGGTGGATACATGATACTATGCATTGGTCAAAACCCATAGAACTTTACAGCATGAAGAAGGACTCAAGGTATGCAAATTTAAGAAAATATTTAGGAGGTTGGGAAGCCCAGGATAGAACGTAGAATATGGCAAAAGAATCTGTCTTACAAATGTAATGAAAGAACTTCACTGAAAGAGGTGAGAAAACGGGGTGCTCACCTAACTTTGGATGAGTGGAGTCAGCAAGAATAATGGAAAGAGGAACCGGACCCACAGGGGTAGAGGTTATCAATTCTGAAACCACTATACATGTATACTAGGATTGACTAAGTATATGGATGGCCAATGGTAAGAGAAGTAAGTCTGAAAAGGCTACATACTGTATGATTCCAATTATATGACATTCTATTGAAGTGAGAGGTTACAGGGAAGCAAGAAGAGAAGGCTAGAATGATACATGTGATATAGATCAGAGTTGGAGACATCAGTATAAACTCTCACATTTAGTTTAATATAGATACAGCTGGTTACATATAGAAACATTTATAGATATGTGTACATACACAGATTAGTTATACTTACATATATTTTCTTACTTTGTCTGCCGAGAGGTCCTAGAGGCAATGACATCTCAGTAGCAATGAGCACACCCAATTACCAGGTCTTGGTTTCTAATATCAATACTATTCTCCAATAAAAGGAACTAGGGTTCCTTGGAGAAATAGCTGATTCTAGGATTAGGGCAGGAAATATGCACGATAAGCCTGGAGCATCTTCTAGTGCCAGAAAACAAGGAAGTACTCAAACAAAAAACATAACTCACAATGATGGGGATATGTCAAAGGGTCAAAGAAGTTAACTCAAAGAGTTCTTGGGGGCCAAAGCTGAACTATTTGAGCAACAAAATAAAGTAGTACTGGATTATCACCAAAGTATAAAATAAATATTCATGAGTCCATATTGACTAAACAGATAGATAGACAGATAAGGAAGAAAAGACAAATCTCCTGTGGAGAACTCCAAATAATCTGTGTAGATACTGCCTCCTCGAGGAGGTGGAGCTTAACTCTCCACCTCTTAAGTGTGGGCTGTACAAGGTAAGTTCTTTCCCAAGAGTACAGCATGGAAAGGGGGGGAAAGAAGTAATTTCACAGTGGAGAAACCTGACAAACACACTGCCTCAGCCAGGTGACCAAGGTGAACACCAACAGTGAGAAATCATGTTGATTATATGTACCTTTGGTATGATGTGATGACAATGGCACTTTACCTCTGTGGTCTTTCTCCCCTAGACCCATAAGCCCAGTTCTAATCATGAGAGCAGCATCAGACACATCCCAATTGAGGGGATACAAAATACCTGACCAGTACTCCTCAAAACTGTCAAGGTCATCAAAAACAAGGAAAGTCTGAAAAACTGTCACAGCCAAGAGGAGCCTAAGGAGATATGTCAACTAAATGTAATACGGTATCCTGGGTGGGATCCTGGAACAGAAGAAGGACATTAGGTGAAAACTAAGGAAATGTGAATAAGGTATGGACTTTAGTCAGTAACAAAGTATCGATATTGGTTTATTAATTGTGACAAATGTATCATGCTAATGTAAGATATTAACAGTTGGGAAAAATGGTTGTGGATTATTTGGAAACTCTTCACAATTTTTCTGTAAATCTAAAACTATTCTAAAATAAAAAGTTAATTTAAAAATTAATTAGGTCAGACTAACCTCAATATTAAACAATCTTACTTTAATACAACTCTAGCCAAATACCTCTTGTGGTCTTTCACCAAATCCTGATAGACAAAAAGGAGAGCCATGGACCAGACATAAGGAAATAGGTTTATTTGATGAAACAACCATAATCAAAGGGCACTGGCTAAAAGACTGAAGGCAAGCAAGAAGATTTCTATAAGTACCCCATAGGGTAGGTTTTTGGATATGACCTTTTTAATGGTTATTATCAAGAACCTGGATGCCAGGCTTCCCTGGTGGCACAGTGGTTAAGAATCCGCCTGCCAATGCAGGGGACACAGGTTCGAGCCCTGGCCCAGGAAGATCCCACATGCCACGGAGCCACTAAGCCCGTGAGTCACAACTACTGAGCCTGAGCACTAGAGCCCGCATGCCACAACTACTGAAGCCCGCGCTCCGCAATGAGAGAAGCCACCGCAACGAGAAGCCTGTGCACCACAACGAAGAGTAGACCCCGCTCGCCGCAACCAGAGAAAGCCCACACACAGCAACGAAGACCCAACGCAGCCAAAAATAAAAATAAATAAAATGAATTAAAAAAAAAAAAAAAGACCTTGGATGCCAACACAGTGTATGCTAATAAGATCTGCTTAAACAGGGAAGGACAAAAATCTTGAATTAACAAAACCAAGATTTTAAATGATATTGACAAGTTGCAGAGGCAGAATGGATCTAACACAGTGAAATTAAGAAGAAGAAAAAAGACTACTTTGTGTGCCAAAACACAACATATAAAAATGTAAATAATTTAAGAGCAGTTTTTTTTTTTTTTAATTTTTGTGATTTTAGTAACCTCATTGAGTTGTGAGAGTAAGGCTACCCAAAAAGGTAACGTCATCTTAAGTCACACTAAGATGAAGGGGATGAGAGTACCAATGACTTCAGAGCCTGCCAGATAGCATTTGGGGTACACATAAGTTTTGAGAACTACACATGAGTGAGAACAACAAACAAAATGCACTAAAAGGTCAGGAATCATGACTGTAGATTTAAAATCATGCCACACCAGGACGGCTTTTAGTCTTTAGAATAAAAGAAGACTAAGTGTAGACAGGATGACGATCCGTAAGCATCTCAACTGCTACGGCACGAAAGAGGGATTTGTACTTTGTTAGGTATGGCTTTAGGGGTAGCACTAGAGCCAAAGGATGGCAACTCTAAGAATGTAGTTTTCCACAATTTACACAATGAAGATTATCTAATAGCAGGCTATGAATGGACTGAATTACACAGTTACCATTCTCTAGAAGTCTTCAAGCAAAGGCCCATTTATTTCTCAGTGATGTTTTAGAAGGGAGTTAAAATTGGGTAAAAAATAAATGTGCATTCAGTGCCTTTCCAATTCTGAGATAACTAAAGAAAAGCAAAAGTAATATGTAAGCCTAAAGATCCTGTGATATTCAATGGACATCTACTTGAATTATGCTGATTTAGTTACTAGAGTTATCTTATTCTAGGATACTAAAACCTTAAGGTGAAACCAGCATTTTTAATTTAGTCCCACACACCGTCAGTCCCTAAATCAAAGAGCATTTCTTGGTTTATCTGGGCTTTAGTAGTTCTAAAATTAGTCAATAAAAATTAATTATTTAAAACAAATCAAGATTAAGTGGATCATCTACTGTTCAAACAGTATATCAAACCTTCAAAGGCTTTGCTATAAACAAACTAATGAGCACAGCTTATTACGGTGTACTGATTACTGTCTGAGCTCTAGCTCTTCTCATCAAACTTGCTATAGCCTAGTGTAGGTTAAACCAAGGGGCTGGATATATCATATAAAAAGCTAAAAGTTCCACATGCTGTAGAAGCATCCAATTTGAAAATATAAATCAATTAGCATGTATGTGTAAAATGTTAATTCCCTTCAAGTTTTTCAAAGGAGGAAATAAACATACACTTCTAGTCTATGTGATTACCCACAGACTAACTCCCATCAAAGAAGTATTCTAAATAATGGAGGACCAAGTAAAGATTATGGCTGCAGAGTCTCTCAGTCATGTAACATCTCTCTGGTTGCTTCATGAGTTGTATTGAAAGCTGGCTACCTACAATCCATCTGTTATTGTAGAAACTCCTTTTGCCTGCACAGTCCAAATTATTCCAGTGGCTATGCCATGTGAAGACCATGGAATAAAGCAGCACAGAGATAGGCAAAGACATTTGTTAACAGAAACAATGTTAGGCACATTTAAACAAATAAGGAAACTAGCACATATTCTTTTAAGGTAAATTTTAAATCTCTGCTAAGGTAAAGGTTCCATTTTTCTGCGTTAGCATAATGTGTGAGTTTGGCAAAGACAGTCTTCAGAAACCGACAACAGAAAAAAGGATTTAATTATTTAAGCTAGGCGCAATTTTATTTTATTAGGCTGGGTGCAACGTGGCATAATATAAAAAGGAGAGAAGCTGGGGACCTCACTTCAATTCCTGGCTCTACCTCACATCACTGACAATGTGATGTAGAAATGACAACTAATCTTTCTGAGCCTCCATTTTCTCACCTGTAAAACAGGGACAATAAAGATCCCACTTTTTCCCCAGGATCAGTGTGAAGGCTAAATGAAACCATGCACATAAAAGCACATTTCAAACTGTAAGGAACTATACAATGTAATTTGATATTATTATTAATATATTATACGTCCAATATTTCCAAAGCTGGGAAGACTAAAAAGTATAATTTGGTTAAAAGAATAAAAACATGGTGGTGGTAATATATTGTGGATAAAAAACTAATATGCCAAAGGCAAAACAACCTCTAAGATTCTCAACTTTTAAATGTTGTTGTTGTTCTTCTTATTTTAAATAATGAGGGTCTGAGAACAATGTAGCTAATCTGTGGATATACACAAAGGAAGGGAGGTAATAAAAATAAACTTTTGGTGAAAACTAAGAAACAGATAACACTGCTAAAACTATCCAGAAATGCGGAGAAATGTTAAGAGGGGAGTCAGGTAGGAACAACCAGCTTGAAGAGAAGTTTCGAGATTAGCTGAGAAGCCTTTTGGTAAATATCAAAGTACCAGAAGAGTTAACAAACAATGAACCTACACTCCTTTCTCAGAGCCTTCAGAAATTGCTATCATATAGCAAAATACCTAGAGTTTGCCATCAATCAACAAGAAAACATCAATAAACAATGGAAGAAGCTTATTTACTTCTCTAGTTAAATATCTTGGGAAAACTTGGGGTGAAATCTGGGCACTTTCCTAAATAATCTCAAGAAAAGTACCAAAGACAATAATTGTGCTCTTCTTCGTAGCACATACAATTTTTGAATTCTGAACATTAAGTGTTATACATATTAGTGATTTAGCCATCTAATTCTGATAGGCTACCTGCCAGTTTGAGTTTGACTGGGATCTTTGTTGCCTAAGCTCATACAATAATAACAAAGCAGGATAAAGTAAGTCTGAGAAAAAAGCTGTTTGAGAAAGACTACTAATCTCAGAGACAGAAGATTGGAGAGTTCCCGCATTAATTTCTTATTCTGAGGAAAATCATTTCACTACCCTGTTTCTGCTTCTCCATCTGTCAAATAAGTTAGTTATCAAATATAAGCTAGATTGCCACCTGTCAGGATGTTTCAGAGGGAATTCCTCTGATAAAATAATGTTGAGAAAAAAACTGTTACTCTAAGATTATATAATCCTATAAACACATCTTCCCCCAATTAAAAAAAAGGTGAAGGGCCTTAAGCACCTCACATAAAATTTAATTAAATGGTCCTTCTTGGAATATCTTGAGATGAATTATATCAAAACAGTTTTAAGTACTTATTTCTAGTCTAATGATTCTTTTTTTTTCTCTCTGCTCTCTAGAAAATTTACCTTTATCCTTATCCAATGGTTCCTGGGAAAGAATAGTGCACAGTACCGGGTTTTTCCACACCCCAGTCTCTTGAGCTAGAGTAGCTAAAAAATGCAATTCACAGCTGCCATTCTCCATCAGCTTTTCATGAGCTACCTATAAATATTAAATAAACATCCAAAGAATTACAACAGATTTTCAAAAGCAAGCTTATCAGGCTTTAAATATAATACTAAACTTTTGAAAAATAAGACTTTAATCTTAAAATTTTCATGTCACATTACAAAGTGCTGAATCCTTTACTTCTGATTTTTAAAGATGAATCTCAAGGATAAGAATTACATTAATTATAAATTTTAAATAAATAAAATGTATTTCTAGAAATAAGTTCATATTATTTTCTCCCCAAAATCTAAACCAAGAGCAAAGTTATTTCTCAAGGAAGCTATTAGAGTATCCATAGCATGAAAGACCTTACACGTTTTATATCCTCTGTGTTAGTAAAAAATTTTCCAAAAAAACTTCTATCATTAACAAATGACAAATCTGCATCAAGGCCTAAGTGACAACTTGTATACACATATTTCAATAAAAGGGACTTATGAAAAGAAAACAACTAAATGTATGATTTTTCATTTATTCATGATATAGCCTTACAACATCCTATTAAAGCTGACACTGAACCTTGCTTACTTGTTGTTTCCAAGTGTTCATGCAATTAGCATATTCTTCAGGTCACAAAAGACCAACAGTTTTAACTCAATTCAGAAAATGTTTATTGAGAATTTCTACGGGCAAAGTATCAAGGAAGAGAGCAACTAGTCCCTCCGTTTATGGGGCTTGTCCTCTAGTGGGGTAAAGAGATGCTTAAAAACAGTTAAAACACAGGCAAAATAAAACAAATGCTGTTAAGCAGGTAAAAAATAAGCCTGAGGAAGCTCTGAAATGAAAGCAAAGTGTCATGGAAACTCTTAAAGCTGCACGCTGTGTTTGTATAAAAAGTCTATTCCTCAAAACCATAAAAATCTCACTGAACAAGTTCAAGTGCTTTAAGAAATTTTCTCTGAGCAACTGCTGAGAGCTCCATACTGGGATTTAAAGAGTTATTTCCTCCTCATTAAACCATATGAAAAAGTATCAAGTAGTGCTATTGTTTCAAAAAAGAAAGTTGAAAAGTTTACCTTATGTTGACAAACAAAATTAATATGAGGAATTCAGTATTATATTTGTATATAAACTATTTATATAACTAATTCTGTGGTAGAGTGTATCTGAGTGCCAAACAATGAAAAAAAGTTCTGAGATAATCATTTACCTAAAAATAATCACTTGCTGGAAAAAAAACCTGAGACACGTTACTGATATGCTGAAGTACAAATTGCATGATCAAAAAGTTAGCTGCAATGTGACAAACAGGACAAGGCACTTTCAACAGTTATTAAGTATCTACTATGTGTAAAACTCTATGTTGAATCTTTTGGAATAAAGATATGAATCCTATCTTCAAGAATTTTGCACTTGATGTAATTTTAATATTTAATATTAAAATAGGAAAGTTGGTTTCTCTGCCTAACTATAGTTTACTTCACATGCTTCTAAAATTTGAAACTAATCCTCTTTTACTATCTCTTCTATGGAAAAACATAAGGCCAAAAGATATTTTAAGAACTCTGGCTAGAGGAATAGAGAGACAACTATACTTTTTGAGACTAGCTGGCAGGAACATTCTTTTTAACTAACCAATTAATCAAAATTTACTTGAAGCTATAAAATATCCAGCACAATCTAGTGCTTAACAAAATTTAACATTCTTGAAATACTCCAAAACAACTAAGTGCTAAACTATGTAGTACTTTTATAAGTAGAATAACAGCCCTAAGTAACAGAGATAAAGCATGTGTTTTCAGATATAGGAGAAAAAGTATGGCCTATGGGGCAAAGAATCTTGGTTCAAATAACTACTCTGATATTAGCTATACAAGTTTGGGCAGATAAGTATTTTAGAGTTGAGCCTCAGTTTCCTCACCTTTAAAATGGGAAAAATATACCTACCCCCACAAAGTTTTCATAAGGATTAAATGAGATATGTTAAATTCTTATAAAGCATATTGCAATTTTCAACAATTAGTTAAACTGTTTCTAAATACAAATGAGGGCATTTTCTTTTGTGTTCCCTTACTGCTCTGGCAAAGTTCTAATTATCTGATCTTAAAGAACAGTGCAATATTCAACCAATCTACTTAAATGTACATATTCATTTAGTAAACATCTATTGAGCACTGACTATATGCAAGACATTAATGTTAACAAGAACAGCAATTAATGTTTGTCATTACTTAAATCATTTAAAGTTTAACCAAATAATTTATTAAGAATAAAGAAAATCACCATAAAATATACCTATATTAAATCTAGTAGGTAAATATTCTCACCTGCACCAGTGTCTGAAATTGTTCCCACTGTTTATCAGATAACTCAACAGGCAGACACAGTAAAAGTTCAACACAGCTTCTAAAAAACAAAAAGTTGGTAAGGATACAAATAATTACTAAAATTCAAAGTAAAATAAGATGAATAATTCTAATATCATCAGTATACTGTCCATAACTAATCTATTTAAAATTAAACTATCATAAGATCTGAGATACAGAGTTAAAAACAAAAAAGCTAAATCTAATTTTTTATTTACTCAAAGGTCTACTCACAATGCCAAGCGTTCCAGAACCAATGCTACATTTTCACATTCAGAGGTAAGATAAGGTCGGGCTTTAACGTAACTTTGGATAGCCACTGTGTATACCTCCAATAAAGGTAAAGGATCTTCTGAAGTTTTCCATTTCTCTGCATATTCAAGGAGTGTCTGTTTGGAAGTAAATAAAAATACATATTGATTAATCAACTGTTTTTCTTTCCTCCCTAAGAAATTTTGAAAAATAACTTTTATTTATAAAAACAAAAAGTAGTTTATACTGATTAAAATATTGAAAGTAATAAAGCCGTAATCTTATTTCCAGCAGCTCTTTGTAGGAGACAAGGTTAGTGTTAATTCATCCAACAATAGCATCTTTTCATGAAGTCTGGTTTTAAATAGTGAAAGCATTATCTCCTCTCTTTCCAAGTCAAAATCCACCCTTTCACCCACAAATTTCTAAGATTTAAAAGTTATTTTAAAAAGAAGACACCTGGGCAAGTAATACTTGACCAGGCATGCAGTGAAGAATTTCAAATATTTATGTGTTCTATTTTTCATGCAAGGAACATAAAATTCAACACTTAACAATAAATTAACCACATACGGTCAGAAAAGACATGTAATTTTTTCAGTTAATAAAAAATAATACTACATAGTATATTACTGGTTTTTATGACGAGCTTTATCATTAAAAATATCATCTAAAGATGTTCAACACACATAAAATCACTATTAAAGAATGATTACAAGGTCAAGAAATTTTTGTAATAAAATGTTTGTTTTTTTGGGTTTTTAAAAATTTGTTTATTTATTTTCATTTTTGGCTGCGTTGGGTCTTCGTTGCTGCGCGTGGGCTTTCTCTAGTTGTGGCGAGCGGGGGCTACTCTTTGTTGCTGTGCGCGGGCTTCCCACTGTGGTGGCTTCTCTTGTTGCCGAGCATGGGCTCTAGGTGTGTGGGCTTCAGTAGCTGTGGTGCACGGGCTTCAGTAGTTGTAGCTCGCGGGCTCAGTAGTTGTGGCTCGCGGGTTCTAGAGCACAGGCTCAGTAGTTGTGGCGCACAGGCTTAGCTGCTCCGCGACATGTGGGATCTTCCCAGACCAGGCCTGGAACCCGTGTCCCCTGCATTGACAAGCGGATTCTTAACCACTGCACCACCAGGGAAGCCCCTAAAGTGCTTGTTTTTTACAATAAAAAACTCTTCATCAAGAAAAACAAAATGCTGTTTATCCTACAGAATGAAGAGATAGAAGAAACTGGCAACAGTAGTTAGACACCTATGCGTTCTATAACTACTAACATTGTGAGTTACTAAAAACTATCTAAAAGGTTCTACTATTATGCTAAATGAAGTAGAACTCTAATTAAATGTTTTCAGAATATAGAAGACTGCCACAATTAGTCTTTCTCACTCTTCAAGGTTTAAGACTCATCAACATGTGGCAAATTCAGGTGTTATTTCCTAGAAAAGAGGTATCTTGAAGGAAAACTCCTTAAGGCCTTGCTTGTATCCTCTGGTATACAGAAGCAGCTTTCTACAAATGTGCAGGTAGGAAAGTAGGAAGGGAGGAAGGTAGGAAGGTAGGAATGAAGGAATTATATTCTACTATCAGACACTCAAAAGAAAACACTTATTACCTTCTTCTCTCTACAACCCTCTAACTACTAGAAGTAGTAAGTGATCAAAGAGAATATGGAAGAAAAGAAGGACAGAAAAGGTAATCTGGTAAATTAAAGAGCAACATAGTAACAACTTACTCTCTGAGGAGTCATATATTCACAAACCCTGACTCTCTCCAAGTTGGATTGAAGGCCCAGTACTTGCAACTGGCATCTGAAGTAAGGGCAGTCTTGTGGGACTGAGCCCTTTAACCTGTGGAGTCTGAGCTAACTGAACTGTGGGACACCTATTTGGTGTTGGAGAGTTTGAGAAGTGGTCCTGGAAAAAACACCATGTGTTTGGTGTCAGCAGTACAAATATCTCTCAATAGGACTTAAAGAAAAATCTAAACAAAACCTACCAACTGAAGGGAAAAATCTGCATTCTAGAATTGTTTTGGGATTATCCCTCTACTTCTAGGAATAAAACTGGTGATATGATGGAGGATGACCTCACTCACATCTTCAAGGTTTTTGGAATTAACACCAACTATGCATACAATTCTTACTTTAGCTAGCACCTGTCTTTCTACATAAAATCATTAAATATTATTTTCCTTTTTCTGGAAAAAGAAGTTTAGGTGTCTGGGGAATTTCATGCCTGGCCAATGTACCCAATTGCACGTGGGTTCGACTGAAAGCTTAGGTTTCCCCTATTAGTACTCTTGCAATAATGAATCAATTTCCCATAATAGTTTTAATTTTTCCTGAAAAAGAAAATGTATTGTAGTGATTTCCAAAAAGCTTTGAAATTATAAGCTTCTTCCTTTCTTGTCTCCCAACACCCCCCAAAAAAACCCTAAATGTTTTAGATACCTCTTATATACTACTGCAGATCCTCTAGGACTCACTTGTCTCATTTCACCTCTATGCAAACCCTCATGCAGGCATAACCTAGCAGCTTCATCTCCTGTCATTCTGCAAGCCCTTTGCTACCTGCCACAGGGCTTCCATGTGACCACTGCTCTGGGGTCCACTCAGTGCCCAGATCCACACATTTGCAACCGGGAAGAATAGAGGAGTTAAACTCAAGTGTAGGGGAGTTAGTGCCCTTTGGGGAAAGACTCTGATCAATCCAAGATGAGAACCAGTAGATAAATTCTTCCTCTTCCTTTCCCACCCTCCCACCCCCGAACCCTAGGGGTGATCCTGAAATGCAGTTCATATAGCTTCTAAGAGGTTCAGTCTGATAGATTTAACAGGTGGCCAGCTTGATGATGCATTGTCATATTGGCTGACATATTCCTGCTTTGCTTTATTCCCCTATTCCCTCATTCCTGCTCATTGTGATTGGATTTCTTATTAAAATAATATTACATGAAAAAAAAATCACATATATCTACATGTATGTACATATATCTACATTTTACTACCCAAGCTCTACATTTCTTGATATGTCTAGCTCTGCAAAGGGTACTTACACATTACTTCTTTCCTTTATATAATTGAGTTCTACTGTCCTCAGGTGAAAAAGTTTTTTTGTTTTTTCTACTAAATTTATTTATTTATTTAATTTTGGCTGCGTTGGGTCTTCGTTGCTGCACACAGGCTTTCTCTAGTTATGGTGAGCAGGGGCTACTCTTTGTTGTGGTGTGCGGGCTTCTAATTGAGGTGGCTTCTCTTCTTGTGGAGCATGGGCTCTAGGCATGCGGGCTTCAGTAGTTGTGGTGCGAGGGCTCAGAAGTTGTGGCTCACGGGCTTAGTTGCTCTGCGGCATGTGGGATCTTCCTGGACCAGGGCTCGAACCCGTATCCCCTGCACTGGCAGGTGGATTCTTAACCACTGCGCCACCAGGGAAGTCCGAAAATGTTTTTAAACTTACCTTTAATTATAATCAAAGATGATTTCTTTTGGGTATAACAGAGTCTGAATTGATGAGAAAAATAAATGACAAGTTGCAGAATGTGAGAACCATAAAGCACCTTAAAAATGATATACTTTCACCTCATTTTATAGATGAGGAAAGAGGAGGAGAAAGCAGATTCTGGTGAAAAGCACACCTTTTAGGTGGCTTTTTAACGGTCTGGGAATAATGTAACTAGGGAAAGGGTAGAAGAAAGGGATCACAGCAGATTATAAGAGATGGTAGAAAAAGAAAACTAATGACATGCTCATACTGACTACATATAGGAGAATAAGCTTAAAAGTTGGGTTAAGTATCTATTTTTATAAAGGTATGAGTTGATATTCATAACCAGTAAGTGTATTGATAGTAGAGCTTCCCTTCTTTCTCAAGACACTAAGATTAGTAGAACCATTGTGAAACTGGAAGCATTCCTAACATGACTAGTTAATAAATTATGCTTTCTTCAACTAAAAAAGTTACTTATTTATATCTACTACCTTAATCTATACAAAGGCTTTCAGGCAGGAATTCCAGAACAATCAGACTCATATTTTTTACACAGAATCAGAACAGACCTTAAAGATCACTTAATTCTGTTTTACGAAGTCCAGTGACCTGCAATTCGAATATTAACTGAATTGGTAATCAGCAAAGCCAGGCAGCCTCCTCACTCTCTGTGAAACATTCTGTCCACTACAAATACTGTTTGTGGTAATGTCACAACTGTAAATCTGTAGATTACTTTATTACTTCAATTATTCCTCATAACTCTATGAGGTTATGTACTATTTATCTAGTTTGCCAGCCATAGTAGAATTAAATAACTTGACCTCTTTATTGGTTAAGCTTATTTCAGCTGAAAGTAAGAAAATCCAACTCAAAGCAGCAGAAACAGTAAGAAAGGTTTCCCACATAATAAGAGATTAAGAGGAAGAGCAAGTTCTGGGATTGGTTAGTTTAGCGGCTCAACAACGTCCTCAAGGACCACCTCTGCCTTCACTCTGCCGTCCTCAGGTGGTGCCCCACCCAGTCCCTAGGTCTCAGCAATAACCAGAGAAAAGATGAGACTACCACTTCATGTACATCTTTTCAAGCAACAAAGAAACCCTTCCCAGAAACCATAAACCCAATTTCTATCAGTAAATTTCTCCTCAGGTCCCAACGGCCAGAATTTCATCAGACACCTATGTCAAAAATCACACAGCCATAAAGGAACTCCATGGTTGCCCACTCTCCAAGGTTTCTCCGAAGCACAAAGCCATGCTGAAGAACGAAAATGTGTGAATAAAATCAGGGTTCTATTAGGAAGGTGGGGGAGGGGCCTAAGCCTCACACTTTGGTTGCCTCTTCAATGGTTTTTACTCCCACATGTGTTCAAGAATGAGTAAGTTAATGTGTGTGTGTGGGGGGGTGTTTTTATATTTAAATACACATACACAAATGAACAAAAATAAAAGTCGTTGTGATCTGGTTTGGAGAGGGATATGCGAGGGGATGGTATAGAGGATAAGATATAGGAAAAGAAACCTATAAGTCTTCCTATGAGGCACCAGATTGCTTCCATTAATGAGTAAACTGTAAACTAAGTATAGTAAGAAAAGTTAAAACTGTGTTCTATAAAGAATGATTAATGGAACTAAGGACGGGGTGCTTAATCTGGACAATAAATAACATTTACTGAATATTTACTATATGCTAGGCACTGTTCTGCAAGCTTTACAATACCTATTAGCAATTAGATAAATTACAGTAATATGCTTATATTAAAATGGACAAAGGCATAAAATAGTTAAAGTAACAAATAAGCCCCAAGAGCACAGAACTAGAGGCAAAGAGGAGATTCAAACCTTAACAGTCTGACTTCAGAGCCTGAGTTCTTAAATACTATGCTCTACATTTCTACAGAAATAAAACTTTGATTCACAGCCAAATTAACAAATCTGAAGACTTGTCACATAAAACAAGAGTTAGTCTTACTCTATGTGCTCTCACAGGACAAACCAGCACCACTAAGTTAAAGTTTTAAGGAGATACATTTCTGCTTCCTATGAGACTGCATCAAGCAATTACAGTTAACCAAAAATTGAACAGGTTGGCCTCCATCAATGAAGTTACTCAAGCAGGCGCAAAATGGCTCTGAGTTCAGAATGCAGTAAAGCAGTCATATTTGGGAGACACATTCCATCCCACCAGAAGAGACTACACTAGTGGGGGTGGCTCAGAGAGGTTTTGATTGGCAGGCATATTGTTTAAGAATTAATTAGTTTCTAACACTTAAAAATCATAAGTTTACACAGAACTTGGATTTCTGACTTTTTTTTTTTTAATTTGGAAACCTTGGGTCCGTATTCCGGCACTGAAATAACTGGCGGGAGCTGAGGCACGGGCTCTCTGTGTGCGGGAAGCCTTACCTAGCTGCCTCCCTCTTTAAGGGGCCTATTGTATTCCTGCGAGTTATCTGTCATCACCACCTTTCCTATAGTGTGTATTACGATCAGAGAAAGAAATACAAGCAAAAGAAAGGTTAAAAGATCATATTCCAGCAGGATCTCTACAACAGTGTTTCTCAACCTCTTTTTCATTTTCATCCGCTCCTCAGGAAACTTCTGACTTTTTTCCCTAACTGTCCCCCACCCCCAATGAAATTTTAATACCACAGATGTACTGTCTATCTGTTTATGGGTCACAAGCTATTGTAATATCTAAGATTCTTTTTGCTCCTTAAGAACCAATTTTCACCCCCTTGGGAACAAAAATGCACGTTTAATATTCTGGCTGTTAAGCTGATTTCTCATTATCTAAATCAGCAGAGACTAGGACATATATACTCTAGGGAGGAAGACAGTATAGATTAACTTCCAGAAGCTTCCTTTAGTTCCTCTAAGGATTATTAGGAGAGAAAACGAAAGAATAATAAAAGGGGAATAAAACCACAGGGGTGTTAAATTTAATAAGCATGAGGATTAAATGACATTATTGCCCTACATAAAGGTAAGACTGGAGTGTTTGATATGTTTATACTGTTACACTCATGGTCCAATTCCAATTTATAGCTATGATTCTCTAGACTGGAAGTTCTCAAAAGTTTTGATCTCATGACCCTTTCTTAAAAATTACTGAGAATCCCAAAGCGTTTGTTTATGGGGATTATAACTATTGATTTTCACCATGTGAGAATTAGAAATGAAAACTGAGATGTTTAATTATATACTTATAAATAAATTTAAAATAACAACAAACCCATCACATGTTACTATAAACAGGGTATTTTTAATGAAAAAAATTGTTTTCAAAAAAATTAGTGAGAAGAGTGGCGTTTTTTACATTTTTCAAATCTCTTCAATGTTTGGCTTAATAGAAAAGAGCAGGATTCTCATATCCCTGCATTTAATCTGCTGCAACATCACAGATCATGTAACCTCCAGAAAAACTCCACTGTACAGGAATGAAAGAAGGCGAGTAACAGAGTTTTGAGTTTTTTGTACCCACTGAGCCTTTGGTGAGTGATACTCGTTTATAATTTCAAAGTTACTAAAATTTATTTTAAGGTTTTGCGTGAAAATGGTGGATTGGACACATACATTTTGCACCTTGTTCTCTCCAAACCTCACTAAACCAACAGTAATTTTTTTTTTTAAACTGGCATAAACCCACAAGGACTAAGAAAATAGGAACAGAGGAAAGAGAAACAAAATTTTAAACACTGTAAAGCATATGGAAGATTGGCACTCTATGGAAAATGACTCCAAAGTAGGCTTTAGGTAAAGACCTAATTCTGAAGAATCACGGAAGGGCTCAAGAACTGGGAGCACCAGATGCCTCTGGAAATGGGGGCAAAGGTGAGACTGAGAATGAGAGGATTGGCTGAAAGTCTATTTAAGCAGTTGGCCTCTCTTATTTCTGCATCCCTCTCCACAGCTAGGTGACCAAAGCTGGGCACTACTCCTCTCTTTCCCCAGCAGTTTATTCTGGAGAGAAGTATAGAAAAAAAGGTGTCTGCACAGAGATAAGGGGAGCATTAAGTCAACTTTACATACTGACTATAGAGACAGCTTCCTTTCTCATGTCCTTTTCCCTCCAAAATTGCCAGAACCTCCTTAGCTGAGTCCTTCTCAGGAAATTCAAGAGAAAAGACCCAAAGATTCTGACACCAGGCCTTCCCCCATGAAAAGAAAACAGCTAGGTGCCCCTATAGTGAAGACCACAACAAATCCCACTCATGAGCTTGGAGCTCTCAATCAGTTTTTCAGTGGTATACCTTTAAATATGGACAGCCAAGGACCACTCAAGAGGTTGAAACAAATTAGTTAAAAAAAAAAAAAAAGAAAGAAAGAAACTTGGAGCAAGCAGAGACTATACAGGGAGAAGACAAAATTCCAAGAAACTATCATTAATATTCTAGAGGGGGTGTGTGTGTGTATGAGAGTCTATTAGACCTATGAAAAAAAATACCATATCATAAAAGAATATTGATTTTAAAAAGATTCAAATTAAAAATATAATAGCAGAAATGAAAACCTCAGTTAAAGAGGTGAAAGATAAACTGAGGAAATTTCCCCAGAAAGTAGAGTAAAAGGGAAGGAAAGAAAAGATAAGAAACTTTGGAGAATAGTGCTAGAGGTCTCAAAATCAACAAGATGAATTCCAAGAAGTTAGAGAAATGGAGGGGAACAAATCAAAGAACTAATTCAAGTTAATTTCCTAGAATCTAAGGACACGAATTTTAGAATTGAAAGACCCACTAAGTGCCCAACACAATTACTCAAACTAGACCTATACCAAGGTACTATTTCATAAAATTTCAGAGCTCAAGGACAAAGAGAGGATCAAAACAAGCTTGGGGGGGACCAGGGAGCAGACTTCTCAACAGCAACACTGGAGCCAAAGGAAAATGAAGCACTGCATTAAAAACTGAGGGGCGATTATTTCCATCCAACTATCCTAAGTATTAAGACAGAAAAGTCATTTTCAGACATACAAGTTCTCGAAAATTTCAACTTCTAGGCATATTTTTTCAGGATGCTACTGAAGAGGGAATTTCACCAAAATGAGGGAATAAACCAGGGAAGGAGTGAAAATGATATCTAGGAAAAAGGGAATCTAACACAAGAGACAGGAAATGAAGAAAGATTCCAAGAAGACAGCTGTGCAATGGGCCTGAAAAATAACTACAGCATATCAGATGGCTCTAGGACAAATTTATTCAAGATGAAATTGACAAGACTACCTAATGTGCCTGAATAAGCTGAGAGGAGATTTATACAACTGAGGGAGAGTTTGGATTGAATTAGTGATATATACATAGAATATTCAGCTAAGGAAATAAGATAATTTAAGTACATTAACCTGCATTCAGCAATTAAAGAATGCACATTCTTTAAAAACACAAAACACTTACAAAAACTGACCATAAACTAGGTCACATAGTCACAAAAAATAACAAAGAATTAATATCATACATTTCACATTCTTTGAACATGATGCAATAAAGTCAGAAACTATTAACAAAATACCCTTACAAAGAAAACTACAAATTTTAAAATTTTTAAGCGTATTTTTAAAAAATTTTTATTTTATATTGGAGTATAGTTGATTAACAATGTTGTGTTAGTTTCAGGTGTAGAGCAAAGTGATTCAGTTATACATATACATGTACCTATTCTTTTTCAAATTCTTTTCCCATTTAGGTTATTACAGAATATTGAGCAGAGTTCCCTGTGCCATACAGTAGGTCCTTGTTGGTTATCTATTTTAAATATAGTAGTGTGGATTTGTATGGAAACACAAAAGACCCCGAATAGCCAAAGCAATCTTGAGAAAGAAAAATGGAGCTGAAGGAATCAGGCTCCCTGACTTCAGACTATACCACAAAGCTACAGTAATCAAGACAGTATGGTACTGGAACAAAAACAGAAATATAGATCAATGGAACAGGATAGAAAGCCCAGAGATAAATCCACATGCATATGGTCACCTCATCTTTGATAAAGGAAGAAAGAATATACAGTGGAGAAAAGACAGCCTCTTCAATAAGTGGTGCTGGGAAAACTGGACAGCTACATGTAAAAGAAGGAAATTAGAACACTCCCTAACACCATACACAAAAATAAACTCAAAATGGATTAAAGGCCTAAATGTAAGGCCAGACACTATCAAACTCTTAGAGGAAAACATAGGCAGAACACTCTATGACATAAATCATAGCAAGATCCTTTTTGACCCACCTCCTAGAGAAATGGAAATAAAAACAAAAATCAACAAATGGGACCTAATGAAACGTAAAAGCTTTTGCACAGCAAAGGAAACCATAAACAAGACCAAAAGACAACTCTCAGAATAGGAGAAAATACTTGCAAATGAAGCAACTGACAAAGGATTGATCTCCAAAATTTACAAGCACCTTATGCAGTTCAATATCAAAAAAACAAACAACCCAATCCAAAAATGGGCAGAAGACCTAAATAGACATTTCTCCAAAGAAGATATACAGATTGCCAACAAACACATGAAAGAATGCTCAACATCATTAATCATTAGAGAAATGCAAATCAAAACTACAATGAGATATCATCTCACACCGGTCAGAATGGCCATCATCAAAAAAATCTAGAAACAATAAATGCTGGAGAGGGTGTGGAGAAAAGGGAACCCTCTTGCACTGTTGGTGGGAATGTAAATTGATACAGCCACTATGGAGAACAGTATGGAAGTTCCTTAAAAAACTAAAAATAGAACTACCATACGACCCAGCAATCCCACTACTGGGCATATACCCTGAGAAAACCATAATTCAAAAAGAGTCATGTACCAAAATGTTCAATGCAGCTTTACTTACAATAGCCAGGACATGGAAGCAACCTAAGTGTCCATCAACAGATGAATGGATAAAGAAGATGTGGCACATATATACAATGGAATATTACTTAGCCATAGAAAGAAACAAAACTGAGTTATTTGTAGTGAGGTGGATGGACCTAGAGTCTGTCATACAGAGTGAAGTAAGTCAGAAAGAGAAAAACAAATACAGTATGCTAACACATATATATGGAATCTAAGAAAAAAAAAAAGAGGTCATGAAGAACCTAGGGGCAAGACGGGAATAAAGACACAGACCTACTAGAGGATGGACTTGAGGATATGGGGAGGGGGAAGGGTAAGCTGTGACAAAGTGAGAGAGTGGCATGGACATATATACACTACCAAACGTAAAATAGCTAACTAGTGGGAAGCAGCCGCATAGCACAGGGGGATCAGCTCGGTGCTTTGTGACCACCTAGAGGGGTGGGATAGGGAGGGTGGGAGGGAGGGAGACGCAAGAGGGAAGAGATATGGGAACATATGTATAACTGATTCACTTTGTTATAAAGCAGAAACTAACACACCATTGTAAAGCAATTATACTCCAATAAAGATGTTTAAAATATATATATATATATATATATATATATATATAGTAGTGTGGGACTTCCCTGGTGGCACAGTGGTTAAGAATCCGCCTGCCAACGCAGGGGACACGGGTTTGATCCCTGGTCCGGGAAGATCCCACATGCCGCAGAGCAACTAAGCCCGTGCGCCACAACTACTGAGCCCGCGTGCCACAACTACTGAAGCCTGTGTGCCTAGAGCCCGTGCTCCGCAACAAAGACAAGCCACTGCAATGACAAGCCCACGCACCAAAACGAAGAGTAGTCCCCACTTGCTGCAACTAGAGAAAGCACGCGTGCAGCAACGAAGACACAACGCAGCCAAAAGTAAATTAATTAATTAATTAATTAATTAATAAATACATACACACAGTAGTGTGTACATGTCAATCCCAAACTCCCAATCTATCCCTCTCCCCCCTTAAGTCTATTTCTAAATCACGGGTGGAAGAAATCATAATAGAAATTGGGGAATACTTAGACTTGAACTATTGCAAAAGCACATCAAAATTTGTAGGACGCAGCTAGAACAATCTTAAGAGGAAAATTTATAGATGCAAATGTTTATACTGTTATGCTACAGCTTTGAAAAAAACATGCAAATTTGTTCCAACACAGTATGAGCAAAACATTAATTTCCCATTTGCCTATGTGTGTTTTGGTGAGAAACATTAGGTGAAAGCAGAAAACTATACCCAGCGGAACTAAACTTGCAGGAAAATACAAAATGCACACACCTCAAAAACATGTTATCAGCTACATCAGTTCACCAGGTGTGTGATGAGCCACACCCATCCACACGTGGTTTTACAACCTTCTGTCCAATTTCAGAGAACTCTCCTTCCACCACCTCACAATAACTCACAAACTGCATCCCTTCTGACACCCACTCCTACAAAGAAAGTACAAGTCTTTGCCAAGGTAAAGCACCACATTTATTTTAATAGTTATGTACGTCTTAACCACTAAAGGGGTATAAAATTGTACTACAGTTTTTATAAGGTTCTGTGTGTGACACTGATGAAGTTTTCGAGTGTTGTGCCTCTAACCCCATTTTCCCCATAAGCCTTGTGATTTTTGCTGTGCAATTTTGCATAGCAAGGTTTTTTGCTAGGGATACTTATGCTGTGATAAAGCAAAACTGGCTGCATTAGAAAAAGACAAAATGAAAAAGTCATAGAGAATATTACTGGGACAAACAGAGAAATCTGAACATATATTGTAATTAGATAATATTATTGTGTCAATGTTAAAATTTCCTGAGTGTGATGCCTGTATTTTTGGACTTAAGAGATAAATACAAGTCCAATTTTTGGACTGAGGCAATGTCATGATGCCTAGCTCTAAAGGATTCACGGAGAAAAAGAGCATTAAAGCATGAGACAAAGCAAATATAGCAAAATGTTAACACCGGTGAATCTTGTAAAAGGTACATGAGTATTCAGTGTACTATTCTTGTACTTTTTCTATAATAAAAAGTATGGAAGAGCAAAATATTGGGGATGGCAAGTGTGGTAGACTGAATTCCTCACTCCTCCTTGTATCCACGCTGTTTTTCACATGACTTTGGAATACTTCTCATAGTGGTAGAGAATATTTTCCTACCCCATGTGACTTGTGTTGACCAAAAGAATGTGTCAGAAGTGATGGTAGGTCATCTATGACTTTAAGAATCTTGCTCCTTCGTATGCTTCTACCATCAAAAGGAGAAGATATGTCCAGATTAGCCTGCTGTTCCCAGGAAGATGAGAAGATGCCATTCCTGTTGCTCTAGTTGAGGCCAGCCTATACCAGGCAACATCCAGCCAACCTTAAACCTGTGTATGACTGAAGCCAACACCAGCAGATTGCCTAGCCAACCATGCCCTGACTTCAGATGAATGAGCAATACATACTTGCTATTAGATGTCACTAGGGTTTTGTGGTTGTTACACAGAATTTTGTGAAAACAGCTGAGTTAAGTAGCTAACTTAAGTTAGACAAAGAGAATAAATTCAAAGAGAGTTTAAAAATTTTAAAGTAGTAAAAACAAGAGCAGATATATTTATATATGAAATACAAAATGAAGATACAACAGAGAGGATCAACAAAACCAAACACTGGTCATTTGAAAGACCTAAAAAAAAAAAAAAAAAAAAACCTTTGGCAAAAATAATCAAAAAAAAAGAGAAGGCCCAAATAAATAGAATTAGGAATGAGAAAGGGACCAAAACTACAGAATACAGATTTTTTAAAAATCTTAAGATAATACATTGAATAACCTTATTCCTTATTTGAAACAGCTTTAAAATCTTTTTTTAACTGTTTACTTGTTTTTTAATGAAACAGCTTAAAAATCTGAATGAAATGGGTAGAAATTGTTACTAAGACTATCTCAAGAACAGAAAAAGTCCTTTACCCACTAAAGAAACTGAAACCAATTAAAAAAAAAAAGAGAATCAAGTTGGTTTTCTACAGGAAAATCCATTAAACGATCTTTGAGGAAACAGACTGTCTATTATAGAAACTTCTGGAAGAAAGGAAGGGAAAAAGGGAGGGAGGGAAACTTCCCCCAATTCATTGTTTGAGGCTACTATAAACTTAAAAACTGGGTAAATGTGATATGAGAAAGGAAAAATCACAGGCCAATCTCTCTTAATAAACAGATTTTAAAATCCCCAATATTACCAAACCAAATACGGCAATAAACTTTAAAAAAATTTTTAAATATTTTGAAACAATCACAAAGTTACAGAAAGTTGGAAATACAGTATAGAGAAAATTTTTTGCTGAACCATTTGGGAGTTAGTTGCCAACCTGGTGCTCTACTGCTTTCAAATATTTTAATGTGTATTTCCTACAAACAAAGACCTCCTACATGATCAGAGAGTATGACCACGAGAATCAAGAAAAAAATACTGGTACATACGCTACTACCATTTAATCCTCAGACACCACTCAAGTGTGCCAATTATCCCAAAGATGTCTTTCACAAAAAAGGATACAGTTCAGAACCATGCCTTGCATTTAGTTGTCACGTCCCTTCGGTCTCCAAGTCCTAAGTGAAACTTTAAAGACTCATTTAGGACCCTTACAATATCAAAGATTACAGGCCAGTTATTTTGTAGAATAACCCTCAATTTAGGTTTGGTGTTTTCTCATAATTATATCCATGTTATGCACTTTGGCAGGAATACCACAGAAGCAATGATGATTTCTGCTCACTGTATGCTATCAAGCAGCACATGATTTCAATTTGTCCCATTATGGATGATGTTCATTTTGATCATTTGATTAAGTCAGGGCCTGCCCTCCTCACTCCGCTTGGGCTCAGCATGCTGGAACTGGCTGTCTCTCCAGGTAGTTCCCCCTTCTCCCTCTGCTTAGGCGCTGACATCCTCTGCCAGGCTGCCCCTCTGTGGAAATGCCCCCCTTCTGAAGCCCCACACCAGGCTGCTCTCCCCTCCCCCACCCCATGGGCAACCTACTCATCTCACTTGGGCTCTATATCCCCACATGCAGTCACCCCTGCCAACTCCCTATGGAGCCCTCCTCACCCTAATTGAGCTCTGACTCCTGCACCACAGAGCTGCTACTCATCCAACCTGGGCTTTGACCCTCACTCTGGGCCTATGCAACACTCCTGCTCCCACCACAGACACCTACTTTGTCCCCTCTACATAAGGAATCAAGGACTGAATTATTCAGGAAGGGAAGAGGAAGGGCTGCAATGTATTTTTTTAAATGTATTTTGGACCCAGAAGGATTTATCTTGGCAATATGAAGACAGTAAAAAGATTTCTCTAATTTTAAACTAATTTATCATAGTAACAGATTTAAAGGGGAAGCTATATGATTACCTCAATAATTACCAAAAAAAGGACATGATCAAAATAAAAACCCATTCAACGTAAAGAAAAAAAAACAAAACCTTTTTTAAAATTTATTTATTTATTTATTTATATTTATTTTTGGCTGTGTTGGGTCTTCGTTTCTGTGCGAGGGCTTTCTCCAGTTGTGGAGAGCGGGGGCCACTCTTCATCGTGGTGCGCGGGCCTCTCACCGTTGCGGCCTCTCCTGTTGCGGAGCACAGGCTCCAGACACAGAGGCTCAGTAGTTGTGGCTCACGGGCCTAGTCGCTCCACGGCATGTGGGATCTTCCCAGACCAGGGCTCGAACCCGTGTCCCCTGCGTTGGCAGGCAGACTCTCAACCACTGCGCCACCAGGGAAGCCCAAAACAAAACCTTTTTGCAACAATGAATAGAAGGAAAGCTCCTTAACTTGATGAAATGTATTCAGTAAAACCCACGGCAAACCTCATACTTAATGGTGAAAAGTTAAAAGCATTTCCCTTTAAAGTCAGAAACAAAACAAAAACATCTGCTATCACTGCTTCTACGCAACACTGTTGGCCTAATCAGCACAATGAGAAAAAGAAATGAACACAATAAAGGCTGCAAAGGAAAAATAAAAATGTCATTACTGCAGAAAATGCATACATAAGTCCAAGAGAATTCAAATTAGTTGCAAGATATAATCAGGATATAAATCAATTCTATTCACAAGCAAGTAGAAAATATAACTGTTAAAAAGATACCACTCACAATAACTAAACCCATGAGATACCTAAGAATAAATCTAACAAAATATATATAAAATCTTCAGAAAAAAATTATGAAACTTCACTTAAAGACATAAAAGAAGGCCTGTATTAATGGAGATACTGCATTCATGGATGTTAGAAGACAAATTTTTAAAATGGCAATATGACCCAAATTTGATAAAGTCAAAGCAATGCCAAAGAAATTCCCCATAAGGATTTTTCATATAACCTGACAAGTTGACTCTAAAATTCACACAAAAAGCCAAACCAATTTTGAAAGAGCCAGGTGGGAGTACATACCCTAATCAGATAGCAAGACTTAAAGAGAGGGAAATTAAAAGAGCATGATATTGGTACAGGCATAGATGACAGAAAAGAATTAGAGAGAGCTTTAAAACAAAGCTAAGTATATATGGGAACTTGGGTATATAACAGATGTGCCGTTAGTAACTAGTGAGGAAAGTACAGACCATTTCATAAATAATGCTTAAACAACCAGCTCTTCAGGAGAAAAAAACTACAACTATTCCCAGCATACAACAAAATTATATTCCATATGGATTAAATATCTAAATATCTAAATGTGAAAAGCAATACTTTAAAACTTTTAAGAACACAGGAGGAGCAGATCTCAAGATCTTGAGAATATTTCAAGGGACAATGAAGGATTTCTTAAACAAAACACACAACCATAAAGGAAGACACTGACAACCAAAGCTACATTAGAACTTAATATCTGGTTCACCAAAACCCCACATAAAACCAAATGAAAAGCTACAAACTGGGAAGAAGTATTTGCAACCCATATTCCCAGGAATACATATTAACATGTCCATAATAAAAGTTTCCTCTGACTAGAACTGGTGAAGGAGGTTACTCCCAACTACCAAGCTAGTCAGAAGCCTGACTTCAAAGAACTGATGTTCATCTGCATCACTTGCACCTCCCAAGTCTGCCTCAGCATCTCAGGTTTGAGCTTGTCCCTTACTGTACTTTCTTCTGGGGCTGCTGCTTTTGTATCATCTTTCTCCTGAACAGTGAGAATTCAATGAGTCTCTCTCACTTGTGATGAAATCCAATATTATTTCATAATCTTACTTCCACATTATTCCAGATACTTTGTTTCCCCATACCTTAGTCTTTTGTCCTTGGCAAATGGCCCACTGTTGTAGTTATTTCAGTGGCACTTCAGCATTTTCAAAGAAAATCAATTATGAATTTGACATAATTTGCACTCTCATACACTCATTCTAGGATGTGAAGTAATCATTCAGAAACTGAGCTTCTGATAGCTTAAAATCCTAAATAATCTCCAATATGGATGCTATAATTCTCCAGAATTTCTCAGAATGCAAGGCCTACTTTCTTTGCAGCATTTTGGTGGCATGAACATCATGACCCCAACATTTTCTCTTCCCTACCTTGACGTGGTGTGGCCCATTAATTTCTCTAGTTCTTATAATATATCCTTTGCTATAAACAAGTTTTACAAAAGCAACCAAATGAGTTCCTTAGTGTAGAGCAGGGGTCCCCAACCCCCAGGTACCCCTGGTACAGTTCCGTGGCCTGTTAGGAACTGGGCCACACAGCAGGAGGTGAGTGGCAGGTGAGCGAGCGAAGGTTCATCTGCCACTCCCCATCGCTCGCATTACCGCCTGAACCACCACCCAACCACCGCCCCCCCAACGCCCCCCCCCATCCATAGAAAAACTGTCTTCCACAAAACCGGTCCCTGGTGCCAAAAAGGTTGGGGACTGCTCGTGTAGAGGGTCTCAATCTTGGACTAATATGAACATGTTTGACACTAACCTGTTCACAATGCCCACAGGTGATTCTAATTTCCTAAGAAACCTGATGTAATAGAGATAAAAAGTAACAATGTCTAGTACATTGTAACCTAGAGAGGAAGTGTTTTTAGATCCCATCCATTGAACTAATTCTCATAACACTATATAACTGTTTCTGCATACAGGACACCCTAAAAATGACAATTAAAAAAAAAAAATATATATATATATATATATATATATATTTATTTATTTATTTTTGGCTGTGTTGGGTCTTCGTTTCTGTGCGAGGGCTTTCTCTAGTTGCGGCAAGTGGGGGCCACTCTTCATTGCGGTGCTCGGGCCTCTCACTATCGCGGCCTCTCTTACTGAGGAGCACAGGCTCCAGACGCACAGGCTCAGTAGTTGTGGCTCACGGGCCTAGTTGCTCCGCGGCATGTGGGATCTTCCCAGACCAGGGCTCGAACCCGTGTTCCCTGCATTGGCAGGCAGACTCTCAAACACTGCGCCACCAAGGACGCCCCCAAAAAATGACAATTTTGACTTCAGTTTAGTCTCCACAATATTTCTAACTTTGTACATATACTCTAAGAACCATGACAGCATGTGTCTGGATGACCTGTACCTTTATATTGTGACTCCAAGAGTGAAGCAGTCACAGTGAAGGTAAACACGTGGTTCAAGTCTAGAGTGATAATTTTATTCCAACATACAGCTGAATATCACATGGGAGGTCCAAAATCCTAGAGAGGGAAACCTCCACAAAGACTGGAACCTTAATATCTCCAGGGACCCACACGCACAGTATATATACATAATCATACTCAAATAAGCATAGTCAAAATCCCAGAAATAATAACAGCATGAGTCTCAATCTCAACTTGCTAGGGTTCAGCAGAAAAGGGTACCATAGTCTACTGGGTATGTCTCTCTATCATGGGCCAACTGCCACAAATACGACATTCCTACTGATATGGACTAAATATGTGTGTGCCCCTCAAAATTCATATGTTGAAATAATAACCCCCAGGTGATGGTATTAGAAGGTGGAGCCTTTGAGAAGTGGTTAGGTCATGAGGGCAGAGTCCTCATAAATGGAATTAGTGCCCTTACAGAAGAGGTCCAAGAAAGCTCCCTTGCCTCTTCCATCATGTGAGACGTGGTGAAAAGGTGCTGTCTATGAACCAGAAAGTGGGCTCTCAACAGACCAGATTCTGCTAGTGCCTTGATCTTGGACTCGCCAACCTCCAGAACTGTGAGAAATGAATTTCTATTGTTTATAAGCCATACAGTTTATGTTATTTATGTTACAGCAGCTCAAACGAACAAATACATCTACTTTAGACGTGAAATATGACAGCAGGAAGCCCAGCTTAAAAGGTGATCAATTCCCTTCAGTTCTATAATTTACAACTATCTTGGATGGTAATAAAATTCAACAGAAACTAGTTTTTCCTTGGTCACTTATATTATATCCACTGATCCACAAAAACTTTGATTAAAAGCAAATGAAAAAAATTACTTCTTTTCCTAGGAAAAATGTTAATACAAGCTGAACTATGAGGGGATGTGATCCATTCTCAACATAACAAATGGTATTGGGATAACTGGATATCCACACACATAAAAATGAAATAAGACATTTACCTTACATCACATGCAAGAAGTAACTCAAAATAGACCATATTTAAATAAAGTGCTAAACATATAAAACTTCTACAAAAAAAAACATAGGAAGAAATCTTAGTGACACTGGATTAGGGAAAAAGTTCTTCGATACAACACTACAAGTATGATCTATAAAAAGAAATTGGACTTCGTCAAAATTTAAAACTTTTGCACTTCATAAGACCTCATTTAGAAAATAAAAAAATACAAATTCAGTAAAGTTGGAAGATACAAAATCAACATAGGAAAATCAGTTGCATTTTTATACACTAACAATAAACTATAAGAGAACGAACTATAAGAGAAATTTAGAAACTATGAGAGAGCAAACTATGTGTCTACAAAAGAACAAGCTGTAACAGGAATTAAGGAAACAGTTCCAGCTTTTAAGAAAAGCTTCAAAAACCGTAAAAACAAACAAACAAAAAACACTGGAGTAAATTTAACCAAGGATGTGGAGAACTGTACACTGAAAACTACAATATTGAAAGAAACTGCAGAAATCACAAATAAATGGAAAGATATTTCATGTTCATGGATCAGAAAAATTATTATTGTTAAAATGTCCATAACTACCCAAAGCGATCTACAGATTCAATGCAATCCCTATCAAAATTCCAATGACGTTTTTCACAGAAATTGAAACAAAAATTTGTACAAAACCACAAAAGACCCCAGTAGCCAAAGTAATCTTGAGAAAAAACAAAGCTGGATTCCTGATTTCAAACTATATTACAAAGCTACAGTAATCAAAACAGTATAGTACTAACATAAAAACTGACATATAGACTAACAGAACAGAACAGAGAACCCAGAAATAAACCCATGCATATATAATCGACTAATCTCTAACAAGGGTGCCAAGAATACACAATGAGGAAAGATGGTCTCTTCAGTAAATGGTGTTGGGAAAACTGAATATCCACACACAGAAGAATGAAACTAAACTCCTATCTTAAACCACACATAAAAATTAACTCAAAACAGATTGAAGACTTAAATGTAAGGAAGACTTGAAACTGTAAATCTCCTAGATGAAAACATAGGAAAAATAGGAAAAAAACCTCCTTGATACTGGTCTTGGCAATGATTTTTTGACTATAATACCAAAAGCACAGACAAGAAAAGTAAAAATAGACGAGGACTACATCAACCTGAAAAGCTTCTATACAGCAAAGGAAATAATTAACAAAATTAAAAGGCAGCCTATAAAATGGGAGAACACATTTGCAAACCATCTACCTGATGAGGGGTTTATATCTGAAATATATAAGGAACATAAAACAAGTCGATGGGAAAAAAAATTATTTTAAATGGGCAAAGAACCTGGATAGATATATTTCCAAAGACAACATACAAGTGACCAACAGGTACATGAAAAGGTGCTCACCATCACTAATCATCAGGGAAATACAAATCAAAACCATAACAATGTATCACCTCAGACCTCTTAGGATAGCTATTATCAAAGAGACCAAGTAGGTGTTGGTGAGGGTGGGGAGAAAAGGGAACCTTTGTGCACTGTTAGTAAGATTGTAAAGTGTACAGCCATTATGGAAAACAGTATGGAGGATCCTCAAAAAATTAAAAATGGAATGTATGATTCAGCAACTCTACTTCTTGGACATATACCCAAAGGAAATGAAATCAGTATCTTGAAAAGATATCTGGACTCCCATGTTCATGCAGCATTTTTCACAACAGCCAAAATATGGAAACAGCCTATTAACAAATGAATGGATAATGAAAATGTTGTGTATATACACAACAGAATATTATTCAGCCATAACAAAGAAAAAAATCCTGTTATTTGCTGCAACTTGGATGAACCTGGAGGACATTATGCTAAGTGAAATAAGCCAGACAGAGAAAAAGACTATGATCTCACTCGTACGTAGAATCTTTAAAAAAAATAAAAAGTCAAAATCATAGAAGCAGAGAGTAGAACGGTGGTTGCCAGGGACTGGGGGGTGGGGGAAACAGAGAACTGTTGGTCAAAGGGTACAAACATTCGGTTATAAGATAAATAGGTTCTAGGGATCTAATGTACAGTATGGTGACTAGAATTAATACTGTATTGTATATTTCTAATTTGCTAAGAGAGTAAATCCTAAGTGTTCTCAATACATGTACTCTCACACACACACACACGGTAAATATGTGAAGTGATGGATATGTTAAATCAACTTGATTGTAGTCATCTCATAATGTATATGTATATAAAATCGTCATCTTGCACACCTGATATATAATTTTATTTATCAATTCTCAGTAGACGTGGAAAAAATTAAGCATTCATTAAAAAAAAGAAACAAAGAAAAAAGAAAATGAAAAGACAAGGCTTAGGCTAGGAGAAAATGTTTGGAAATAATATATCTGATACAGGACTTGTATCCAGAATACATAAAAAACTATTACAACTCTATAATAAAAACACAAGTAATGACCTTCTCCCAAAAATGGACTAAAGTTTTATATGGACAGTTCAGCAAACATAACAAATGGCTTAAAAAGCACATGAAAAGATGCTCAATATCATTAGTCATTAGGGAAATGCAAATTAAACCACAAGATACCACTACACATCCACTAGAATGGCTGTAATTAATAAGACAGACAATACCAAGTTTGGTGAGAATATAGAGAAACTAGAACCCTCATGCATTGCTGGGAAGAATGCAAAATAGTACATACAGAATGTAAAATGGCACACACAGTCACTTTGGAAAAATAATCTGGCAGTTTCATAAAAAGTTAAACATAAATTCACTATCCAATTCTACTAGCAAAGCACCCCAACAAATATAAACATGTTGACAAAAATAAATGTATATGAATGTTCATAGCAATACTAACTGGCAACAAGCCGAATGTCCATTAAATGGAGTGGATGGATAAATAAAATATATTATATCCATATGGCTGAATATAATCCAATAAAAATAATAAAAAGGAATGAAATACTTCATAGTTTTTACTCCACTTAGTGAGAATACTCATATATCTTGCTATGTGTTTATGGGATGCAACCCAAAGCCCCTCTGAAGGTATTGTGTAAAATACAGTATATGCACCATATAGCTTTTCAGAAAGCCATAAAATTCTGAATTCTGAATCACATCTGGCTTCAATGGTTTCACATAAGGACTGTGGAATTCACAGAGAATTAATAACTTTCCCAAGCCCTCCTAATACATTCAAGTATTTTATACCTTATAATAACCTATATTAAGCAACATCCATTTCCCAACTACAAATTAGTTCTTGTTTTAATATTTTTTAAATGACTGAACATGAAGCACACAGTTAATGTGTACTATGTAATAGTGACTTATTTTAGAATTTAAATTTTAAGCAAATTAGTGTCATTTAAGACATAGATCTCTAGCTGTCCGAATTTCCTCTGATTTAACACATCAAATTCACAGAATCAATTTGAAACTAATGAAAAAGAAAATACCGATCAATATATATTAAACATTGCTTAAAACATTAATGGCTCAAAATCATGCTTTTTCCAGAAAATATTAGCTACAATTCAGAGATACCTGATATAAAGGTTTAAAAAATGCTTCTAAAATAGAAACTATCTGAAAACCACTTTAACTGTAGTACCCTAATAACCCAGAATCAGAGATGGAAAACAAAACCTTCTGAAAGCCTTTTCCAAGGCAAAGCATAGTCTATGAAAAAGGAATTTTCAAACCTCCCCAGCTGTCAGGAATATAAGATTAAAGGCAGCAAGGAGCCGCCAATTCACTCTGCAAGATGGCAGAAATTCCAAAACCTTAAAAACAACCAGTGTTGTAGAATGTTTAGTACAGTCTTTTGGAGGTCAATTTGGCAATACAAACATTTTACATGGGTATACCACTAAACTAAAGATTCTGGTTCCACAAAACAATCCTAACCAAATGCTGCCACACACATGCAAAGACACTGATACAAGGGTTTTCTGACACTTTCTGTAATCCAAAATATTGGAAACAACCCAAATGTCACTAGTAGAAAATTGTTTAATAAATTATGGTATGTTCACACTATAAAATGTTTTATTTAAAAAGAATGAAGTAGGGCTTCCCTGGTGGCACAGTGGTTAAGAATCTGCCTGCCGATGCAGAGGACACGGGTTCAAGCCCTGGTCCAGGAAGATCCCACATGCTGTGGAGCAAAAAAGCCCACGCGCCACAACTACTGAGCCTGCGCTCTAGAGCCGGCGAGCCACAAATACCGAGCCCAAGTGCCACACCTACTGAAGCCTGCAAGCCTAGAACCTGTGCTCCGCAACAAGAGAAGCTATTGCAATGAGAAGCCTGCGTACCACAACGAAGAGTAGCCCCCGGTCACCGCAACTAAAGAAAGCCTGCACGCAGCAACGAAGACCCAATACGGCCAAAAATAAACAGATAAATAAAATTAAAAAAAATTTTTTTGAATAAAAAAATAAGAGTGAAGTAGTTCTGAATTTACTGACATGGAATGATGATCAGGATATATTATCAGGCGAAAAAAAATGTACAGCACAGAACAATACATATTACATGATTCTGCTATTTAAATTTGAACATATAAATGAATTACATTTATGTGAATGCACAGGAAAATGTCTAGAAAGATACTCAATTTTTGTAACTAGTTACACCTCTGGAGTGAAGAGTAGAACAGGATAGGGAGGATGACGCCTTTGTATTGCTTGTATTTTTAAATAAAAAGAATGCCATTTTTATAACTTAAAAAAGGAAGTAGTTAAAAAATGGAAAGAGACTATTAATACTATGTTCTGGAGAGTTAAACAAAACTAATCACATAGAAGTGTTTTATCTATCTGACTTAAAGAATGTTCCTACTACATAGAAAACTGTGTTAGAACTGACTTTCAGGGTATGCTAAGGACGATTATATTTGTATGGATAATTAACACCAGTGACCCCACCCCAAACAATGACTTCACTGGCTCCTAGTAAATCAAACTCTACAGAGAGATTATATATTAGAGTCCAATTTCTAGAAATGAGTTTTATATCACCAAAAAATATTAAAGGTGATCAAAAATAAAATAAACATGTTTCAAAGATGTTTATTAGCTATTTAAATATTCCTTTGAAGGAATTTTTCTGCAGTCTTCTTAAAAATATATATCCACTGGCCTAAGAGACCTCCATTTTCTGGTAAATTTTCCTGTAGCAAGCATAGGCATTTTTCACTGCTTCAAGAACTTCAAAATCTTCTAGGATCTTCTATCTTGACAATGTTTACTTCCAAGATAATGTTCACCAATGCCTCTGAAAGTACTTGAATAAAGAATGCTGAGAGTAGGGCATAACCATAACAGTGGAATTTTGTTAGTTATGGAGTTTTAGGGTTAGCAAGAGAGTAAAAATGGAAAGATTATCTGTATATAAAACTTAACCTCGGGCTTCCCCGGTGGCGCAGTGGTTGAGGGTCCGCCTGCCAATGCAGGGGACACGGGTTTGAGCCCTGGTCCAGGAGGGTCCCACATGCTGTGGAGCAACAAAGCCCGTGTGACACAGCTGCTGGGCCTGCGCGCCACAGCTGCTGGGCCTGCGCGCCTGGAGCCCGTGCTCCGCAACAGGAGAGGCCACCGCAGTGAGAAGCCCGCGCACCACAGCGGAGAGTGGCCCCCGCTCGCCGCAACTAGAGAGGGCCCGCACGCAGCAACGAAGACTCAACACAGCCAAAAATAAATAAATGAAAAAAAAAACTTAACCTCTATTTAAAAATTTTTCTTCTAGATAGAAAGACTTACTGTGCTAACACACAAACACATACACACACACACACACACACACACACACACACACACACACACAGAGAAATGGGGGGGGGCAGTAATCCAAAGGAGTCTGTCAACTGCAAGAGCTCCCAACAGCCAAAACAGGAACAATTTGGGCAACAAAACACAGCAGTGTTAAATTATAACACAAAGTATAAAACAAATATCCATGAGTCCAAACTGATGTAAATAAATGACTGAATAAATAAATGTGGGAAAAGAGACAAACTTCCCATGTAAAAGAATCATGAATAATTTATCTAGACACCACGCTCAAGGAGATAGAGCATAACTTCCCACCTCTTAAGTGTAGTGACTTCCTTCCAAAGAGTACATCATGGAAAGGGTGAACAAAGAGTAACTTTACAGTGGAGAAACCTACAAACACTACTGAGCCAGGTGATCAAGGTCAACATCAACAGTGTTCCGTCACACTGTTAACAGGTACCCTTAATGTGACTGTGATGACAACAGCACTTTACCTGTGAGCTCTTCCTGCCAAAAAACCTTAGCCCCAGTCTAATCAAGAAAAAACCATTAGACAAATTCCAATTGAGGCATTTTCACAATACCTGACCAGTACTTCTCAAAACTTAAGGTCACCAAAAACAAGAATAGTCTGAGAAATCATTACAGCACAAAGGAGCCTAAGCAGATATGACAACTAAGTGTAATGTGGTATTCTGGATAGGATTCTGGAACAGGAAAAATACTAAGATAAAAAAACTGAGAAAATGTGAATACAGTATGGACTTTAATGATACTATATCAACATAGGTTCAATTAACTGTGACAAATGTACCACACGAACGCAAGATGTGACTAATGTGGGAAACTGGCCCTGGGGTACATGGGAATTCACTGTACTGTCTTCACAATGTTTCTGTAAATCTAAAACTATTCTAATAAGAAATTTGTTCTAAAAAACATTTTTATTTGTTAAAATCTTTCATTAATATGTTAATTTTCAAACTTGATATTTGGCTATTTTTAACAAGTGAACTTTCTAAAATAAACAAAAGATAATACAGCTGGCCATGTATTAATCTAAACTTCAGAATTTTTCTTAGATAATGCAAAAAATTAAACAAGAATACTGACCTTTTTTTTTTATAATGTGATCTGTTTTTTTTTTTAATTTAATTTTATTTATTTATTTATTTATGGCTGTGTTGGGTCTTCATTTCTGTGCGAGGGCTTTCTCTAGTTGCGGCAAGCGGGGGCCACTCTTCATCGCGGTGCGCGGACCTCTCACCATCGCGGCCTCTCTTGCTGCGGAGCACAGGCTCCAGACGCGCAGGCTCAGCAATTGTGGCTCACGGGCCTAGTCGCTCCGCGGCACGTGGGATCTTCCCAGACCAGGGCTCGAACCTGTGTACCCTGCATTGGCAGGCAGATTCTCAACCACTGCACCAGCAGGGAAGCCCAAGAATACTGACATTCTAAAACCTAATTTAACATAAGTATATTTTTAACTCTTTAATCACTCAAGTTTCAAATTAACACGGTTGCAAGCTAGTATTATCTGATTTGTTCTCCTCTGTCTTTCCACTGATACACTGATATAACCACCCTTGGATATATACAATGTTTAAACAGTTCTGGAAACTTAGAATACTGGTTAAAAATCTGTCCGGCCTCAGGATAAATTAAACAATGCATAGAGTCCTATAGCAGAAATACAAGACCAGGAGGATGGTAAGAGATTTCTTAGGTATCTGCCAATAGGAATCTTTACCTCAGAGAGCTCTCTATTCTAAAGAAGGTGCGAAAGTAACCTGAGTTGTTTCCCTCCTCTTACCGTATTAGCCATCTGTACATACCTCTTTCCAGATGCATTCAGGAGACTAGTTTCCAGAGATGCAAATGAAGAAGGAAAACACATGGACAGTGATGGAATCATAACCAAATCTCAATCTGGGGTAGGAGTTTTTCCATGTACTGTTTCTGGCAAGCTACAGACCGCTCAAAATATCCAGGAATAAATTTAAATTCCCTGGACATGTTTTGCTTGGCTCACACAATGTTTTTCGGGTTTCCCCACCTCCCTCCCCTGACATTTTGAATTAGATGCCAATATTTCAAAATTGGGACAATGCACATAAAAATCTGGATTTCTAGTTCTTCTCGGAAGACTCAGAAGATCTAGTAACACTGGGTCAAGAATCCCACGTAGCAGTGATAAGCAGGAAGGTAGCAACTGGGAAATCAGGGAGGAGCTCTCTGGTTCTTCACTGCTCCTTCCCTACCCAAGTGCTTCATTTATTTGACATTCCTGGGGTTTATAGGCATCTAGTGTTGTCACTGCTAGCATAGACAAACAGTTAAGTAGTGAAAGCAGGTTTTTTTTTTTTTTTTTTTAAATAGTCATACACATATGACCTAAGAAAGTTTTACCATCACTTCTTCTTCTTTTTTTTTTTTTTAAATTTATTTATTTTTATTTATTTATTTTTGGCTGTGTTGGGTCTTCGTCTCTGTGCGAGGGCTCTCCCCAGTTGTGGCAAGTGGGGGCCACTCTTCATCGCGGTGCGCGGGCCTCTCACCGTCGCGGCCTCTCTTGTTGCGGAGCACAGGCTCCAGACGCGCAGGCTCAGTACTTGTGGCTCACGGGCCCAGTTGCTCCGCGGCACGTGGGATCCTCCCAGACCAGGGCTCGAACCCGTGTCCCCTGCATTGGCAGGCAGACTCTCAACCACTGCGCCACCAGGGAAGCCCATGAAAGCAGTTTTTAACGCAGGAGCACCAAACTACATTAGGTCATCAGTAAATATCAAACATTTGTCCACAAAATAGGTTCATCGAACAGCCCTTCAGCTGAAGATCTGGCTACGGACATGTATATTTTCCAGTACTAAGTGGCCACGCCTCGGAATCCAGAGATGTAGTCAAGAGAGTTATTGGACAAGATGATTTTTTCCTTAAATTTCACTGGTATTTATCATGATTTATCTGGACCCATAATTATCTGTATATTTTATGTATTTAAGTCAGAGAGGACTGACAACTTGCTACATTTTTTTTTAATATTTCAGCTGACTTTTTTTTTTTTTAACTTTTGGGTTTTATTTATTTAATTAATTTATTTATTTATGGCTGTGTTGGGTATTTGTTTCTGTGCGAGGGCTTTCTCTAGTTGTGGCAAGTGGGGGCCACTCTTCATCGCGGTGCGTGGGCCTCTCACTATCGTGGCCTCTCTCGTTGTGGAGCACAGGCTCCAGACGCGCAGGCTCAGTAATTGTGGCTCACGGGGCCTAGTTGCTCCACGGCATGTGGGATCTTCCCAACCCAGGGCTTGAACCGGTGTCCCCTGCATTGGCAGGCAGACTCTCAACCACTGCGCCACCAGGGAAGCCCTGCTACATTTTTGTAGTTAATTTTTCCCTTAAAATTTGGACTATTATTCGTATTAGGATTAGAAAAAAAAAGTAATTTATTTGCTCGCATAATAACTGGAAAAGATTAGAGTGTCTGATGACACAACTGGAATCTTGAATTTACAAAACCATACATACCAAAGGCTCCCATCTTACCCTATTCATCTACCCCATGAACCTTTGCTGTAATGTAAAAGTAGTTAGGAAAAAGTTTTTTGAGTTCAAATTTTCAGAGCAACTATGAGTTCAGGAGTACAGAAACAGCTCTTAAAAAAAAACAAAACAAAAAAGACTGAACTCAGATAACAGCAACAGTGTGGTCTGTCTCTTTGAAGACCCCTCTTTTCCAAATTATCCTTCCCCAAATTACCCATATTTCCCCATTTTTATTTATCTACTCAAAATCTTATCTTCTTAAGATATACCCACACATTATCACATATTAGTCTAGATGTTCCTTAACAGGTAGTTGCATTTTCCCACACTGATGAAATAGGGGGTTTGAGTGAGGATGCAAAGTGGGGCTCACAGAAATATGAGAACAGTGGCTACTTGGGAAAGAGGGCAGGGAAGGGAGAAGGAATGAAAATGAAGTGTTAAGGAGCCCTCCTCCCACCCTCCCCCCAAAAAAACTGCTCACAACTATTATTTCTAAATTGGACAGCAAGCTTGCCTACTACTCAGAAAAATAATAGGAAACCCTTCTTTCCTCCATGGCATCCTGTTCCTAGAGTACAAAATAACATTAAAGCATACTCTGTGAATAAAAAGACTTTTTTGATTAGCTGGGAATTTACCTCCACTAACAACACAGAAAAGTATGCTTAAAGTTCTAAAAGAATACCAAGGGTACACCAACAAAATTAAAACAATTACTGTGTTAATTAAATTGCCATACTGTTGTCACCTGAAGGGAGCTTTTAAAAAAAGTAACTTGTCAGTAAGTTACCATATATACAATATACTTGAATTTCATTTTAGTAAGATACAACATATACTACATATTTCAATTTCATGTTATATTTTCTTGCAGGAGCCTACCAGCGGAAAAAAAAATGTATTTGATAGTAATATATATTATAAATTTTTTTCCTATTATTTTTACTGTTGCAAAGAACTCTATTTTCCTTTAAGATGACGAGACTCACCTCTTTGTAATTATAATCTTTCTCTAGTACATCACACCTTTACTGAATGTCACGTCAAAGACTTAAAGTACCATTCTTTCCACTGCAGGGGGAAAAAACTCCCATTTGTAACTTTATTAAAAAGCACATTTTTTTCTTTTCAAGAGCACTCACTGTATACATAGTAATTATAAGCTAGATTTTTTTAAGAAATCGGCTCCTCTACAGGAAATATGATTCGCTTTTAAAACTTTACTTAATATACTAACTGGATAAATGCTCCACTGGGAAAATCATCATCTACAGAGTCAGGGCCATCAGTTTTATCTTCAATAATATCTCTACTCAAAGCTGTCACAAACAGTGACGTTAAAGCAGTAGGACCAGGAAGTAAGAAACCCCTCAAATAGGATTCTGGTGTCCTACTGTTTTATTAACTTTTAAAAAGTAATGTAATTTATTTAATACACTATGCAGACTCATTACTTCCATACCAGTGTAAAGGTTACTGAATATAGCAAAATTATTTCCTATAGAATCAATAATCTGATCATTAACTTTTATTCTTTTCTTCTTCAACTTCTGGAAACATTATCATCATCCATTTTAAGTACATATCACTGCTTCAAAGAAAAAGCTAGAACTAGGGCTCACAAAAACCAAAGTGGAAGTCAGAATTCCAGCAACTGGAAAATTGAGAAAACTTCCTGGGAATGAATGTAGTATTAATAGAACACTTCAGTCAACTGTACAGCAATAGCTGCAGACATGTGGTAAATGTTATTAAAGACATGAGAGGAATCTTAAAATCAGCAAAGCTACTGATTTTAAATATCCACAAGAAAACTCAAATATGAAAGTATTAAACAGAATCAAATTCAGATGTCTACAAATAAACCATTTAACAAGTGAGCACGACGAAGAAATTAGTCAAAATAGCACTTCTTTGTCTCCTTGTCTCAACAGCTCCACGTCCTCTGGGAGTGTGGGTGTGCTTTTCTTTTAACCCAACCTCCTACTTGGGGAATTTTTTTTTAAAAGATAACTCATGCCTGTCATTTGCTAATTTACTAGAAAAAAAAGACCAGGTGGAAATTTTTTGAGCAATAAATATGCCAACAACTTAATAGGATAGAAAAGTTCTCACTTGATGTTTCCTGACTGTTTAAAGTATGAGAGATATTTAACTATGAAACACAATCACTCCATTCCCTTACCTCAACAATTTTTGGGACCAATGATTTTTAAGGACCACTACTACATAATTATAATCCCACTAGAATGAAAACCTGAATTTACAACCATGGTATTTTTTTAAATACCAAAGCTAGTTTCCATGGACTAGCAGGTGAACCAAATAGGCAATGTGTATAAGGCAGAAAGTATTGATACTAATCTACATACAGTTTTTACGCTCAGTATGTACTTTATCTCATTTTAGCCCACTGCATCAGATAGGGTCAAACCAAAAAACTGGGAACCACACAGTAATTTGAACAGGGAAAGTTTCACATAAAGAATTATTAATTTTAACAGGGGAGTAACACATATAAACAGGTAAAGAGCACTCTAAAGCAGGAGTCACCAACCCCCAGGCCACAGACCGGTACCGTCCGCACAGCAGGAGGTGAGCGGCAGGCGGGTGAGCGAAGCTTCATCTGTATTTACAGCCTCTCCCCATTGCTCGCACTACCTCCGGAGCTCTGCCTCCTGTCAGATCAGTGGCAGCATTAGATTCTCATAGGAGCTCGGACCCCACTGTGAACTGCACATGCGAGGGATCTAGGTTGCGCACTCCTTACGAGAATCTATAACGCCTGATGGTCTGAGGTGGAGCTGAGGCGGTGATGCTAGCGCTGGGGAGCGGCTGCAAATACAGATCATCGTTAGCGGAGAGGTTTGACTGCACAGAGACCATAATAAATCGATTGCTTGCAGACTCATATCAAAACCCTATCAGTGAGAGGCAAGTGAAAACAAGCTCAGGGCTCCCACTGATTCTGCATTATGGTGACCTGTATAATTATTTCATTATATACTACAATGTAATAATAACAGAAATAAAGTGCACAATAAATGTAATGTGCTTGAATCACCCCTCCCCACCCCCATCCGTGGAAAAACTCTCTTCCACGAAACCAGTCCCTGGTGCCAAAAAGGTTGGGGACCGCTGCTCTAAAGAATACCCAAGAAGTGAGAGAGTACCAGAAGGAAAAAAACAAACCTGAAGGAGGGCTCTTCCCCAAAGCTAGGATCTGGACCTTGTTGGAGAAGGTATGGTTACAGCCTACTGGATCGCAAAGAAGTTTGCCAGGTTAGGTTGCCTGGGACTAAGTGGCCGGTAGGTGAGTCTGCAAAGGGAGTTGAGGACCTGCTTGCAAGCAGTACCTGCATGGGGAGTGCCACAGGAAACAACCTTGTACAGCACAAGCAGCCGTGCAGGGAAAGTGGGGTGCTGGTGGCCGGGGTGTGCAATGTCCGTGGCAGGAGAACTGTGGTGAGGCAGTCACAAAGTCGGGGCTAGGGCTGTGAGCTCACGAAGAACCTGTCCACTCGGGGCACTCATCTGGAGCAGAGGACCACTGGATGTCCCCCTATCTGTGCCACTAGCAGTCATGCAGCAGGAGCAAGAAACACAAACAGAAGCCCCTTCTTTATGTAATGGCCCTTCAGCATCCTCTACTGACACAGCTTAACATCGATCAACAGAGAAATGCTTAAAGGGCCAAGCTCCAATATCACAGAGCAGGTAACAGAGTTGATTCAGAGCTAAGAGAGAATCTGGTAACAGGCACACTCAATACTCAGGAACGTTCATAAAGGGTAAAGCATGACAGAAACAATAAACTGGAAATACACAATACATTAAATTTGCCTAAAAGACAGTATGAAAAAAAATTCTGATTGAGTCACTGCTGTCATTTCTCCAGTACACTATGAAAATGGAGAAAATAAATCCAGCACTTATTTAATAACATATTTCAGAAACTTCAGCTACTCACAGCACTATAAACCAGAGGTTTCCAAACAGAGTGTAAAATGCAGTACAGAGGGGGAAAAAAACTTTTCCTATGAAATCTATCTAAAACAAACTTTATAATTTAACAGACTCAAATAACTATATAAGCTGAAATAATACGCATGTGCACACGGATGTGAAATTTATGAGGCATTCCCATACTGAGAGTTCCTATTCAAATGTTTACTGGTAGGATACCCAATTAAAAGCAGCTTAAAGACCACTGATGACCTACTTTACCCCATGGATTTTAGGTACTTCTTTACATCACATAAAAAGGCCAAACACAACACAAATGCAGTTTTTTTCTTATTCCAATGAAATAAAGAATTGATCGTAGTTATATTCGGAGATTAGTAACAGATTTCTTCAACAAGTTGCCCTCATTGTAATTTATAAATATGTATTGATTACCCTTAAAAGACCTATACATTACTCAAAGAAATTCAAAACTAATAAGATTCCCACTACTACTAAACAAATAACTTTACTTAACACACTCTTAAATAAAACTATTACTCAAATTCCACTACAATAACTGCTTATATTCATTGCTCTGCTTTCCTGAGGTTTAGTTTCAAATGATTAAATTTTACTACTGTAAATTCTCTTTGTGCCCTAAAACAAATTTCAACATTAACACTTATATATTCCTCCCAAAAAGAAAAAAAAAATGTTTTACTTAGTTTGGGTTTTGCCTTTGTTTTTTAAAAATTAAGTCTGAGTTAACTGACTTGGGCAAGTTACTTTACTTCTCCGTGCCTCAGCAGTCTCTCATATATAGGGATAGTAACCACCTACTTCAGAGGGTTGTTGAGGATTACAATGAGTTCATCTCTCTCAATCTCTCTCCCTCTCAAACACACACACACTTACACTTAACAGTTCCTGGCACACAATCAGCATTTAATGAACACAAGCTATTAAGAGAGCTACTACTTATCATTCATTCATGTTTGCTTTATAAAAACTATACATATTTGATCAAACTGAATCCTTGCCTTGAACACAGAAACGCAATGTCAGAATTGAGATGAAACAACTGCGGTCAGAAGAAACCTAATTTCAGGAAGTAATGGCCTCTTATGAGCACAAAATTCACCCCACAATTAAAACCAGCCTATTCAAGCAAAAAAAGAGGAGACAACCATTTAACAGATTTAATCACTTATTAAGCCATGGCCCCTGCTTTTAAGGAGCTCCAATTTGGGGAGAGGGCAAGGAGACCATCTTAATATAGAAAAACTATGATAAAAGCCAGAAAAAATACAGTTCAATAAGAAGGATGGGGAATATGCCATTAAATCCATTTAGGAGTACAGGAAAGCCTCATGAAAAAGATAATAACACCTCATAATCTCATCACAGATTGAAGGAAAGAAATATGGAGAAATGGGGTTGATAAAAGAAGGAAATCCTAAAGGGGAAAGCTGGAGCCAAGGCACAGAGGTGAGGGAAGTTATGTAAACTGCAGTATAAGAACAGACTACAAACCCCTAAGGCTCTATATAAAAAAGAAATGAAGAGATATGGCTGCCCATCAGCCAGGCTGGCGTGCTAGGTGTCATGTCATGAAAGTCCCTGAATGTAAGGCTAGTGAGCTTGAATTTTATTTTTCATGGAACAGCATTTTATGTGGTGCTTACTAATGTGGTGGGTGCTGTGCTGATGCCTCATTTACCTCACAATACTACCATCCTCATCTAATGTATTAAGAAACTGAGCCCACTCAGTAAATGGTAGAGCTGGGATTTCAACTCATGGTGTCTGAGCTCTTCCACACTGTGCTACCTTCTAAAAGTCTTTAAAAATATGATATCCATGCTTTAAAAAGATAACATAATCTTAGCGACAATGTAGAAGAAGATAGATTAGTGGAGAGAATGGAGAACAGAAGAGTACCTTCATGAAAAAAAATGTCTGTTAAATTTTTTGTTGCAAGAAACTAAGTGGCCACTAATAGCATATCAGATCTAACCAGAGAAGGATACAGGAAAGAGTGCATGAATAAAATTGACAGAACTCAGTGACTGGGCTGTGGAGGTGAAAGGCGGCGCTAAAAATGACTCAAGATTTCAAAACCTAAGTTTGAGGGGGAGGGGAGGAATGTCACCAATACCAACAGGCTTTCTTTTTGGTGGGGAGTAGGGAGTGGAGAGGAGAGTAGATGAATTCAACTTCAGATTTGTTTAATTAGAAGTACCTACTGAACCTCACGAGGAAGAGTTCCACAGGTGGTTGGAAGCAGGAGTCAAGAGCTAAGAGTGGCAAGGTCCAAGAGAATGGACCCCTGTAAATCCTATCCAGAGTGAGTGACAGGAGATGCTGTCAGAGGGGATGCCTGCTGAAGATGAGTATGTAAAGCACGGACTGTCAACCAGGGCTGACGAGCCCCCTTCTGATTAGAGTCCTGTCTCAGATACGTTGATGAGATAGGGAAAATGGTTGAGGGTCATTAATGAGTGAAAGGAAGAAAAGAACATTGAGGAAATGCCACAAAAAATTTCAGAAATGTTGTATCTACTCCGTTTAAATATATTAATACTAGCTAATAATTACCATGCATTTCCAGCGGTGAAAGGAAAAGTCAGTGAAGACGACTAAGGAGCAGTCACAAAGGTAGGAGAATCAGGAGAGCAGTGTAAATAAACTGAAGGGAGATGAACTTAAGATGGGGTCACAAACACTTTTAAATGCCAACAGGGGCTGAGCAGGCAGCCACTTCAGCCTGTACCCATGCGTGAGTCCAATATTGCCCGATCTTCTGATTTTCCAGGAAAAGCCAAACACTCTCATTTCAACATGAAAGCTTATGATTTTTAAAATGCTAACAATTAAATTTTATTAAACACAATATGCACGTATATGAAATAGTCTGAGCTGCTGGATTGTTACTTGGGTCTAAATTTAATAAAGTATTACAAATATGCCAAGCAGTGACCTTCAAAAGAGCGTCTTCTTTAGTGTGGTGAGGGGTAGAATCCAAACTGCAACAGAAGGTAAGAAATGAAGGCAATGTATAGGGTACTTTTCCAAAGAAGTCTGGCAAGGAAGACTAGAAAACAAGAGTTAGAGAAAGACATTTTTAGGATAGGAGACATCTCATATGTAGAGAGAAGGGGTTAAAGAAAAGGGAGAAATCTGAAGACACGATCAACATAGCAAAAAGATGAGAAAGACACACACACATCTCTACAGGCTAAAGGACAGAAGTGTTGGAAAGAAAAATGTGAAGAAACAGGAAAGTGGAAAGGTTCTCTGAGAAGGTGCACAGATGAAAAGATCCACTTGCCAGGGAACAGCCACTTCTTTGGAAACACAAGGAAGAAAATAAAAGATCTAGAGAAAACGTGAGATGAAGATTTGAGGGAATATACAAGATGGCTTAGGTCCTCTCAACAAATTTTCAGAAAGAATTAAACATAAGCACTAAGTATATCTGTGGGACTGTTTCATGCGTAAGTTTCACTATTATTTAATATTTATTGTTTCTCTGATAAGGTACAGTTTCTCTATTTAGACATATTCACATCAGTGTTATGCTTCCAGAGAAGCAAATTTATTTTAAATCTTAGGTACCAAAAAATGAGTTTATTTAGTGTGCCTTGGTATGTAAAACAAAAATAAGCAGCACAATTAAAAGTCTTTAAAGATAAAATATATTCAAGTCTTCAGTGATGGCTTTATTATGCCTCTAAGACAAGAACATTCATTATCTTTTGGGAGAATGTAGAAAAGCAGTAGAATGAAGGAAAATAAGAAAAAAGAACCATTTGAGAAGAAAATAACAGCAGAAAAGAACTCTGCTTGAACTCCCTTTACAACCCCTGGCAATAGCGTTGTTATTTTCTGGATTAGTACTGTATTTGTCAAACTGTTCTGCAGCAGTAACTTTTCTGTTTTATACATAAGATTTCAAGTAAGACTTTGGGGGGGGAGAAGGAAAAGGGAGTTCCCCTCATTTTTTTTTTAAGTTTGAAAACCACTAGGTGATAAGAAACTAAAGAGTATTTTACTAAGATTAATATTCTTTTTATTTTTTTTTATAAATTTATTTATTTATTTTTGGCTGTGTTGGGCCTTCGTTTCTGTGCGAGGGCTTTCTCTAGTTGCGGCAAGTGGGGGCCACTCTTCATCGCGGTGCGCGGGCCTCTCACTATCGCGGCCTCTCTTGTTGCGGAGCACAGGCTCCAGACGCGCAGGCTCAGTAGTTGTGGCTCACGGGCCAAGTTGCTCCGTGGCATGTGGGATCTTCCCAGACCACGGCTCGAACCCGTGTCCCCTGCATTGGCAGGCGGACTCCCAACCACTGCGCCACCAGGGAAGCCCAAGATTAATATTCTTTTATGAGGGAAAGTTTCAGACCTAGTCCCTGTAAATGTATTAATAGTTAACATTTGCTGTGTGCTTCCAGCATCATAATATGCAAAGTGCTCAACAAACATTATATCTTAGTCACAACAGCTTTAAGGCAGATATTATTCTTACTTTCAGTCTACAGATGAGCACACAGACACAAAACCGAGCCTGAAATCCCACAGAAGTAAGGGAGCTGGAATTCTAATCATAGTTCAAAATCTACACTTTTAGTTACTAGGTAAATACTAGCTTTTCTCATCCCAGCCTCTCAAATCCCAGGTTTAAAATTTTGGACAAAGGAAAGATTTTAATTGCAAAGTCAATAATCTTCTCCTGGCACATTCACACACATTGAGTAATCTGCATGCCCCCCATGACAAAAAGACCTTTCATAAATTAGTATAAAATCTAATCCTGCCTTCTCTAAAATGTAGGTTTTAAACAAGCTGGTTAATCAGTAATCTAATGCTATTTTCAAAATGACGATAATAGATGACTTCAAAATGATAGAATTATTAATGTAATAACATTATGCTAGGTCACTATCATGTATAAAACATCAAAGGTGTTTCCCAAGTAGTCTCTAAATGTAAATGAAAATGTTATTTTATATGACAACAATCGTTTTAAATAATCATGCCTTTGATCCATTCTTATACCAACAACCAGCAAAGTCTGTAGCATCTCCATGTCAAGGATAAAAAACAAACAAAAAAACCCCAGGAAAGTCTTAAGTAGCATGCCAAGGGTCACAATAAACAATTTCATGAAAATTAAAATCAGTGTCCTTAGAATTCCAACACTTTAATTCACAGTATCTAATGAGCTGTCAAGCAAAGTATATATAAAAGAATCTGGAGGGTAGGTTTTCTTCATCAAGTAAAACAAGATTTATAAAAGATAATTCGGTGAGGAGGGGCACCAAACACCACAAGTGTTTTCATTCAAGATAGGTAAATCCTCAAAGGTCTTCTGGTGTTAAAAATAATTTCTCTTTAGGCAGCATTTACAACATCAGATTGCCTTTTCAGAAACACTAAATAGGTCACAATATTAAATATACTAAGTCTGACTCATTCTTGCCAACATATTCAGTTTTACATACTAGAGTTCATTCTGAATTACTAAGGAGCAATAGTTATGACAAGCACTCAGAAACCCTTCGTAGAAAATATCTTCACGCAGGGAATTCCCTGGCGGTCCAGTGATCAGGACGCTTTCACTGCAGGGGAGTGGGGCAGGGGAGGTTCAATCCAAAAAAACCAACAAACAAAATGACTGGGATGGTGATCAAGTCAATTAATTACTACTTTTAAATTTAGATTACCTCTTTCTAAATGTAAAATCTGTATCTAGGAGTGATAAACTTAAAACATAACATTGCCTATACGTCAAGCACCAATAAGGATGCCAAATGTTCCACACGAATATATTATCCATATATTTGAAATTCATTTTTTAAAGAACTGTTTCATTTTAGCCATTTAACCATATATCTCAGTCTTCCTAAACAAATGCTTAATAAAACTGAACATTTTCTGATAAATCAATGTCATACTGAACAAGTATTATATAACAATGATGAGGTCCTAAGAGGCAATTTGGGTAAACAGACATTTAAACAGACTAAACGCTTTTTAATCCTATGATCTCACAAGTCTTCAGATTAAACAATTCATTGTTAGTAAAGCGTAACAGTGCCTGTTTTGAAAATTAATTCTCTTCCTCTTCAATCTGTTTGGTCTAGACTCTAACTCCAAGGTTCACCCTCACCCCAGACAAAGCATGAGCTAAAATCTTGTCTTGATTGTTGGGGACCTCCTATTTGAACCCAAAGCCATTTGACTTTCCACTGCATAACACTGCTCCTCTGAACAAAGTCACAAAGGCAGTAAAATGAGGAATGAACAATTTAGATGGAGCAGAAAGTTCCTGCTGAACAGTGAAAATATAACAAAAAAGTAAACAATAGAGCACGGAGACCACTGGGCTCAAGCTTAAATTTGGATTTGATCCTATGTACCAGTATTTCTCAAATTGATTCCATGGACATATGCTGGGTTTTTAGCAGTCATTTAAAATTGTATTTTAATTTTGATGCTCCTCATAAATAAAACCATATGAATTTTCTGAATCAACTAGACTAGAAGGCCACCTTACAACTTAGGACTACCTATGTTTGTGCTTATTACTGAATTGAGCCCATTGACTCCCTATAAGCAGTGTTTTCCAATTTCTCGGTTATGACGTATTAGTGGATCATAAAATCAAGAGCAGCTTTTAAAAACAATAATAGTAAATGAAAATAGAATGCATCACACACAGTAAAGATAAGTATTTTTTTGTGATAATTTTGTTTCAGTGGACAACTAAGTGGTGATGTAAAAAAAGTTACATCTTAATCTTACTCTGAGCTGAGTAACTCTAAAATCTACAGACTCTCTTGGGTTTCTGCAAACACAAATTTGAGAAACACTGTCATGAGAACTGGACTGCCACTGAGATAGAAGGATAAAAGCAGGATGCTGGGGGAATTTCACAAACTGAATGGAAGGTTAAAAGCAAGTTCATCAGTTAAAAGGAAAAACAAGTTCAAATATTAGGACAAGAACTAGAATGTTATTACTAAACTGTACAAGGTAGAGACAACACAAAACACTACATACAGACCAGGTTTAATATTAAGGTAAAGAACCACGGCAAATAAGAGGTTGTTCCACAAACTTTCCAAAGTTACAGTGATGGAGTGGGATGCCCTTCTTCTATTTGGAGATTTAAATTAGAAAGCAGGAATAGAAATGCCTTTTGCCAATCAAAGAGAAAAGGGGCAACGAGATGTGCTTTGATGACAGAATATGTGTGACAAAAAAGAAAGCAGAGGTGGGGCTATAGAAACAAAAAATTAAAGTCTCACCCAAAAAAGTGCACGGAATTGCAGTGGAGAATAAACAGAAGTGGGATATGTCATAGACTGTTATAAAATTGGTCCCTGAAGAATCACATCTCCCTGTACCCACGAAGAGGCTGGGTATGACTATTTGTTGAGCCAATGGGACAATGGCGAACATGACACAAGCAGAGGCTTGAAAAGCAGTTGTGCTACAGAACTGGCTTTCCTGCTGCAAAGTAAAGAAATTCAGGCTACGTTACTAGAGGGTAAGAGTGGAGCAGAGATGAGCCAACTTAACTGGGGCCCCTCAACCAACCCACCAACCACAAGACATATGAGTGAGACCATCTGGGATCATTCAGCCCCAGACAACCTACCAGCTGACTGCAGAACAACCCAAAACCCCCATAGACTTGAGAACAGTAATAAAAATGGCTGTTCTTTTAAAGCCACCGTGTTTTTGAGTAGTTTGTTACATGGCAGTAACTGACACAGGATACTTCAAGAAAAACCAAAGGCTCTAACATTCTGAACTTTTTAAAATTTCAATGCCTCAACCTTGGAAGGGTAAGTCTTTAAGAAATGTAACCATATATTATCTACGCTTACAGGATTAGTTAAAATTCCTTGGTTTGGATCTTTAACCCTTAGTCTGGTTCTAATCTACCTTTTCTATCCTATTTTTCATCCCAACCCATGACATTTTTCTCCAAGATGCCAGTTTGAAAAGTTGTTCCAGTTCTCTGAGGTTTATTCCCATCCTTCCCACTTTAGTTATCCACATTCAAGACCCAATGTAAATAGTGTTTTCCTTTCCTTTCCTTTCAATTTCTAGCTAACGTAAGTAATTTTAAAATGCTCTAGTTTTCTTAATTCACACTCTACTTATTGTATTAATCACTAGATACTTTACTATCTAATAGTATTACTTAACTATTAATATATGTACCAGATTTTGCAAGCTCTATCCACGCCATAATTCTCCATAGCTCCCTTAGTGCTCCCATATAAGGGGAATTTCAATATGTTTAAAATAAATTAAGATGTAACTGACTGAACTTTCACAAATCTTCTTGGCTAAATATATGTAAGGTGAGAAAAGGTAACATTTTTTCCTATGAGGTGCACTGTGCAACTCTAAATGATAAGAGAAACAATGAATGAAGAGGCTCTCCTGGAAGACAATACATAGCTAAAAGTTACACAGCATATCTGACAAACACATTAATAAAAAGTAAACTTTCCATTTTATAAGCAAGGCTACCACACATTGGTTTATTTTATGAACTGAATTTATGTGTGGGAGTTGGGAAAAATAAGGTAATTTCTCAACTTTGACAGAATCTCCAGGAAAATAAGTACAGCAGCAGTTTCATACAGTTAAGACCATACATTTTCAAAAATCCTTGGTTTTGCAGATTAGTCATATAAAATATCATGAATGGCAACTGCAAAATACCTCTTCCCTTCCCCCATTTTAATTTAGGATCAAGAAGTGTTAAGAAGGAGGCAAGCAAAATTTGTAAAGTTTTCCTTTGCTAAAACTGGTATAAGTATATTCTGGAAAGTAGAATTTAATATCTCCAGCATGCAATCATACTAATTACGAACACTTAATAAATTATTTCCCCTGAGCATTACCTAAACTTTTAAAGTTTAAATGACTTATTACTCCCTCAATACCTAAAGTAATTATCACTAATTAACAAGCAAGCTATCTTTTCTTCTGATTTGAAGTGACCTACAAATTAACTTAAGATAGTCTCTAATAATCAAAAGAAAGTCGAGTTTCTCAAGGAAAATATTTAAGTATTTTCAAAATTCTTGCCTCTGCAATTAAAGCTAAGCAAAACGCACAAAAAAAAGAATCAACTTGTATCAAATAGTTGAAAGAAATATAAACAAAGATATACTGTAACTGCACAATTTAAACAGTAGCTCTCAACAGTTTTCATTTCATTTGTTTCTTATACCAATAAGGCACTAAACACAGTTAATAAAGGCATTAAGGTCTAGGTCAAATCCTACTTTTTTAGTAAAGCCTTCTGTCTGATACCCCAGCCTGATGTGCTTACTACCTATTCTGAACTCCACTGAAATTACTACACATAAAATTAACTTACTCTTCTAAATAACCACCAACAATTAACTGATTAGGCACAGCTGCAGACTAGACTTACTACACAGTTTAAAACAGAAAGCCATAGATTTAGGTGGGCAGCTACAGAATGATCTCAAAGATACCTTTTTTTGGTGAAGAAAAAGATGCAGTATACAGTATGTCCTGATTTTTTAATTTAAAAAAAAAAAGAGTAAACAGCATTTCTGGGAAGATGCATAAAATACTATTAGGGGACTGTCTTTGTGGAAGGTGACTGGAGGCCTAGGGTGGGAAGGAGAGTAAGTTTTCAGTGTATGCCCTTTCTCGGTCTTTGAATTTTTAAAAACCATTTTAACATACCACATTTTCAATTTTAAAAAGGGGAATAAAAAATAAAGCAAATATATTAATGATACACAGCCTTTCGACATCTCTTCAGTTGTCATCTTGAAGTGATATTTAAATCTTATTAGTTTATATCCTACTAGAGTCTCCAGTATCTTATATTCCCTAACATTTAAACCTAGTCCTTGCATTAAGAGCACAGAATTTCAATTTTTATCAAAAGGTCAAATCTCTGCTTTAATCAGGATAACTAAGTATGCTGACTTTGCTACCCTCCTTAACCTAGTAAAAGTGAATTGTTTTAGTAATTGTTTAAGTAATTGCTCGTAATTTCTGCTAAGAAAGTAGAAATTTTCAAGTTCAATGTGCACTGAAGCTCAGTGTGTGCATTTATATATGGTTGAAAAGCACTGACCTGGATCTGCTCCAGATTAACTGCATTTCTTAATATAACTATATTAACATGAAAAAGCATAAGGACAAAAAAAATCTTAATATATTCTTCCTTCTGGTCACTGTTTCTCAAAAGGGCACTTGTGGGTATTTAGGCAGAGGGGTAAATTTTAATGGGGTGGGACTGTCCTGGTCACTTCAGAAAATGTAGTATCCATGGCCCATGGGCACTAAATGCCAGTTATCACATCCCCAGTCACTGCAGTAACCAAACAACTGACCCCACGTGTTTCTAAATGTCCTTAAGAGAGAAATGCAGTGGGAAAAAGTATATGCCCAGTTGAGAAGCTGCTTCTATGAATTAACGTATGAACAAAGGTAAGAAGCGTGCGTGTGTGTATGATACACAACCGTATTTCCACAACTGCAATTCTACCTTTTAAAATAATTATGTCACCAAAAGGTAAACAACCATAAACAGTCACAACTCATGTATTAATCAACGAGTCATCCAGTCCAGTATGTAATGCTGTCAACAAACACCATGCTCCAACAAATCATTCTTCGACTATTACGATGGCTTAACTTTTTAAATGAATAATCATTTTAAAATCCTTTTAGAACAATTTTCCTATTGGAATGCTTCTGTTCAAGCTCCCAAATAAATAACCTTCCATATAAAAGATATAGATCACAGTTTACTACAATTACTTGTCTACCTTCCTCCAGAGACTGTAAGATCCTTGAAGCCAGGGATCATGCTCATGGTTGCCTGGCCCTCGGTGTAGGTATTCAATAACAATGCTGAATGAGTGAGTGAATCCTGGCCTAGTCTAATACAATAAACAGTCCCAGAAGTTCCAACTACAATCTGTTTTTATATAATGATACTGAAACAAATAAATGCAATAAATTATTTCTGGTTATCCTATATTCTTATTCTAATTTGCTTTTAGGAAAATTAAACATTATCCAGATTACGGCTAGCTTGTAAAGATATAACGAAATCTAAGATTTTCTGACAAATACTCCCATATGCCCATCCTCTACCACCTTCCCTTCCTCCTACTCTTAAGCTTTAAGCAAATGTTCATATAAAAGTGGGGCATGCTTCCAGGAAGCAACCTAATATAAACAGCAAAACAACACAGTTAACAATAAAAAAAACTTAAATGTTTTTCATTTCTATTTTACTTCTCAGAACTCAAGAAATCTGTTACTATCCTACACCTCACTGAAAAGGAAAGAAAAATCTATAAACTAGAAAGAGTAAGCAACTTTATTTCTGTAGGTTTCACTACATTCTCCAGAAACTCACCTTTTGTTGAAGTAAAAATTCAGAATATAAACTAATTCACATTTAAAAGCACTAAGCATCAACACTTGCAGACTATTAACTCTGAAGCACACTAACTCTGACAAATATTTATTCATCTTTGCCTTCTTGAAGCATGTGAATATCCCAGTTTTACAGGAAAAGCTTAGATAGAAAAAGTTAAATGATAATCTCCAGGTTAGAAATGTAGATACAATTTCTAGCTCCTAGTATTTCTAGCACTGTTCTTAAACTGCTCCAATAAATTCTGTAATTGTTAACCACTGCTCTGCTCAACTTGTAGCAAAATGTTAATAATAATGGCTATGATACAATTTTAAAGAAACAACTGTTTCAAGTTACCTCCCATCTGGCAAGACCAAATTGGAAACTTATTATATATATATATATATATATATATATATATATATATATATATATATATATATATATATATATAAATAAATGTTCTACAGGAGATTTTAAACATCAGATACACTCTACTATTCAAATAATGGAGATCATTTTTAAATGCATTTACATTATTGTGGGATTTTAGTGCATGCAATATGTCATTATTTTTGAAATCCACAAACCCAGCATTTGTTTTATTACTATTTCATGTAGCACTGGTCAATAAAAACAATTTACATGTTGTAACACTAATCACTTAAAACTAATACAGGAAATTACCTTCATGCTGACAAAAAGAAATACTGTTTCATACATTAAAAATAATTTTAAAGTGATAAATATCTGATGTTGCACACCCTCCAAATTAAGTCCAACTTGTATGAGATTCCACTTTCCCAGAATTATTAATCCTGATTATAAATATTGCTGGTCAAGACTATTTACAGCAATAAGCCTTAAATCCATCAGTGGAAACTGTTACCTGAAAAATGTCTTTCAGCAAAGCTAGACTTTAATACTTTTCACTGACTAAAAAGCTAACTTTAGTTACAAATGAAAGAGTTCCTTTCATGAGCATCTTATTAAAGTTTTTTTTTAATCTACGATAAATTTTTAAATCTGAAAGACCAATTAAGAATGAGTGGTTACGGTCAGGATGGTGAAATTAGTAAATTTCAACAATTCTTTAAAACTAGGATTCAAAGGAATGATAGAATCTCTAATTATGCCATAGGTATTCACCAGACCTATATTACCTTAAGTGGGTGGCTTTCACCTTGCATTTATTCCCAGACAAGTCACCATGCAATCTCACAAAATTTTTTTGTTTGTTTTTGGTTGTTTTGCTTTTTAAGATAATGAACCGCCATCAAATAATTTGCGACAATAAGGTGCATAGAACAATGGAGAATTTCTGGTATGGGATCAAGTATCCCTGATCTTATAAAGAAAGATTTCAGAACCTGGAGGCCAAAAGTTAAGTGAAAATGTGATCTACTCTGAAATGCTAAAACGGTCCACCATTGTTCGACCTCAAGTTCAGTATCTTAATGAAACAACTTCTGTATCATGACATGTTCACAAGCTAACTCTAAGTGTAACCCGTATAAATTCTTTCTCTTCCTCAAGAAGATAATCTAACCAAAATCTTGACCACAGCCAACAGCAGCACCTTGAAATTTCAAACGTAACTGGAGGGTAGGTAATCAAGTCCAAATGTAGACACAAACTCCCCGATTTCTATCAAGCAAACAGTGCTATTAACATTCCAAAACCTGGTTAGAACGCAGTTACTGGAAAGCAGTGTCCTTGTGCAAGAAAAGGAAGGAAAGGCCTGAAACTGACCTGAGCACGGGTCCACATGAACCTCAGTCTTCTCTGTTCCACCGGGAGGCCAAACAGGGAAGGCTCCAAATAATAGGGGGGTGGGGAGACGGGAGAGGAAGGGCAGAGAGGAAACCACACTCCTCCAAGGGTGAAGGCAAAAGAGAAGCGGACTCTGGAAAAGCCGCTGCACAGGGACATCCGACCCTAGGATACACATACAGGGACAGCTTCTCTCCACCGAGGAGAGCAACCTTTACCATGGAAGAGGTGCTCCTAGCAAGTAAAGGCAGGAAGGGACAACCTCCACGCCGCCTACCCCCGAACGTCTCGCCCAGCTAGAAGGGGTCGGCGGGGACTGCTCCTCGGAACATCAACAAAGGCCCCTTCAGTCCTAAGGCGAAACTCGAACAACAAAGGCCCGGAGACAGCGAGAACGGGGCCGGGGGCGGGACGGATGAAAGCAAAAGGAGGCAAAGGAATCAAACCAGTGGGGGCGGAGGCCCGTTGGAGTGGGAAGCGGGGGCGCAGAGGCGGGGGGCGCGGTAATCCCCACTGCACAATAAGAGGAGGAGGAAGGGGACCTGGCCTCCGTTCCCCCCTTACCCTCTCCTACAGCGGAGAGGGCTCCAGTCCTCGCAATCTGCATCTCTCGGCCGCGGGGACCGCGCAGTCCCGAGTTCGGGGAAGGAAAGGGGAGGGGGGATTTTCCGCCCTGACCACAACTCCCTTCCCCCAGCCGGGAGCCGCCGACAACAACCGCCACAACGGCAGCCACACAAAGGCGCCTTCCTCGTACTCCCCCGCTCCCGCCCGGGCGGCGGCGCAGACGATGCCAAGGCAGCGAGGACCACCGCACGGCCGCCAAGCGCTCGCTCGCCCTCTTCCCCCTCTAGCAGGGGGAAAGGGGGAGGGGACCCCAGGCGCCCTCACCTGGCACAGCTGCTGACAGTACTCCGTGGCCGCCTCCACGGCCGGCACCCGGCTCTCCCGCAGCTGTCGCTCCAGCTCCTGGAGCCGCTCACCCAGGCGCTGCAGCTCCGCGGCGCAGCCGCCTCCGCCGCGACTCAACCTCTCCTGCTCGGCCTCTTCGTCCGCCATCTTCACACCCCGCTCCGTCGCGTACGCACCTGGGTCACGTGATAACACAATGCCACGTTCGGCGGGGTCACGTGCCGGGCGCGCTCGCACGCCGCCGAGCACGTACAAAGGGCCCGGTAGGGAGGATGGGGGGCGGGGAGAGTGGCGCGAGGGAACCCGAGGGAGGTGAAGGGAAGGGGAAAGGAGGAGGGCGGGGTTGGGCGGTGCGGAAAACCGCGGTTTACTTACCCCCAGCGGGAAGTGGGCAGCAGCGGACGAAATGGGCGGACCGGTGGAGGCCTGTTCTCGGTCACGTGAGCGCCGCGACGCGGGGAAAAGCCTGGGGAGGGGCTGTCTTCTCGACCGTCCGGATCCCGGCGTGGGTTCCCCAGTCTCCGAAGCCTTCTACGGACATATGCCCCAGTTCCCCAAGAGGACGGGTGAGGGAGAGCTCTGGGTGGGTTGGGGCAAGGGCTGCATTTGCGATTGGCCCGAAGGCAGGCCAGAGGCAGGGGAAGTGGGAGCAGGTAAAACCCACCCATGGACCAAGAGCGTGAGAGCCAAAGCGGGACTATGAACTGTCAAAATTGTCTCTGACTTCTCACCAGGAGGGGGAGGCGGGATCCAGTGCCTGAGGTACCAGATCTCGTCCCACTCCCCTCCTCGTCAGTCCCAAGAACGCCTCTCCCTTGGAAACACAATCTCTAGGGGGTTGAGGCAACAAAGAAAAATAACAATTGGGTCAGAGCAGAATGAGGTCCAATCCTCAGTCTGGAGAACGGAGCAAACTCATGAAAAGCATAGCTTAAAAGATTTCAGACTGTGAAATTGTGGACGTTGGAACCAGGTGATTTTTAAACCACGAAAACATTTCTGGAATAAGTGATAGCCAACTAATCTGTTCCGCCGCGATTTAAGACTCTCCTACACACAACAGAAATCACCGCCACATAAAACACGCTCTATATGAAAGCTCTTGAAAAGAAAGTAGGTCAAGAAAAAAAAAAGAGCAATAAGGACTCCATTAAAAATCACAACTGAGGGAAAGTTGTTAAAATAAAAGAACAAGGTTATCGAGAGTTATTACAAATTCAACAGCATTTTTTTCCTGGTGCTGCAAATAGGGATGGCATTCTGAACCATATTTTATTTACAACCTGGAAAGAATGAACACTTGGCACTTGAACAGAACAGTAGAAGTAGTACAAAAATTCAAGTGCTTAAGCCTAAAGTTCAGAATAAAACAAATATTTTGTTAGTAGTCAAAAATTAGACAAAAGGCTAATCTTTCTTACAACTTGTCTACAGAAATTCAGAAACAATGATAGTGATGAGGCATCTGGAGATTTCTAGTATTAATAGAAAATGTTCTAGACAGTATGTTGTCCAGAATGAATGTTTGTAATGCATCAGTGATGGTGATGTTTAAGTGCCATTATATAAGATGAGTGGGCACAAATGAACCCCTTATAAAAGCCATTATCAGCTAAAATAATAGTACAGCATATGTGTGCTGATATTACATATTAACAATACAGGTTCTTCAAATAGTTACAAATGGAAGAGGCTGGGGAGTACACTCAAGGGCTAAGGAACAAAGATATGAAAGTATCACTGAGAGCTTAAAAAGCAACGATTAAGGCAGCTAATGGATTTTAATATTTGCAGCTCACTCTCCCAAGTGAAGTATTTTAGATGTCCAAACAAGATTCCTCCAATGTATGTTATCTTAGGATAACCGTTAAAATATAAAAAATGAGAAATATGAGATTAGCCACATACACCAGTAAATGCTAGGACATCTAAGGCATCAAAGTCTAGCAAGACACATTTTCACTTCAAGTATAATGGTTTACACCACACCTGATCTATAGAAAGAAAGAAAAAAAAAAAAAGAAAGGAAAATATATCCAAAGAGAAATGTATCCACTTATTGATTAAAAAAAAAAGCCCGACTGTAGGTCATTTCCACTTCCTGCCCATGATAGCCCTAAAACCAAAAAGATTTGATTAGCAAATTGATTCTGAGCATTATCACTGCCTTGCAAATGTCCCTCAGCTTGGACGACTAAGTCCTTCACTTTTATTTGGTATCTTTCCCCCCACCTTCCCCTTCCTGCATTCCTCCGTATTAGAATCTATAGAAAATGTAACGACTAGGAGTGAGCGGTATAATTCACGACCATTTATTGAGTATTTATGCGCAGGCACTGCTTGATATGGGGAAAATCAAAGGTGAATGAAAACTGTCCCTGCCTTGAGGAAGCTTACAGTTTTGAGGAAGAGTGACCTGCAATGGCAGTTCGTATGACAAGTGTTCTATTATGAGAATGCATGCAGATTCAATTCGCAACACCAAAGTCGTCTAAGGTGCTAGCTGGAATGTCCATCGAATCACTACAGAAGTGCAGGTTTAATTAAATGAGGGCTGGAAATACTTTCCCTTGACAAGTCGACCTTGTCTTCGAGACCTCAGAAATTTCATTCTTATCCATTAAAAAAGTGTATCAACAAGTACACATGACGTATTGTACTTACATCCATTTGTTCTTGTAATAACACTGTCAGTTCACGGGAATCATTGCACACACGCGCACACACACCCCTACTTACTGAGACGTTCCTGGGGGAATTCGGAGGCCCGTTCCATGGAGAAAACAAGCATAAGCCCCGGGGCCAAGAGACTTGGCGTCTCTGGGGACCTCAGTGTCTGCGCCGCGAGTGCCCTTGCCCATTTTGGACACAGCGCGACTGCTATGGACGTGATACAATCATATGGACCTTCAGTCCCAAGGGACTCGATTTCAGAGTAAATCTGGGAGACAGAAAAAGCCCCCCACCCCACCCCTGCGATCAATAAAGCCGGGGAGACCCTTAGGGGACAGAGGTCGCTGCATCCAGGCCGCGCCTGCCTGCCTGCTTCGCGAGTTTCCCGGGCTGCCCCGGCCCCCAGCTCGCTAGTGCACTTTTTTTTTCCCCCCTAAAATTCTTGAAATAGCAGGGCCTGGGGGCAGGAAGGGCGCTGGGCTGTGCCTGCTAACAGAGCCAGAGGGCCGCGCCAGGGATGCGGCGGGCGCGGCGGACGGCTCAGGGCTGAGGCTGGGCACGTCCTTCCGACCGGGGCGCCGAGCAACCCCAGCACGCGGGGAGAGAGCGCGGGCCTCAGGGGGCGGAGAGCGCCCCGCCCTCCCGCCGCCGTTTCTCCCTTCCCCGGCTGTCTCCCGGGGCCCCGGCCACCGGGAAGGTGCGCGGGGCTGGAGCCGGGCTGAGGCCGCCTCCGATCTGCTCGGCTAACCGTGTCCTCGGGCCCCCACTCGGCCGAGGAGGAACGGGACTCCCCTGGCGCGGCGCGGCGCTCGATCGCCTGGCAGCTGCGCGGGTGCTCGCGCTCTTCGTCCGTGGGCCGGCGCTCAGCAGCCCCAGCCCCGGCATCTGCCGGCACGGCTCTTCCACCCGGCGCTGTGGATCGAGGCCACAGGGCGGCTGTGGCTCGTGGTTCGGGAGCCGCGGGCGCCCGGGGCCTCCAGGCCGAGGGATGCTGGAGCCTCTCCAGGGCGCGGCGGGGCTCCGGGGCTCCGGAAACCGACAGGGTGGGGATGCTAGAGTCTGTCTGGGGACGCGGGCACGGCTGCTGGGTCTTGGGCGGGTTCTACCTGCTCTCATCCGAGGGGCTGGGCCGCCAGGCCCCAGACAGGCCGCCTGCTGGATCTCAGAGGTGAGGGCCGGAGTCTGTCTGGGGATCGGTCCAGCAGGAAGTCCCCCCGGAGTCTGGGAACCACTTCTGTGTCCGCAGACACAAAGAGGGAGCATGGGTTGAAGGTCTATTGGGATCGGTTAAAAACACACCACACTTTCCCAAGGAAAACATTTTTCATGAGAGGAGCAGCGAATGGAGTCCAATCAAAGTTGAAAACACGAGGCAGGTGCTGTGCCACATATTGAAATGATTCCAAAGGCACCGGAAACGCTGGGCCCGCATTTAAAACGATTAATTCTAGTCCTTGCGTTCTTCCCAGAAAGAAGATAGCATGTATATTTAAATAAACAGGTAGTTAAATGAGGAGAGATATTTGTATTGCCTATTCGGATTTTTTTTTTCTTTCCATGAGGAAAAGCCAGGTGCAGATGAGAAAGAGTAATACCATTCTAAGGAAAATGCTTTTAATAGAGCCTCAATTATTCAAACGTAAATTAACCGCGAAATAAAGCAAAATAAATCTTGGAAGCATAAATGTGGCATACGCTATCTCTGTAGAGAACCCCTGAGTTGATTCACAGCATCTCTCCCAAGAAGAAATATAGAAATTGCCTTTAGAAAGGCAATATAGAAGTGCCTTTTTCTTATATTTCTAAGTTTTCATCATTGTATCTCATTTACCTCATTGGAAACCCATCAGAGAGCATCACTTTTGTGGTATCTGGATTTTAAAAAATAGGGCTGTCAAAGTGTGTTGAACTTGGAAATGCACAGGTCTCTCTTCCCATTTTAGGACATCAACTTCTTAGGAGTTTTGCTGATTTCTGTGATTCTTTTTTTTTTTTAATTTATTTATTTTTGGCTGTGTTGGGTCTTCGTTTCTGTGCGAGGGCTTTCTCTAGTTGTGGCAAGCGGGGGCCACTCCTCATCGCGGTGCGCGGGCCTCTCACTATCGTGGCCTCTCTTGTTGCGGAGCACAGGCTCCAGACGCGCAGGCTCAGTAGTTGTGGCTTACGGGCCTAGTTGCTCCGCGGCATGTGGGATCTTCCCAGACCAGGGCTCGAACCCGTGTACCCTGCATTGGCAGGCAAATTCTCAACCACTGCGCCACCAGGGAAGCCCCCTCTGTGATTCTTATAGACGTATTCGTCAATATAACAACAGTGGCAGTAATAATAATTCAATTAACATCAATTTGAGTGTTTAGTGTTCTATTCATATACTGGACCAGGATCAGTCCCACCAAGCGCTTACCCTCTATCGTACCTTTACAGAAATGTTCACTTGCTCACTATTCCTCACTCCACATCCTCACCCTCTTGACTTCCTCTCTAACCAGGGCTCCTCTGTGAAGTTTTCCTTTGTCTTCCTGGTGGAGTGAAGTCTGGATACATCTGTCACCAGAGTAGAGTTGACTGATTTGTTCTGCTTTCCCTTAGCCCACCACCCCCCTTCCCATACAGAAATAACTACCCTTTAAAACTCCTGTAGCTTCGATCTACTACTTACTGCATTTTATTTTTTTTAATGTCATACCATTTTTTTTATTGGAGTATAGTTGCTTTACACTGCTGTGTCAGTTTCTGCTGTACAGCAAAGTGAATCAGCCAAACATATACATATATCCCCTCTTTTGGATTTCCTTCCCATTTAGGTCACTGAGTAGAGTTCCCTGTGCTATACAGTAGGTTCTCATTAGTTATCTATTTTATACATAGTAGTGTATATATGTCAATCCCAAGTCTCCCAATTCATCCCACCCCCCACTGCATTTTAATTCGAAATCCCTCATCTTGCCTTTTATTATAGTTAGTCTATAGATGAGCCTTGCTCATGAGCTTGTAAGCCCTTTGAGGGTAGACACTGTGTCTTATATCCAGGCTCCCTTCTCTAATATTCCTTGGCACATTTCAAGGTAAAATTAAGTAGTCAATAAATGCCCATTGAACTAAATTCAATTCAGTTTATTTTTGACCGTCATAGATATAGATTTACACTTATCCTCATATTATCTAAAATATCCTAGACTCTACAGGATGAGCAATGATGCTCTTTAAACTTTAGGAACTTATTTACAACTGCCTTTCAAATATTTTGGGGACTCTACTTTTTATCAACAAAATTATCTATAATCAAAAGTTATAGCAAGTAGACCCAAAAGAAGGCAAGATAGATGCTCAGTTGTTACACTCTATCAGATGAACTGCAAAAACACAGGCTCTATCTTTCTCTTTCACAAACTTAATCTGTGCTTTAGATCTAATTTAATTTTGTCTTTTCTCTTACATTTTGTCACAATATTGATTTTTTTTACTGTCTTCTCAAGAGAGTCTAAATTTCCAGTCCAATTGTTTTCTTAACATAACTGAATCTTTTCTCAATTTCTTTACCACGAGTTTACCCACTAACATCTACTGCATGATTAATATGGGACCTTACTACCATCCTAGAAATCTAAGGAGAAAATAAATGTAAGATTACCTCTCAGTCCAGGTAGGGCTTATCCTTCAGGATCTGAATTATCTTACAGCAGAACCTCTAAAACTTTAGTGTGCATAAAGATCACTTGAATAATTTGACTTAAAGGCAGATTCCCAGGCCACACCTCTAGAAAGTCTGATTAAGTAGACTGGAGTTGGGCCCTAGAAACCTGCTTTCTAACCATCACTTCGGGATCCTTCAGATCATACTGTTCTAGACCTGTAGTTGTCTAATTTCTGCCTTCCCTTCCTTCCCTCTGACTCATGGCCCTTGTACCAATTTTGTAAAAAAAGAAAGAAAGAAAGAAAAAAAAAGCCTAAACACCTTCCTTCTTGCTCCACCCACAACCAACGGGCACAAAGCACTTAAAAAAAAAAAAGTTCTAGCTAACTCTTCATAATTTGTTCTAATCATCCTGTTATCCAAAGCCTTTGTTTTGTGAATCATTTGACTCCTAAGCCCCTAGTTCAATGTGCTCCCATGTGCAGCACATGGGAGGTGTGTTCTCAATAAACATGCATTTTTCAACCTGTTCCTCATGCATTCCCTAGCCAGGCTATTTGTTGAGCAGAAGAATATGATTACTTCTTAACAGCTCTATCAGAAGTGGTGTGAAGGGGTAGGGGAAGAGAGTTCAGAGTTTTGTCTGTATTGGACTTCCCTGGTGGTCCAGTGGTTAAGACTCTGCACTCCCAATGCAGGGGGCACGGGTTCAATCCCTGGTCAGGGGCTTAAGATCCCACATGCCTGGTAGGGGAACAGGCCGAGCGGCCAAAAAAAAAAATTCTCTCTGTATTTATAAGTCTTAATGACATGTATTTTTTTATACATATAAGGGTAAGCGGACAGGGAAGAAAGACAATGTAAAATTTGATTTGTAAATTCCAAATATCCATGGTTCTGAGACTTCCTAAAATTGCTAATTAGGTGCCATTAATTTTAAAATTATAAATTTTATAAAATTTTCAAACAGCAAAGAAAGACATAAAATAGAAAATAAACGTCTTCCTCCATTCCTAACCTCCAGGATCAAGTCCCACCCTGCCACTTGACTCAGCAATGGTTTATTTATTCTTAAGAATGTTCTTCTTTTCCCTGGCGGTCCAGTGGTTAGGACTCTGTGATCTCACTGCCAAGGGCCCAGGTTCAATCCCTGGTGGGGGAACTAAGATCCCATGAGCCCCACGGTGGCAAAAAAAAAAAAAAATTTTCTTCTGCACATATAAGCAATATGTGCTTATCACCACTGCTTTCTTAACAAATCTACTCATACCACTCAGCTGGACAGTCTTCCACTTTACTTTTTTCTCTTAAAAATTAATTTACAAATTTTCCATATCATCATTCTTTGTAATGACCCTAAGATATTCCATGGTATAAATGAAGGTAATTTAATTAATTATTTCATGGATGAACAAGTTGGTTTTTTTCTCTTTTCTTTTTTTTTAACTATAAAAATGCTGCAGTGACCGTCCTTGTACATATATTTGATTATTTGAGCAAGTAAGTATGTATGGGATAAATTCCCCAATGAAGACTTGCTGAATCAAAGCAATTTGTGATTTTAATTTAGTCAGATGTTGCTAAATTGCCCTTCCAAAATATTGGACCAGCTTATAGTCCCATCAACAGTGTAGAAAAGGACCGGTTTCCCAGGAATTCTTAGTAGATCTATGTCTTGTCAAGCTTTTAAAACAATTTCATAATTTAAAAATAATAGCTCATTTTGATGAGCATTTCTTAAATTTTGGGACAAACTGAGGATCATTCTTAAATTGAAGTATAGTTGATTGACAATATTATGTTAGTTTCAGTTATACAGCATAGTGATTCAGTATTTTTTCAGATTATATTCCATTATAGGTTACTACAAGATATTGGATATACTTCCCTGTGTGATACAATAAATCCTTGTTGCTTCTCTGTTTTATGTATGGTAGTTTGTATCTGTTAATCCCGTACCCCTAAATTTCCCCTCCCCCCACTTTGGTAACTGTAAGTCTGTGACTCTATTTCCGTTTTGTATATACATTCATTTGTATTATTTTTTAGATTCCACATATAAGAGATATCGTATAGTATTTGTCTTTCTCTGTCTGACTTACTTAACTAAACATAATATTCTCTAGGTCCACCCATGTTGCTGCAAATGGAAATATTTCATTCTTTTTTATGGCTGAGTAACATTCCATTGTGTGTGTGTGTGTGTGTGTGTATAGCACATCTTAAGCCAATCATCTATTGATGGGCATTTGGGTTGCTTCCATGTCTTGGCTATTGTAAATAGTGCTTCTATAAACATAGGGGTGCCTGTATCTTTTCAAATTAGTGTTTTCGGTTTTTTCCAGATGTATATGCAGGAGTGGAATTGTCAGATCATATGGTAGTTCGACTTTTAGTTTTTTGTAGGAAGTTCCATATTGTTTTCCATAGTGGCTGCACCAATTTACATTCCCACCAACAGTGTAGGAGGGTTCCCTTTTCTCCACACCCTCTCCAGCATTTATTGTTTGTAGATTTTTTGATGATGGCCATTCTGACAAGTGTGAGATGATACCTCATTATGGTTTTGATTTGCATTTCTCTAATAATTGGTGATGTTGATCCTCTTTTCCTGTGTCCTTCACTTTTTGGCAAAATTTTCCATTGCGTTGTGAGGTCTTGGAGCTTCCAATCAAGTCTATATCATTCTCTGCAGACTAAATAAATTATAAATTTAACTTCGCTCAATATCCGTATTGCTTTTAGCAAACTCACAATGGAAAATTTCAGATCTTTCTATAAATATTTATTGAAGGGGGTCTATGCAAGTCACAATTTGCAAGAATGATGAGAAAATATAAAGATGATATGACACTACTCATGCTCTAATGATCTTATTTTCTGAGACATTAACCATCTTTGGAGCATCCTACCCTGAATGGACTTGCTCTGAGAACTGCCTGGCACACTGTCCCAGAAATTTGGGATTGGAATGCGGGGTCATTTGATCTGTGTGTGGAACTAAATGGATGGAAATAACAAGGCATATCTCTGGGAAGTGTGTTGCTGCAGGGTTTAAGGAGAAGCAGAGAAAGCCAGTGTTGGGGCAGGAAATAAAGCTGACGTGTAGAAAAAAGTGGAGCCCTTGTGGTCCCAAAATGCTTGTGACCCAGGGAGTGGCTTCCGTGAAACCTGACAGTCTTGTAGTCCCCACCTGGCCCACACGTGTGAGTTAATAATTTCCCTCCTTTTTACTTACCTTTACTGTGAAAAGAGTATAGGTCAGTTGTAATTAACAGAATGTTGACTCAGACAGGGAAATTAAATAAATAGCTATAAGACAAACGAGAAAGTAAGAAGCATCTTAGGTAAATGAAATGTGTAGAGAACGGTTCAGCATGCATGACTGAAAAGAGTTTGTGAAGGTCAGTAAGTGGGATTCAGCACTAGAAAGGTAGGTTAGAGCTGCACCATTTGGTGGACATTATGGCACCACTGACTGTTTTTCTTTTTGGCTGCGCCACGAGGCTTGCGGGATCTTAGTTCCCCAACCAGGGATCCAACCCGGGCCCCAGCAGTGAAAACGCCAAGTCCTAACCACTGGACCACCAGGGAATTCCCACCATAGACAATTCTGAACAGCAAAGTGACATGATAATAATAACTGTTACCATCTATTGAGTGCTAATAAAGTGCCAGGGAAACACATTTTATGTGCATATTTTCATGCAATTGCAACAATTATAGTTTGTAGAAATTATTAGTATCCACAATACAGATAAGAAATAGGGAATGAAAGATAAAGTGGCTTAAATAATCCTCCACCCTTAGCTCACTGCAGATTTGGGGGCTCAGCTCTTCTAAATTACATTGCCTTAAAGTCAGTGTTGTCCTTTAGAAGAGCAGCTCTAGCTGGAAATCCTTAGCACAAAATAGAAGAAGAGGCAGAAGGTAAAGAGGCTAATTAAAAAATCTTTCTCTCGTGAAATGTCTATTTAGGTCTTCCGCCCATTTTTTTTTTTTTAATTGAGCTGCATGAGCTGTTAGTATATTTTGGAGATTGATCCTTTGTCCGTTGCTTCGTTTGCAAATATTTTCTCCCATTCTGAGGGTTGTCTTTTCATCTTGTTTATGGTTTCCTTTGCTGTGCAAAAGCTTTTCAGTTTAATTAGGTCCCATTTGCTTATTTTTGTTTTTATTTTCATTACTCTAGGAAGTGGGTCATAAAAGATCTTGCTGTGATTTATGTTAAAGAGTGTTTTTCCTATGTTTTACTTTAAGAGTTTTATAGTGTCCGGTCTTACATTTAGGTCTTTAATCCATAGGGAGCTCAGCTCGGTGCTCTGTGATGACCTAGATGGGTGGGAAAGGGAGGGGGAGGGAGGTCCAACAGAGAGAGGATATATATATACCTATAGCTGATTCACTTCATTGTACAGCAGAAACTAACACAACATGGTAAAGCAATTATACTCCAATAAAAAATAAAAATAAAAAAAAGAAACCCTCCTCTAGGAGAGATTTATGAGAGCTGCTGGGGGATGACATTGGGAAGATAGAAGCTATACAAAGATTTCTTTGGACAGTCTGAACAGCTGATGGCATGTAAAGAAAAGGGGAAGCAGAAAGTCAAAGCTGAACTCAAGGCTTGGAACCTAAAACTTGGAAGAGCAGTAATGCCCTGAACAGAAATAGGAAAATAAGAGAAAGCTTAGCCTGGGACTTCCCTGGCAGTCCAGTGGTTAAGACTCCGCGCTTCCGCTTCAGGGGGCACGGGTTCCATCCCTGGTCGGGGAACTAAGATCCCACATGCCGCACAGCGCAGGCAGAAATAAAGAAAACAAAACAAACACACAAGAGAAAGCTTAGCCTGGGTGAGAGCAAGGGTGGGAGGGGACCTTGATGAATTCGTTTTGGGATGGAGATACCAGCAAAACATCTAGGTGACGCTGTCCGTCAAGCAGGTCGATGTGTGAAGGGAAAAGTTCAGATTGGAGATGTTGATTTGGGATGAGATTGCCAAAGTAGAGGATATAATGAGAAGGTTGATGGCAGAAACTTAGAAAAATATTTAGCGTCCAAAGGGATTTCTGAAGAGGTCTAAGATCCAATATAACAGAACCACGTTATGTCGCTGGAGGCAAAACAAAGAAAATAATTATCACTCAATAACAAGAGCAATTAAGACACAAGTTCAGGTCTTAAGGATCTGAGAATATATACCCCCAACCCAAGAAGTAGAAATTTAACAGTGACAAAAGTGTCAAAGGAAGTTATTTTCCAAAATAATTGTGCAGAAAATGGCTTTATGAGATCAGAGGTGGAAATGAAGGGCTTAGGCTTCAGTTCATGAAGGTCATCACTGCAGATATTCTGGGCATCCTGCAGACACACTGCAAGGCACATGTATTACACTGCAGTCATCTTTAACAGAACAAGGGAACCTAGTTCCCCGACCAGGGATGGTACCCGTGCCCCCTGCAGTGGAAGCATGGAGTCTTAATGACTGGACTGCCAGGGAATTCCTGGGCCTTTAGTTTTATTACTATGTTTTGAAGGGAAAGTATTTGGAGTAACTGAAAATTCTTAGTGCAAAAACCTTCTACAGAAAAGTAATGGTGGGGCTTCCCTGGGGCTTCCCTGGTGGCGCAGTGGTTGAGAGTCTGCCTGCCAATGCAGGGGACACGGGTTCGAGCCCTGGTCTGGGAAGATCCCACATGCCGCGGAGCAACTGGGCCCGTGAGCCACAACTACTGAGCCTGCGCGTCTGGAGCCTGTGCTCCGCAGCGGGAGAGGCCGCGACGGTGAGAGGCCCGCGCGCCGCGATGAAGAGTGGCCCCCGCTCGCCACAGCTGGAGAGAGCCCTCGCACAGAAACGTAGACCCAACACAGCCAAAAATAAATAAATTAATTAATTAATTAAAAAAAAAAAAAGTAATGGTGATCGGTTACCCTTTTAAAGTAGCCTTTTGCATCCTATATATATATAGTTCAAGTATATGAAAAATACAAAATACTCCAAAAGCTTGTTTGTCATAAAACTAGTTTTCATAGTTATAGCCCTACAACCTCAAATAAATCTGTATAGAGTAGTTTCTAATAATTCTGTGAGGAGCGATACATATTGATCATTTGGAAGTTAAAAAATAATGTTTTGACTGCAACCTTGAAAGTTTATTTGAAGCACATTTGATTCATTTTTAAGTCCTGCTTTTACTCGTTTGACAGGAAACGCAAGCAAAAAGAAAACATAAATTTCTCATGGTTTCTCTTTTCAGCTTTACTCCCCTGCTGTGTTGTGCCAGTCAGCACTCAGTAAGAAATGATTCTTACTTTCTAAATGATGCACCAAAGCTGCAGACAGTTGAGTGCTTGTAAGTGTTCAGTTACTTTCTACACTTGACATAGGGCAGAGCACCAAAGAAGGAAACCCTAGAAGAATGGAAATGACAGCAAGACCCTGGCATCCTGAGGCAGAGGTAAAAGAAGTTGCCTCCTTGGTTCACTGAATATTTCATATAAAACGAGTAACTCTTACTAGAAATCAAGGCACTTATCATTTGTCACTAATACAAAAGCAGAATAATATACCAGAAAGCCATTCTATCAGCAGAAATATTAAATAAGAAGGAAACATTAGCTCAGTCTTAATATTCCTTTATTGATGTAAGAGAATAAGTTTTCCCCTTAAGGGTATCTTTTAACATCTAAATTAATAAACAATTTCAAACATAGTATATTCATGGAATTTCATATTAATATTATACAGAGTTAACAATTGTTTAAAACTGTGTCTGGGGCTTCCCTGGTGGCGCAGTGGTTGAGAATCTGCCTGCCAATGCAGGGGACACGGGTTCGAGCCCTGGTCTGGGAAGATCCCACATGCCGCGGAGCAACTAGGCCCGTGAGCCACAACTACTGAGCCTGCGCGTCTGGAGCCTGTGCTCCGCAACAAGAGAGGCCGCGATAGTGAGAGGCCCGCGCACCGTGATGAAGAGTGGCCCCCGCTTGCCGCAACTAGAGAAAGCCCTCGCACAGAAACGAACACCCAACGCAGCCAAAAATAAATAAATAAATAAATAAAATATTTTTTTAAAAAACTGTCTGATTTAATTGAATAAACAAAATAGGAAATGAAAGAGGAGAAATAAAAACCAATACCGCAGAGATACAAAAAATCATAAGAGGAACAGTTATGTGCCAATAAATTGGACAACCTAGAAGAAATGGACAAATTTCTACAAACATACAGCCTGCCAAGATTGAGTCAAGACGGAACAGACAATGATATCACTCATATGTGGAATCTAATTTTAAAAAATGATACAAATGAATTTATTTACAGAACAGAAACAGACTCACAGACTTAGAAAACAAACTTATGGTTACCAAAGGGGTAGCATGGGGAGGAGGGATAAATTAGGAGCTCGGGATTAACATACACACACTACTATATATAAAATAGATAACCAACAAGGACCTACTGTATAGCACAGGGAACTTTACTCAATATTCTGTGATAATCTATATTGGTAACAGAATTTGAAAAAGAATGGATGCATTTATATGTATAACCAAATCACTTTGCTGTACATCTGAAACTAACACAACATTGTCAATCAACTCTACTCCAATTAAAAAAAAAGAAGAAACAGACAAATTGAACAGACCAGTTGCTAGAAATGAAATAGAATCTGTGATTTTAAAAAATCCTTGCAAACAAAAGTCCAGGAGTAGATGGCTTCACTGAGGAATTCTACCAAATATATAAAGAAGAACTTATACCTACCCTTCTCAAACTATTCCAAAAAATTGAAGATAATAATAAATAATAAATGCTGCAGAGGGTGTGGATAAAAGGGACCCCTCCTACACTGTTGGTGGGAATGTAAATTGGTACAGCCACTATTGAGAACAGTATGGAGGTTCCTCAAAAAACTAAAAATAGGGTTATCATATGATCCTACAATCCCACTCCTGGGCACAAATCCAGAAACGATGAAAACTCTAATTCGAAAAGATGCACGCACCCCAATGTTCATAGCAGCACTATTTATAATAGCCAAGACATAAAAGCAACCTAAATGTCCACTGACAGATGAATCAATAAAGAAGATGTGATATATATATATATTTGAATATGACTCAGCCATAAAAAAGAATTTACAGCAACATGGACCTAGAGATTATCATACTAAGTGACATAAGTCAGACAAAGACAAATATCATATGATATCACATGAATGTGGAATCTAAAATAATGATACAAATGAATATGAAGATTGATTCGATGCGAGAAAGACTTGATTGGCCACTGCTGGCTTTGAAGATGATAGGGAGCTACCAGCCAAGGAAATCAGGGCCCTCTAGAAACTGGAAAAGGCAAGAAAATGGATTCTCTCCTAGAGCCTCCAGAAGGAATGCAGCCCTGCCAAAACCTTGATTTTAGCACAGGAAGACCCTTTAGGACTTCTGACCTCCCGAAGTTTAAAATAACAAATTTGTATTGTTCTAAGCTACTAAGTTTTGATAATTTATTACAGTAGTCATAGGAAACTAACACAAGTGCTAATGTCATAGAAGGAAGGAAAATAGTTTTTAAGCTGATTAATTTTAGTATAATTAGGATCAACAACTTGAAAATTTAAAGTAGACATATTTAAGATAGATGTTAGAAAAAATAACAGTAATTTGACTTAGATACAATGTATCAAAGCCAACTGCTAATGTGTTAGCAGTTGGAGGGAGGTCTATTTAATGTAAAGGATGTTATATTAAATAGACTCCAGATTCTTGATGCAGAGGGCGTTTCCGTGTTTGTTCAGTGGCATGATACTCAGAAGCCAAGTAAGCCTTTCAATCATGTTATTTGTGCTTTGTTCCCCTTTACTAAAATAAAGCATACTAATAGGAGGCATATGCCCATTAGAGTGTGTTGAATTCAATCAACATAGCTGAATTTGGAACTTTAATTTCACTAGCAGTATCAGAAGGTTCACCTGTACCCATCTCTCTCTGGGGAAGATTGCCTTCCTGCGTAGTCTGATTTCCATAGTTACATAGAATGAGAACCTGGCCCCCTGAAAACAAGGTATTGATCTGGCCAGAATCTACCTTGTTCTTATTCATAAAAGCTATTTTCAGTTATAAGCATTTAAGGCTCTGAAAAATCACCCTGTTCTAAAGGAATATTAACTAAAGCTTGGAGTGATGGTTGTTGCCCTCATTTTTCTTCTCATATTTTATAGATTACCACATACTCAAGTATCATATTCTGCAAAAATAATATTAGCCTTAGAGAAGTTGAGAAGACTTGGACCTGACCAGGGGCCCTGCCTTTTCATAAACTGCAAATTTTAAATGGGCCTTATCTCCTTTTTGTTTTTTTAAATTTATTTTATTTATTTTTTAGTTTTGGCTGTGTTGGGTCTTTGTTGCTGCATGCGGGCTTTTCTCTAGTTGCAGCGAGCAGGGGTTACTCTTCATTGCGGTGCGCGGGTTTCTCACTGCGGTGGCTTCTCTTGTTGCGAGCACGGGCTCTAGGTACGCGGGCTTCAGTAGTTGTGGCACGAGGGCTCGGTAGTTGTGGCGCACGGGCTTAGTTGCTCCGCCGCATGTGGGCTCTTCCCGGACCAGGGCTTGAACCCATGTCCCCTGCATTGGCAGATAGATTCTTAACCACTGAGCCACCAGGGAAGCCCTCCCCTTTTGGTTTGCTGGTCCTTTACAACAAAATACCCCTGACTCCAATTTATAAACCAAAAGGTGGGAGAAAGGGGAGAGGTAGACCTCTGAGAGCTTTTATGCAGAGGACAGATTGACTACAGAAGGGCCCAGAGATTTTATGGTTAGACTTACAATATCCCCAGTTTCTTGCAGAGATTTATTTCTAATTGCTAAATTTTATTCTCTACAAAGTGTTTATTCCTTTACTCCTTTCCTTTCTTTTCCTTTTCTCAACTATCTAAACATTGCCCTGTGGGTGGTGGGATGAATTGGGAGATTGGGATTGACATAGATACACTACTATGAATAAAATAACTAATGAGAACCTACTGTAGAGCACAGGGAACTCTACTCAGTGTTCTGTGGTGACCTAAATGGGAAGGAAATCTAAAAAAGAGGGGATATATGTATACATATAACTGATTCACTTTGCCGTACAGCAGAAACTAACACAACGTTGTAAAGCAACTATACTTCAATAAAAATTAATGAAAAAAAAAAAAAGGGAAAAACAAAACATTCCCTAAGAAGTTTCCTTTACAACCGTATACATGCATATACATACAGCATTGCCATTTCAAACAATACTGAGTTCAATTCAGTGAGGATAACGTGTAAAAATAATGGCTACAAGTTTCTCTAGGTGGAAGGAGACTGCTCCTAGCCCTGTTGATGCTGTGCCATGTTAATATAAGTGAGAATTATTCTTTGGTAAACACTCAGCCATCAAATTCCTCCTGACAGGTGGCAGAAACCCGCAGGTGGGTTGCAGAACCCAAAGAAGTACTGCAGGTTGGACTGTGATAGGCTACGATAAAGGAAGAGGTAACCAGATGACGGAGGATTATACGAGGAAACTGATGTACAAAAAGTTTGCGGTCCTGGCATGACAGCTCGTTTCTGTCATCTCTGGATCTTTATACCTGGAGTTGTCTGGTTTTCAGTACCTGCACCCTTCATTGCTAGCTAGATTCTTTTGATCTGTAGGTCCATCCGTACACATATTTTCAACTTTCCTTAATTTAACTATATATTTTCCCTTCTAGTAGTATTTAGTGCTATATTCTAACTCTAAAGTGCTACAATCATTTTAATAATTTGATCCTTATGTTTTTGACTTGTTTTAGTTTCATGACTTGGCGGTAGGTAATATAATCAGATAACCAAAGGCAACTTCATGGGGTTTTTTTTGCAGCTTTTCCTCAAATATATTAGTTTGGTTTTGCCTTCCTGGAAAGCAAACACTCTATCTTCAATCTCCTTTTAAGTGAAGGTTTGCTATGTAAAAATTACATAAAACCAAATTAGTCACAAAATATCCTCCTCTACTGTATTACCAAGGCAGAATGAGTGTGGAAGAAAAGGGTTCCAAATTTTCATGTTCCAGCTATGTGCAGTAAATGATTTTTTTTTTCTGAATTACATTTCCTTAAATCTTTTGTCAATTATTATTGAGGAGTGCATCATTTTCTCAGTAAAATAAACCAGAGCCTCTAAAAGAAGTTTCACAAAATACAATAGCAAGGATGAATTCAAACTCAATTTTAGTAAGTGCTGTGTTAGGTCCTTGGGGTTTTTGATTGATGATAAACCTGTGTATAGTACTTGTTAAATGTCTATTGATTTTTTTCAGCCTCATGGTAAAAATCATTGCTTAGTGGAAAAACAATAGCAGTGAAATAAAATGAAAAGCAATATAATATTTATTTTTTTAAAGATTAATGGGAATACAATGAATGTAATAAATTCCTCTTGTAACATAGTTGAGTAGCAGTACTAAGAATGTAGAAAATATTGGGAGAAGAATGTAATATTAACCACTTAATAAAAAGCTTTATAACATATATATCTTCAGCAGCTAAATTTACTTTCCTGCAGCTCTTTGGATATAGATAATTTTCACTCATACAAACCTTTGCATTATTTACAATCAATTCAAAGTATTATGGTGATATAGAATTCAGCAAGAAAATATTAACTTCCTCCTCTGAATCTCCCCTGAGATCAACAGCTTGCAAACACATTCTTTGTTAGGGATGCACAGTCTCCATTTTTTTAACACCAAGATAACAGCTACTCACACAGCTATTCCCTTACTTGATTAGGGGCAAAATGTCACCTTTGCTGAAAGCAAACCACTGCTTTTCACAGCAGTCAAATGATCAGAATTGCTCCTTACAGATATAAATTGTTAATGGATTTCTGTAGAAAAAAAAAAAGTTGTTGATAGGGTAAGTTGTGGCTTGAGCTAAGAAATGGAGAAAACTGCAGGAATCTAGGACAAACATAATTTTATGATTCATTTTAAAATAATTATTTAAATTTATTACTAAATCCTGTTTCTCAAATGTATTCTTTTAATAAGTCCTTCAATGATTATTAGACTACCTTGGATATTGAACCAAATCACCATAATCTGCACCCAAAAGATGTTTCAAAATAGGAATGGATGTGGTCCCCTCTGTTTTCTTTTGTTTCCCTAGCCCATCCCCAATAGTGCTGTGGGATGGAAGTTAGGCCAGTGACATCCCAAGGATAATGGAACTAGAGAACCAAGGCAGCAACTTCCTTTTCTTTTTGGCCGCGCCCTACGGCTTGCGGGATCTTAGTTGCCAGACCAGGGATTGAACCCGGGCCCTTGGCAGTGAAAGCACAGAGTCCTAACCACTGGACCACCAGGAAGCTCCCAAAGCAGCAACTTCTTGTTTTTGTTCATTTGTTTCCTTGCTTTTAAAGTTTGAATCTCCAGGACCAAGTATAAGGCAGAAAGGTTGGAAAAAATACTTGATAAGTGAGTTCCACTTTGCCCTGACCTCCTTTCATTCCTACCTGAGAGCTGTGAATGAAAAACATTGCCTGCCATATCAGTAAACAAAGGATGTCACAGCCAGCAAGCCATCCCATTACAGCCACCAGGATGGTGAGCCCTGAGGCAACTCAGGATAGAGGCAGGGTACCCCCCAATCCCCCAACTAGCAGTCAGCCACTGCAGGCACTCCCAAAGGTACACCCTGAGGACACTCAGGATGCGAAAGCACAGGATACTGGCCCCAGATAGCTTGCATATCAAAGGGATGATTTCAGTGAGCCCAGACTTTGCATCTTCCCATACATAGAAAAGCACTAAATTCCTTAACTTGAGATAATCTGGTTTTCCTTAATTCCCAGTAATCGTTTGATGTTCCGACCACCTGGTCTTTGTTGCAAAAACTCCTGTCTATCCTGGCTCCCCCTCTCTTGCCTCCTCCGAGCAGTCTCTCAGAGTTATCTGACATGCTGTGTCCCAAGTTTAAGTCCTCAGTTTTGTCCGCCGAATAAAACATAACTCTCACCTTTTAGGTTCTGAATTTTTTTCAGTCAACAGAGCAAAAAGTTTTTAAAAAATTTGTTGTTGTTCTTTTTTTTAAAATTTATTTATTTATTTATTTTTGGCTGCATTGGGTCTTCGTTGCTGCGTGCAGGCTTTCTCTGGTTGCGACGAGCGGGGGCTACTCTTCATTGCGGTGCGTGGGCTTCTCATTGGGGTGGCTTCTCTTGTTGCGGAGCACCGGCTCTAGGCGCGTGGGCTTCAGTAGCTGTGGCATGCGGGCTCAGTAGTTGCAGCACGCAGGCTCTAGAGCACAGGCTCAATAGTTGTGGCGCACGGGCCTAGTTGCTCTGCAGCATGTGGGATCTTCCCGGACCAGGGCTCGAACCCGTGTCCCCTGCATTGGCAGGCGGATTCTTAACCACTGCGCCACCAGGGAAGTCCCTAAAAATTTGTTTTTTATCCTGCACTGGGAGAGGAAGAGTACATAGGAAAGAAAGCAAGAGTTAAATGTTGGTGAGTGGTCCCTTGAAAGGAGGCCTCACCTCTCCAAACAGAAGTCTGGGTTGGGAGAGGGATGATGTTGATAGACTATCCAGATCCATGTGGGCATCCGAGAGTGGGTACGTCTGGTGTCCTGCTTTGTGCCAGGTGGCCCTGTGGATCAGATGAGATGCTTTGGGTGGCATAAACCATGAAGAGGCTCCCAGGAAGAAACTCAGTGGCAGACAACTTGCTCTCTCTCCTGTTCTCACTCTCTCTTTTTAAGAACTGTGTAACGGATACCTAATTAATAGACTAGAAATATTTATAAAGAATATCAACGAATCAATCAAATGTTTATTGAATATTATGTGTGACCACCTTAGAAAACTATTGAGGAAGTGATTGTGCAGCCCATACAATACATGTTTTTTTTGTTGTTGTTGTTTGTTTGTTTTTAATATTTTATTTATTTATTTATTGGCTGCTTTGGGTCTTCATTGCTGCGCACTGGCTTTCTCTAGTTTGTGGTGAGCGGGAGCTACTCTTCCTTGTGGTGCGTGGGCTTCTCATTGCGGTGGCTTCTCTTGTTGCAGAGCACGGGCCCTAGGTGCCCGGGCTTCAGTAGTTGTGGCATGCAGGGTCAGTAGTTGTGGCGCACGGGCTTAGTTGCTCTGTGGCATGTGAGATCTTCCCGGACCAGGGCTTGAACCCATGTCCCCTGCACTGGCAGGCAGGACTCTCAACCACTGCGCCACCAGGGAAGTCCACGATACATGTTTTAAAAGCCAGAAAAAGGAAAAATTCAGAGTGGAATGAAATAAGATTCATGGAGGAGGTAGGTCTTGGGTGGGAGGCAGAGACATATTGGTTATTAGTAAAAATAAAACAAACCCAAACACAAAAACCAAGCAAGGAAGGAACAGGTATTCGAAAGGATAATCTTTTATTTCTGGAATCCCCTCTAGGCTAAATCCAATCACTGCAGCATGGATGCATGCAGAAACTGAAAAGAATTAAGAACTAATGATAAACGACAACAACTCCTTTTTTCCTTAACTGATTCAGTCGCGTAATGGGCAAAGAAGTGCTCTTTCTGAAGGTTCAGTTGTGGATATAGATATACAAGGAGACTTTCCCTTCAGCAGGCAAAAGGGCCAGGGGAGAATGACTGCTCCTTACTTTTGTTTCTCTGGCTAGTCTTCAGGTGCAATTGTCAAAAAACACCCCAAATTATTCTGAAATGTAAATTTCCCAAATAGAAACAAACAGGAGAGTGCATTGCTGCTTATGTTCAGAACCAAGCACTGCAGTTTGGGGAAATTTTTCAGATGTCATGTTGTGAAATTGTGTGTGGGTGTGGTGTGGGTGTGTGCATGTGCACGTAAAGTTTACGATAAAGCCCTTGCACCTGTACCTCTATTGCTACATCACTTCTTTCGGGTGCTTTTCCCATGGAACTTAGCCTCTGCATAACTATTTCATTGCTTGCTTCGAAAAGGTATTATGAAGCTGTTATGGACTGAATTATGTCCCCCCCAACCCCGAAATTAATATGTTTAAGCCCTAACTTCCATTGTCATGGTATTTGGAGATAGGATCCTTGGGAGGTAATTAGATTTAGATGAGGTCATCAGGGTGGGACCCTCATGGTGGGGTTAGTGACTTTTAGGAAGAGATGCCAGAGCTTGCCCTCTTTCTCTCCACCACATGGAGACATAGCAAGAAGGTGGCAATGCGCAATCCAGGAAGAGAATCCTCACCAGAACCCAACCATGATGGCACCCTGATCTTGGATTTCTGGCCTCCAGAGCTGAGAAAATAAATGTCTGCTGTTTAAGACCCAAAGTCTGTGGTATTTAGTTATGGCAGCCCCAGCAGACTGAAGCATTGGACTTGCCAGCATGAGGACGTTTTCTGAATGTCAAGTGGTTATTGACTTTTAGTCTGCAGGAATGCATTATGATGAACATAACTGTAGCTTCTTGCTTCTTATGTGTCATGATGTCAGGGCTGGAGCTGGGTCTAGTCATAAAGTGCCAGTGACAAAGAGACACCAACTGTTACTTACTTGAGAGAGTATTGCTGAGAGAACAGAACTATTCACAAATGACAGAGAAGCCCTTAATGTTACCTCAGGGATTAGGGGTCTCACATCTTCCTCTGTTAGGGCCATGCTTTTACAATTTGTACAGATCACAAACTTTCTCTGCGAGTCTTGTGGAAAAATCATTTTGTACCCCTAATTATTGTCACATACACAGAGCTTAAGATTTTTTACTTGATGTGTGCCTAGTTTAATAAGTAGAGAGTCTAATGCTTATGATTTGAACCATCTACCACAGCAAAGGCCACAGTCTTGAAAAGTGTGGTATACAGAAACTTTAGGATGATCAGCCTGAAAGATTAAACTAATTCCAGGTTGGTCAACAGTTTGCTTTTTGTTTTTTGTTTTTGGTCACGCCATGCAGCTTGCGGGATCTTAGTTTTCTGACCAGAGATTGAACCTGGGCCACATCAGTGAAAGCACGAGGCCTAACCACTGGACCGCCAGGGAATTCCTGGTTTAAATTGGGTCTGAGGGCATGTGCAGGAGAGAAACTGCTTGAGTTATTAAGCCATTTATTAACTGGGAACATGAATTATCAGTCTCATCTTTTGGGAAAAGTCACATTATCCCATAAATTATTGTGACTGTGGTGCATATATAGAGAATCAGGGGCTGTCTGCATGAAAGTAATGGCTAGAAATTATAATCAAAGACTTGTAAAGCCAGCAATCCTTCCCTAAGTGCAAGTTCTCTTTATATGAAATTCTAATATACTTAATTTTATTTTTGCATGCATTTTGGTTATCATGAAAAATTTTTTTCCAAAATAGGTGAATGATTATTTTGGGGTCAATTAAGGAAAGGAGAGAATTGGAAATAGAAAAGAGGAAAATGACAAAAGTATTCATGGCAAATTACAGAAACAGGATTCTAGAACTTTTGATCTAGAGAAACAAAGGTGAAAAAAAGTGCGAATGTTGGAACCAACCTGTTACATCTGTTAGAAAAGAGGACACTGAGATGCCCCTAAGGGGCGAATGAATCAGAAACTCCCTTCAGTGGGATTCTGGGGGCACAAGTAAAATTCCTGGGTAATAAAAGGAGAAAGGCTTTAACATTTGGGTAAAGAAGCAGAAACATGAAAAGGATAACTTTTAGGGTCTATATTATTATCTCCAGAAAGTCAAGCAAGTTTACCAGCATTTTCTTGAGACTGTAAGTGAAGGAGATTTTAAGAAGTTTCTAGTAAACAGGAAATGGTAAATGGAAATTAGTTGTATGGTGCCCATTATTACTCATTTAAAATGTTTCCAAGACCCAACTTCAACGCCAGTCCCTATCTAATAGGTCAAATGCATGGTGAAAGAAAGACTGTGTATGATAGATGTTTTTATATCTCTTCAGGTTCACAATCCCTTGGGGACTGATGTGTTTCAGAATTCAAAGACTTTTTTAAAGTCTTAATTTTAGAAAAATTGTATCTATCTATGTATATACACATATATATGTTTTGCTGAGAAATACTGAAGTGCTTGATTACTTGATTATGAGTTACTTTCCCAAACTCCACCAGAGGCCAGATAGATATATAGAGAATATAATAATTATACATATTATATATTTTCTCTATACATATTATATATTTTTTTTAAAAAAATTAATTAATTAATTAATTAATTTTTGGCTGTGCTGGGTCTTCGTTGCTGCACGTGGGCCTTCTCTAGTTTCGGCGAGCGGGGGCTACTCTTTTTTGCGGTGCACGGGCTTCTCGTTGCAGTGACTTCTCTTGTTGCGGAGCACGGGCTCTAGACGCGCAGGCTCAGTAGTTGTGGCACACAGGCTTAGCTGCCCCGCGGCATGTGGGATCCTCCCTGACCAGGGCTTGAACCCGTGACCTCTGCACCGGCAGGCGGATTCTTAACCACTGCTTCACCAGGGAAGCCCCATATCATATTTTATATATAATAATTATTTACATACATATTCTGTCCCTCTCTCTCCCTCTCTCTCTCTCTCCAGATATATAAAGTTGATGATAAAGAGGCTAATTGAGCAATGAGAGTGAGTGAGCAGGTAGTACAGAGTGAATGGAAACAAAAGACAGAGCTCCAGGGCAGTGGTCTTCATGATATTTTCATAATAGATGTGCCCAGTCTATTTTTTAGGTTATAAAAAAATTTCGTGGTAAGTTTAAGTAGTTGCAAAGTGTATAAATTCCTCCATATTCTAAGTTAGATACATTTATTTATTAATAGTTAAAAAATTGAAGTGTAATTGACCTACAACACTATGCTAGTTCCAGGCACGTGACATAGTGCTTTTTTTTTTTTTTTAATTATTTATTTTTGGCTGTGTTGGGTCTTCGTTTCTGTGCGAGGGCTTTCTCTAGTTGCGGCAAGCGGGGGCCACTCTTCATCGCGATGCGTGGGCCTCTCACTATTGCGGCCTCTCTTGTTGCGGATCACAGGCTCCAGACGCGCAGGCTCAGTAGTTGTGGCTCACGGGTCTAGTCGCTCCGCGGCATGTGGTATCTTCCCAGACCAGGGCTCGAACCCGTGTCCCCTGCATTGGCAGGCAGATTCTCAACCACTGCACCACCTGGGAAGCCCAACATAGTGCTTTGATATTTCTATATGTTACAAAATGATCACAGGTAACTTTGATACTTTACATTAAAATGGTTACATCACTCTTTAAAATGTATCATAATCCAAATACTATACCACCTTGATATGTATCATAAGCCATTTAAAAAAATACATAAACAAACTCTTCTTTAACTTCGGAGTTTTACATTGCTGCCTTTTCTTTTCAGACTTATTTCTCTTGCACTTCCCCACATACTTTTTATCCTAATGTAATATATCCTAATGTTTGAAAATCTTTAGTAGATAATTCTAACATACTTCTCTGCCAGAAAAATTATTTTCAGGGCCAATTTACCAAAACATACATATATTATGATTTGATAAGTAATTATTAACATAAAACATTTTGGAAGTGCATGTGGAAACAGCTGTGATTCATATGATTGTCACTTCTATGCCAACTACAGGGCTAATAATGATAATAATAATAATAATAGTTAATGTGTATTGCTGTTGATTTTTTGCCACACATGGTCTGTGTCCTTTTTGGTTAGTTTATTTACTGTTCATGGCGGTCCCATGATGTGGCGACCCTTACTGCTCACATTTTACGTGCATCTATGGATAACTATCACATCATTAGAAGAAGATGGAATTTTCAACATCAATTCTATTCAATTTTCAAAAGAAATTTAATGATGTACGCTCTGAGAAATCTTTATTCCCATAAGTAATGGGAATGGAAGAAGTTTTATTGTGGTAATATTACTCAATTTTTAAAACCTTCTTTCAAGTTATGTGCTAAAAATACAGCAACTGACAGCTTGATTAGGTGCTCCTTCAATTTTGTTGAAAGCACAGAATTAGAAACCTCCTAACTTGCAAAGTATTTGTTACTTAGTCATTAGAATTCTCTCATTTCTGCAAATCTCCCAATAGGGCTTCACTCACAGTTATCAAATGAGTATTAGTTACTCTTACCGGCTTACTTAGAAGCATATCAATTTACCCAGAAAGGGTTGGGAAAGTTGAAAAATTGTTAATGTCAATTCCCTTTTGCAAACATATTTTATCTTATTATATGTGATTTACTTATTTTTTTCTTGAATCCTTGGATATTTACATTTAGTTCATTCAATCTCTGGAAAATATCTGACATGTAAAATAGTTGATCAAACCAGCCCTTTTGTCAAACCAATGAGCCCAATCGCACTTACTTTCCATCAGAAGAAATATGGTTTCATTTTCAGATCAAACGTAAGAGTTAGTGTGCCTCCCACCACCTATCTTCTTCTTTCCTAATTCTAATGCCAAGGTATTTACATAAGTCATGGAGCTTTGCCAGGAGTTTGTTACTGAATGAAATAAAAGACGGCTACTTTGTCTTACTGAGGCTCTTTTTTTTTTTCTTTTTTTTTGCTCTCAGAAGAATCTATCTCAGGGGCAATACATTTTGTGATAATAGGTAAAAATTGGAAGGGATGAAGTTGTTGAGCAAAAAATTGCCATGACTTCTACTGCCCCACTACGCCATACATCTAAGACTGAAACACCCCAACAGAGATATCTAACACTTTGCTTCAATCTTAACAGATATATATTTAAGACAGAGAATGGTGCCAAAGTCTATTTGGGTTTATGGTATCGTTACCAAGGCTGTTGCCCCAGAATCATTCCCCTGCCCCTCTCTCAAATGGGAACCAATTACTTTTGTCTTAGTTTCAGGAGGAAACTGCAAAGAGAAAAAACAAGACCTGATTAGAACTCACTAGGCCCAAGATGGTAGAAGATCTGACCTCCAGTTGCCTTTAACCCTCATTATACACTCATTATAATACATTTGCATGTTTCAATGACACACCCACCAGCACCATGACAGTTGACAACTGCCATGACAACAACTGGAAAAGCCCATACAAGCACTGAAAAGGAGTGTTGCCTCTGTGGGTCTAAACCACACTCCTGTTCTCAGATAATGTGTTCTCTTTCCAATTCCCTCTCTTTTACTCTGACCCTCCTATATATTTGGTGTCTCTGCTCCAGTTGGGTTGAGAAGTTGATTTGCAAACTAAGTTCCCACTTTTTCATTCTTTGGCCATTGACTAAAACTTGTGCTGTTCCAGTCTCAGCATCGGTTTTGTTATTGGTTGTGCGAATCTGAGGGGGAAAGAAGCTACCTGGCAAAGACAAGGGGTATCAGCCCAGCGAGGGTCTAAGTCAACCAAATCAGTAACAGTATCTTAATTAAAGATAGCTTTATCAACACAGATATTTAGAATTCTCCTTATGTTTTCACTCTGTGGTTTTTACTCTCAGGGCAGTACAATATAGTAAGTTTGGGGATGCATGAGAGACATGTCTTTATTTTGTAATGTGGGGAAATGCAATTATGAAAGGTGAGGGAAGGCGGGCAAGGAGAACAGGCATGATGTCTTGACTGTGGCACATTCTCAGGCAGATCAAGTCTAGAAAATAATGCCGATGGAATCTGAGGATTTGGAAACTGATGGTCCAAAAACTATTTGTAACAGGGAAGAGCAAAATCTGACTCCATGTTGGAGCTGTTTCTTTTATTTTGAACTTTGCTTTTCATTGCTTTTGTTATTATAACCATACATAATGGCCTGCTTCAGGGAACCCTGCCCCTCTGCCTGAATGTTAAACTAAAGTGCCTTTGTTCAGCTCACAGGGAGATAATCTGACCCTGCCCACTGTGAATGGCTGCAGAAAAGAAGAAATTAACACATCCCCTCCCAATGCTGGCCAAGCCAGGAGATATTTTGCAAAAAGAATGGCTTTTTTACTTTACTTCCTCACCTCCATCCCCTCTCTGTTCTATAAAAGAAACTGGTATCCAGACCCCCCACTAAGATGGTTTTTGGGGACACTAGTCTGCCATCTTCTCAGTCTGCCAGCTTTCCAAATAAAGTCATTATTCCTTGCCTCAACACTTCGTCTCCTGATTTATTGGCCTGTAGTGAGGCAAGCAGAGCGAGCTTGGACTCCATAGCATATTCATGCCATTCCATCTCCCGAAAAGTCTTAGAATACCCCCAGGGGCATGCAGGCTCCATGTGAAGACTGTGCTTTAAAAGAAGACAGATGGAGTTTCCCTGGTGGCGCAGTGGTTGAGAATCTGCTTGCCAATGCAGGGGACATGGGTTCGAGCCCTGGTCCGGGAAGATCCCACATGCCATGGAGCAACTAAGCCTGTGCGCCACAACTACTGAGCCTGTGCTCTAGAGCCCGGGAGCCACAACTACTGAGCCCGTGTGCCACAACTACTGAAGCCTGCGTGCCTAGAGCCCGTGCTCCTCAACAGGAGAAGCCACCGCAACGAGAAGCCCGCGCACCACAATGAAGAGTAGCCCCAGCTCACCGCCAACTAGAGAAAGCCCACGCATAGCAACAAAGACTCAATGCAGCCAAAAATAAAATAAATAAACAAAATAATTTTTAAAAAATAAATAAATAAAAGAGGACAGATGAATCCTCTGAATTAAATATCAGAGAAATCCCACAGACGCTGGTTCTCATCCTGGGCTTGTGGAAGGGCTCCAGTGTGCTACAAAAGCCACCCTAAAATTGTGCTAAAATTTTTTGTGTTTTTGCATGGGGGGGATTTTCTTAATTTTCATTATAGGTGACTCTTACTAAAAAATGTTTAGATTCCATATCCCTCCATTTATGGAGAGAATATGCCAGGTCAAATTTCCTGTAACTAATGTCTACTTTCTTATGAGTGAAATTGGAAAGATTGTTTTATATTTTGTGTGGTTCCAAGGAGGTTTTAATAGTTTATAAAACTACATATAATGAAACAAAATCAAACTTTATTTTAGACATGTGAGAGAACCAGAATAGGTGGAATATAGGGTAGGAAAATAACATAAAGCTAAGAGCAAGATAAGAGCACAAAATGCTTCCTGAAAGGGTCTCCATTCCCTTATTAAGGTCAGACCATGAATGTGGTTATGTGCTTTCTAGCAGCCAACACAGGAAGTACATAATCACCTAACTCACAATATCCATGAGATGACTATCTATGCCTTTCACTGAGGCCAAGGAGAAATCCTCCCATGGCTTTTTTTTTTTTTTTGTGAAGAGATTGCTGTGGACAATATCCTCAATAATACCCTTACAGTTTGTATAACAGTGATCTTCATAGAATTTCTCCTTAAAGTAGCCTTCAATGCAATAGTTATACTTACTGAGTCATTACCATGTGAGAAATACTTGACCAAAGTATTTATTTACATGCATTACATCATCCAATCCTCACAAAACACATTGTGAGATAGAATAACTAGGGCTAAAGTGATGGTGTGTGACCTGGAGATAGGTCATAAAAGGCACTGTGATTTTCTGTCTCACTCTGTCTCTCTCTTGGTTCACTCACTCTGGGGGAAGCCAGCTGCCATGTCAAGAGGACACTCAGGCAGATTATGGAGAGACCCGCTTCAGTGAGGGACTGAGGTCTCCAACCAACAGCCAGTAAAGAACTGAGGCCTCTGACAATAGCTATGTAAGGGAGCTGGGAAGTGGATTCTCCAGACCCAGCTGAACCTTCAGATAACTGCATCCTCTGATTGATGCTGAGTCAAAGCACCCAGGCAAGCCACTCCCAGATTCTGAACCCACAGAAACTGTGATTTAATAAATACTTGTATTTTAAACCACTACATTTGGGAGTAACTTGTTATCCAACAACAGATAACTAATAGAGGTGGTAAAGGTACAAACCTCTCTGACGCTCTAGTCGAGATCAAAGAAATTCTTTAGAAACTCCACAGCGAGGGGTTTTAACCTATGTGAACATGTTTGAAGCAAACCCTTTGGAAAATCTGATGACAGTCATGCAACTTCTCCCCAGAAAACGCACAAACGCACATGCACAACACTGAAATACGTCAAGGAAATCACAGTCTTCCTGAGGCCTATCCAGCAATCCACGTACCCCAGATTAGGAATGTGGTTTACACTGGTGCTTCTCAAACTTTACTGTGCATATGAGTCTTGTTAAAATGCAGATTCTGATTTACCAGGTTTGAGTTAGGGTCTCAGTTTTTGCAAACCTAACAAGCTCTAACAAGACGCAGATGCTTCTGGTCTTCGGATCACACTTTGAGTAGTAAGAGAGAAAGAGGGGTAGCCTGCACATTCTTTGGGCAACCGTTAATAAATATTGCTTTTCTCTCTGGGAGTTTTGATAGGGATGGACGGGTAGTAGGTTTGGGGCTATCATCCCTGACATGTGTCTGGAAAGCAGCACTTATTCAGCGTGTAGAGCCACAGGCCTTGGCTTTTAACACCAAACTGGCTGGGATCACAATTTAGGGATCTCATAAAGTAGTCACCTCACCTCTGCACAGAGATGGCTATGGTGGCATCTTTAGGCAGGGCAATATTCTTTTCAAAAAGTAATATTTGGTGAACTCAAAAACACAGACAAATGAGCTCTCAGAGGTCAAAGTTCTTTACCCTGATCACGTACAAAATCATTTCATTCTGGAAAAACTTTAGAGCAGCTATAAGTAAACACTGACCTTGGCCATAAAGCTATTTCAGTAAAGGACCCAGAAAATGTATACCTTTAAGAAATATAATTTTCTGGTGGACATATTAAGTTAAACTGGTTGTAAAATATTGATAAATGGATTTATGGAGTTTTAAATTATGAACTCATTTAATGTTGGGTGATACTGAGCAAAAATAATGACTTTAATTCTAGAATACTTGGTCTCTAGGCTTTTTTGGGGAAGTCATGTGATACGGAGGTCGATTCTATCTTAAAGCCAGTCTTGGAGTGTTTGAATAGACATGTCATCTACATATAAGAGAATGTTTATCTTTCTTTATAGTGGGGTCATGCATCCAGATCATGGAAAAGTGCTGTCAAATTACAAGGGTAAAAATAGAAAAGGAGGAGGGGCATTGCAGAGGCCTATTTTTCCTCAATGGAAATTGTTAGCTGGCACATCAAGAAACCACTCTTTTTTTTCATACTGTAATTCTTAAACTAGTTCAAATAGATACAGATTATAAATGAGCATAAAAGACAAAACAGTACAATTTAAAAAGGGTTTCTATGTGAGTTCATGCAGCTTGACCAATAATTTATGCTGTTCTCAAAGGACAAGAAAGATGAATAAAAGACAAGAAAATTATTATATTATTCGCGGGAGAAACAGTAATGCTCACCAAATGTTCCATCTGCTCTCCTCCATTTCTCAGCCTCTTTATAGTGTGTGAGCCCATGTGACTAGTTTTGGCCAATGAAATGGGAGCAAAACTGATCTTCAGACTGAAGCAATAAACAGCCTATGTATAATTTTCCAGCCTTTCTTCTTTCCTAACTGAGGAAGTTATGTGTTCCATATGGAGCACCTACAAGTTGGTGGGGTCTTGGTCAGCCTGGGTCCTTGAATGGAACAGAGACTCTTGCTGACCTGTGATAGACATGTAGGATGAGCGAGAAATAAGTCTTCATTATGTTAAGCCACTGAGAATTCAGGATTAATTTGTTAACACAATAAAACCCAGTATATCTCAACTACTGCATTTTTGTGATAGATTTCTCCACAAGATAAAAGAGTTTAATAATGTTAATAGGGAAGTGGCTTTCTCTAAAGAATGCCTTCTCTTCACAGTGAACGTTGGTTTGAGAAAGCCAGCATTAGTTTAAAAAACACAGTACTGGCATACACACTGGATGAAAGATGTAGTAAATTAGTAAGTTAAAGAATTGCTCTTTGGAAAATGAGATTAAATTATTGTTGGGATCTAAACTGACAGATTTATATGTGTAGAGTTAATGAAGGCAAACAATTTGGATGCATTCAAAACAATGCTTAAGGCTTAACAATTCCAAAGTCAGAAAATTGTGTACTATTATTTATTTAGGTTGAGATTTTAAAGTCAACGAACAATGAAAACAATACTGATATGCAGTCAGAGAGCGTCCTGGGATGTGGAAAGTTTAGTTTGGGTTTAAATGTTGGCTCTACTCTTCCTAGTTTTCTAAGTGTCTTTTCACTCATTTGTAAAAGGGGAATAAAGGCTTCTATCTTTCAGAGTCGTTGTGAGAAATAATTATGGCAATATGATGTATATTAACTACATAGTCTGGATTCTGACCCTCAGAAATCACTCATAACTGTGATAATAAGGATGATGGTTTCATCAACCAAGATCTGAGATTCTACAACTTAATTCACAAATTCATACCTGGAGTCACTTAGCCCCAGAAATTGCCCTCATGATAAGATCTGATTTGATGGTTAAACACAGATTCCATTGTAATCCAAGATTGTATATGTGTATCTGTGTGTATGTGAGTATGTGTGTGTGAGTTCTTTCCCCTCTGTTAAGAAAGACTAAGGAGATTAAACCATTTGTAGGGAATAAGGAACCAATAGCATCTTCCAACTTCTTTCAGATGTCTTATTAATTGTGCCTTTTTTTTCTTTTTAAATTAATTAATTTATTTATTTTTGGCTGTGTTGTGTCTTCGTTTCTGTGCGAGGGCTTTCTCTCGTTGCGGCAAGCGGGGGCCACTCTTCACCGCGGTGCGCGGGCCTCTCACTATCGCAGCCTCTCTTGTTGAGGGGCACAGGCTCCAGACGCGCAGGCTCAGTAGTTGTGGCTCACGGGCCTAGTTGCTCCGCGGCATGTGGGATCTTCCCAGACCAGGGCTCGAACCCGTGTCCCCTGCATTAGCAGGCAGATTCTCAACCACTGCGCCACCAGGGAAGCCCCCAATTGTGCCTTTTTTGACTTCTGCAATCTTTATCAAACTCCTTGCTTGGAGAGAGCCCGTTTGCAGAGAGGCAGCAGCGTGCCTGTGGTCAGCAATCCACTGATAGCAGGTGAGCGGGACAAGCTCGCCTTTGAAGCAGCAGTGCTGAAGTTTAGAAGTCATTGTATAGCAAGAATCCACCCATAAAATCAGGAAGATTCCTGATCCCTTTACCCTTTCCACAGCCTTAATTTTTACCATCCAATCCCAAGTGTAAACAGCTTCTTGGTAAACTATGGAAAGGAATTTTAAAAAGATAAAAATAATAACTTTAGCCCAGATATTCAATTTGAGAGAAAGAGGGGAGGAAATAAACAGGATATCTTCTGTAACTATATCCACGGTAGAAATACAGCCAAAGCTTTTTCTAGATTTACCTTACTTGCTACTTTTCAGCACACACATGTACTTAAATACATTTAGAGAGAATTTTTCCTTTTAGATACATATATTTCTATTTTAAAGACTGGCTCGGGGCTTCCCTGGTGGCGCAGTCCCAACACAGCCATAAATAAATAAATAAATAAATAAAAATTAAAAAAAAAAAAAAAGACTGGCTCACCCGAAAGCTCAAGGAAAGGCTCCACAAGAAGTCACCACCAATCCTTAATAGGCTATTTAGAATAAATAAAAGATAGAAGAACGTAAAGGAGAAGCTATATGTCCAAAATTCAGAGTGGGCCTTTGTTCGGAAATATGTTACATTTACCTAAGGTTGAAAGAGATCAGTGCAGCTAATTCACTTTTATTTCTGATGGATTATTTAACCTTGAAATCTGAAGAGACAAAACCTCTAAAAGTTCTCTGACTTGTTTCCCAGCTAAATTTCATTTCATATTTTGTCTCCTCTTTGCCTCCAGAACATCATTATGATTTGTAGTTACATATTTATTTGTGTTTATTTAGTATTTATCTCCCCTATTCAAAAATACACACTGTGAAAGCAAAGATCATTTGTATTTTGTTCACATATAAATTTTTGTTTATGATCACCAACACCTGGGTGGACAGTGTCTGGTACATGGGAGACATTCAATGGTAGTGATTGAATAGAGAATTAAATCTTATAATGTTATATCATTATATAATCTGTTATAAAATTTAGTTCTTTTTAGAATGTATATATTAAAATTATTCAGAAAGTCAACATATTAGAATCCTTACCTTTAATTTACCAACTGGTCATATACACCAAAGAAATCTTAGATGTCGAGGATACTCAAGGGAGTTGAATAGCTTAAACAAATAAAAATAACAATTCCACATCTGTTGGCTCTCTAATGTAGCCTAGAACATAGATACTATTAATGGCTGGTATTGGTCATAGGAAATCAATGTGAGTCAGGCTGTGACTCAAGCTGGACAAATCTCAGCCAGTTCCTTGGCCATATTTGATTGGCATATTAGTTTCCTATTGCTGCTGTAAGGTTGTACCACAAACTCATTGGCTTAAAACCAACCAGATTTATTATTGTACAGTTCTGGAGGTCAGAAGTCCAAAATCGTTCCACTGGGATAACATTGGTGCCAGCAAGCCTGCATTCCTTCTTGAGGCTCAAGGGGAAAATGCATTTCCTTGCCTTTTCTGGCTTCCAGAGGCTGCCTATATTTCTTGACTTGAGGCCCCTTCTTTCATCTTCAAAGCCACAGTATAGCATCTTCTCTCCTCTACGACCTCTGCTTCTGCCTTTGTCTCTCTCTCTCTTTCTTTGTGTCTCTCTGATCCTCTTGCTTCCCTGTTTTAAGGACCCTTGTGATTATATTGCCTTCACGCACATAATCCAAGATAATCTCTTTCTTTCAAGATCCTTAACTTAGTCACATCTATAAGATTCCTTTTGCCATGTAAAGCAGATTCTGGGGATCAGGATGTGGGCATCTTTGAGAAATCCATTACATAGCCCACCACAATTGATACAGGAGTAAGAATCTGACCTAAGCCAGGCCAGCACCCTTCTGGATTGTTTTTTGCCCCAGAACCTGAGAAAAATCACCCATGGTAATGGAAGCTCTGACATACGAGGTTTAGGATCCATCAGCAGTCATATTCCTTGAGGTATAGAATAGGCTGGCATAAAGGAAAAAGAATGGAGTCCCCTGGAAGAGAGACTAACGTGGAAACAGAGGGCTGAGGCCCAGGTGTGCTTTTGCCAGGTGTATATAACTGAATCACATTGCTGCACACTTGAAACTAACACAACATTTTAAATTAACTATACTTCAATAAAAAATAAATCATAAAAAAAGGGCATGCAATAAAAGACAGTCTTTACCCTCAAGGAGTCCCATGGGAGGCAGAGCAGCAAATCTTCACTGCGTGTGATGAGTGCCATGGGAGCACTCCTGGGGACACTTCACTCAGGAGTGTGCAGGCCAGGGATGGTTACCAGAAAATTGATGTTTGGGCTGAACCCTAGAAGATAATAGATTTTGGACAGTCAAGGGAGAGGACGTTCCAGGCAAAGTCACAGAGGCACGAAAGAGTGTGGTAGATTCCGTGCCTCATGAGCAGTGTGATAGTATAAGAACAAGGAGTTTGGACTTCCCTGGTGGCGCAGTGGTTAAAAATCCGCCTGCCAATGCAGGGGACACAGGTTTGAGCCCTGGTCAGGGAAGATCCCACATGCCACGGAGCAACTAAGCCCGTGCGCCACAACTACTGAGCCTGCGCTCTAGAGCCCGCGAGCCACAACTACTGAGCCCGTGCTCCGCAACAAGAGAAGCCACCCCAGTGAGAAGCCTGTGCACCTCAATGAAGAGTAGCCCCCGCTCGCCACAAGTAGAGAAAGCCCACGAGCAGCAATGAAGACGCAACGCAGCCAAAAAAAAAAAAAAGAACAAAGTTTATGTGGGGTTCTGATGAGAAATGAGGTTAGAGAGCTTGACAGGGCAAAATTGAAAAGGTCTCAAGGCTCGTGCTAGGGAGTTAAGCTTCTGTTTCCAAAAGCAATTGCACGGTGACTGGCATAGAATATCAACTGTCACATCGCTGATGGTTCTGATGCAGAGACTGCTCACAGTCAGTGCAGAAATCAAAGGGCCTGGTCACAGAATTGATGTTTGGCACTGAGACTGTTACACTTACATCTTTGCTCTGGGAGAGAAAAATCAGTGTTGGAGAACTAGATTTTTTACATTTTTAAAATCCAAAGATCAAAGACATGAATATGACTGTGCAGCTTTATAGGAAGGGAATGAGAAGTAAAACTGGAAAGACTGAAAATAATATATGCTTAATACTTACTGAAGGCGCCTCTACATTCCTAATACACTAATTGCTAATAGCAGGGATCTTTGCCTGGCGTCTGTTTATGAGCTTGGGACGATTCTGAAAACATCTTGAAGTTTTAGGCAAAGTTTTTTTTTTTTTTTAATAAATTTATTTTATTTATTTATTTTTGGCTGCGTTGGGTCTTCGTTGCTGCGTGCGGGCTTTCTCTAGTTGCAGCGAGCGGGGGCTACTCTTCGTTGCGGTGTGCGGGCTTCTCACTGAGGTGGCTTCTCTTGTTGCAGAGCACAGGCTCTAGGTGTGCCGGGCTTCAGTAGTTGTGGCACGTGGGTTCAGTAATTGTGGCTCATGGGATCTAGAGCGCAGGCTCCATAGTTGTGGCGCACGGGCTTAGTTGCTCCGCGGCATGTGGGATCTTCCCAGACCAGGGCTCGACCCCGTGTCCTCTGCATTGGCAGGTGGATTCTTAACCACTGCACCATCAAGGAAGTCCTAGGCAAAGTTTTGAGCATGAGTGCATTTGTTTATTTTCCTAAGGATAGGTGTTTTGAATTTTTATCATATTCTAAAAAGTCCTTGTCTCCAAGGTTAAGATCCACTGGCTTCTAGCAGTCAACTAGAACAAAAGGACGTGAAGCAACATTGTTTAGACATTGCATGGTGGATTATAGTGGTAGAAATTTCTTTTGGGGGGAGTGGAGAGTTAGCAGGTAGGCCAATGCCCAGTGGTCTAATAAACAATCTCCCAAACCCTGCTGCCTTATCATAATGACAATTTATTTCTTGCTCACCTCAAAGATCAATGCAGTTAGTGGCGGGAGGTGGGTCTTCTGCACACAGCTGGTTAAGGATCAAGCTCCTTCCATGCTGTGTCTCTACCGTCTTCAACATGTCACCTCAGAGGCACCCTGGCATCATCCAGGTAGCACACAAGGGAAAAGAGAGAGCACACGGAGAAGGTGCATCCCTCTTAACTGCCTTGATGGGGCAGAGGCACATCCCTTCTCACATTTCATTTACAGGAACTGATCATACGGTCCCTTCTAAGTGCAAGGGGGTTGGGAAGTGTAGTTTATCTGGGTGCACAGGAAGAGGAAATGTATTTGGTGAATATCTAGCTAGTTTCTGCCCTGGGAAGTTTAAAAAACTGGATTCTTATCTGCTGGTCATGGTTTTGGGGTAGCTCTAGGTGAAAAAATATGGAATGAACTAGATATCCTTTCTCAAAGACCATATGGTTGTTCATATGGGGTTTCAAAAAATGTGTCCTTTGTTTAAATAATGTTTTAGGTCAGAAGCACAACCTCAAGAATTCTCTGATTCATCAACACCCTTAAGGGTAGTCACCCACCCAGTAACTCAGATGGAATGCGAGATAAAGGTCCAAGCCTTCAATATGAAGAAAGAGATTGAGGAGTCTATACTATACTCCTTTCTACACTGAAGATGCTAACAGTATTTCAAGGTCCAGAATATTTTATTGTCAAATAAGATTCACTTTATGCTTTCATTCTGATAAGCTCCTTTGTAAAACATTAGTCCAGGACCTTCTTAACTCAAACTGCAGAGCAAGTCAATTCCAGAGGGGAACACAAAGATCAAGTGATGTCAATCATCTAAGAACTGGAGCATATTAAAATGCTTTACTTTGAAAGACATTTTCAAGTGACTACTTTAATCATATAGAATTTTGCTAATTAAACAATTTAAATGCCAGCTCTACTAACTGAATTTTGAGTTACATTTTATTTTAATTGTTTCTGTTCTCTAAAAATATACATCAGAGCTTTTTAATTTTAATTCCACATTTTACACAGCAGTTAACTCTCCCACACAGCCAGCTCCAACAGTCACAAAAGCAGAAATACATGCTTGCTGAGGGTACTGTTTTCCAGTTTTAAGCTTATTAAAAATTCACCTGTTGAACTGTTTAGATTAAGTTCTGCCCTTTACTGCATCTTTCCAGTCTCACAAAAGCCAAGCAGTCAGTGTGGTCTGTATGAATATAATCATGGTCGAATTCTGACTTGACATAGTCTTTTTCTGACCTTAAATACTTTCTTCTCCATTAAAAACAGTCTTGCCTCTTCTAATTGATTGCTAAGTCAATTGCCTGGCTCTGTCTTCATTTGTTCATTTAAAAAATGTATTGAGGGGCTTCCCTGGTGGCACAGTGGTTAAGAATCCGCCTGCCAATACAGGGGACACGGGTTCAAGACCTGGTCCAGGAAGATCTCACATGCCACAGAGCAACTAAGCCAGTGTACCACAGCTACTGAGCCTGCACTCTAGAGCCCTCGAGCCACAACTACTGAAGCCCGCGCACCACAACTACTGAAGCCCGAGTGCCTAGAGCCCGTGCTCCACAACAAGAGAAGCCACCGCAATGAGAAGCCCGCACACTGCAAAGAAGAGTAGCCCCTGTTCACTGCAACTAGAGAAAGCCTACACACAGCAATGAAGTCCCAACGCAGCCAAAAATAAAAATGAAAAAATAAAATAAATAAATTTATATAAAAAAATGTATTGAAAATCTTCTTCTTAGCTGTGTGACCTTAAGGCAAATCACCATGCATTATAGAGCCTCAGATTTTTTATCTTTGAAATAAGAATAATCTCCTAGATTTGTTGAGAAGACCTCAAATGGGATGATGAAAAGGAAGGTGCTTTGAAATCTTCCAAGGGCTGTAGAAATACCATTATCAATAAAACCACTAAACCTCCTGATAGGTGGGAACAATCATTGTTGCAGAGTTCAGAGAAGGAAGCAAGTGTGACTTGAAGCATCCTGCTGAGAGTGAGAGGGGAGAGTGGGGAGACAGGACTTGTGCTGAGTCATGGTGAAAGAGGAGGACTTAAATATATGGAGAGGGAAGGAGAGGGCAACTCAGTCAGAACTGTAAGATCTGTCCTGACAAAAATGCACACAGGTGGAAATGAACTCAAGTTGGCTGGCTCTGAAGCAGGTTGTTGACCTGGGTGGATTGAGGAATAAACTTGAAAAGTAAATTAGGATCAAGAGGAGAGAGTCTTTTCATTGACAAGGACCTTGAATTGATTTTTGATTAGGACATGGTGGGATGAGGTTGGTATTTTCAGAAGACTCATCTGGCAAAAAGGGTGAGTGACCAGATGCACAAAGACTCGTTAGTGGGCCGCCATGTTCCAATCCTGGTGAGAAGAAATAAAGGCCTGAACTATTATGAGAGCAGTGGGGTAAGAAAAAGATGGTACATGAGAGAAGTGGAAAACCCTGAATGTCATCATTGTACCACTGCTGCCACCACCAAAAGCACAAAAACCATGGCATTGCAAGAGAGTAGCATGGATTTGGTAGGACAGGTTAAGGGAGAAGTTGAGAAAGACTCTAGCTTTGGAGTTTCAGTGACTAGGAAAATGGCATCCTCAACAGGCAAGATGGTACTTTTCCAGGACAGAGGGATGGGGGCTTTGGTGTTGGATATATTGAGTTTGAGGTGAAGCTGGACACATAAGTGAAAAGCTCAGGACTCTGTTACTTGCACTCCTTGCTTTGAATGTTATGCCCTTGTAATAGTGAACTGTCTCTTTCTTATGTGCACCATGCTGTCATACTTCCATATATTTACCCTTGCCCTTCCCACCTTATATATTTACTTATTTTTGGCCACACCCTGTGGCTTGTGGGATCTTAGTTCTCCGACCAGGGACTGAACCCGCTCCCCCTGCAGTGGAAGTGCAGAGTCTTAACCACTGGACGGCCAGGGAAGTCCCTATTTTTATTATTTTTTAAAGTCAGGTTTAGTGATGTATAACTGACATACAGTAAAATCCATCCTTTCCAGTTGTATGGTATGAGTATCAACAAAAGTTTACAGTCATGTAACCACCACTACACTCAAGAGAATTTTCTCTGTGTCTCTTTGGAGTCAAACCCCTCACCCCATTTCCAAAACTCTTATCCGATCTCTGTCCCTATAGTTTTGCCTTTTCCAGAATGATACAGATGGAATCATACCGTGTAGAGCCTTCCGTGCCTGACTTCCTTACTTAGCATGATGATTTTGAGATTCACTCCTGTGTTGCAGGTACCAGTAGTTTGTTTCTTTTTTTTTTTTTTTAATTTATTTATTTATTTTTGGCTGTGTTGGGTCCTCATTGCTGCACGTGGGCTTTCTCTAGTTGCGGCGAGCCGGGGCTGCTCTTCGTTGCGGTGTGTGGCTTCTCTTGTTGTGGAGCATGGGCTCTAGGCACACAGGCTTCAGTAGTTGCATCACGCAGGCTCAGTAGTTGTGGCTCATGAGCTCTAGAGCACAGGCTCAGTAGTTATGACGCACGGGCTTAGTTGCTCCGCAGCATGTGGGATCTACCTGGACCAGGGATCAAACCAAACCGTGTCCCCTGCATTGGCAGGCGGATTCTCAACCACTGCGCCACCAGGGAAGCCCAGTTTGTTTCTTTTTATTGCTGAATAGCATTCCTATGTATGGAGGTATCATACTTTGAAGAACAATTGAATTATTGATATTTTTAGCTTTTGGCTATTATGCTTAAAGCTATTATAAACTTTCATCTGCAGGTCTTTGCACGGACATAAGTTTTAACTTCTCTTGGATAAATACCTCGGAGAGAAATTGCTGGATCACAACATAAATATATATTTAATGCTACAAGAAACCAACAAACTGTATTCTAAAGTGACAATACCATTGGTATTCCCACTAATAATGAATGAGGGTTCCAGTGGATGTTTTGGGTGCCTCCTCTCCCTCCCCCCTTCCCCTCATCCCCACCCCCTACCATGTTGTTATGCTGTTAGCAGCCCTATGGAGAAGCCCGTGTGATAACTATCCTGTCTGAACAAAAGGTAGTGAGGAACCGAGGCTTGCCAGCAACCAAGTGAGTGAATTTGGAAATGGGTTCTCTGCCCTCATTGAGCTTTGAGATGCCTGCTGCCCCATCTGAGAGCTTGGCTGCAATCTCAGGAGAGATCTTGATTCAGATCCACCCAAGTAAGATGTTCCCAGATTTCTGACCCTCAAAAACTCTGTGAGGTAAGAAATGTTTGTTGTTTTAAGCTGCAAAGTTCGGGGTAATTGGTTACACAGATAATTAGTGCACTGAACCAAGACACTGGCGTGAAGCTCAGGGGAGAGGTCAGTTCTGCAACAGAGATTTCAAGTGAAACTATGAGAGAGGATGAGTTTTGAATGCTTTGTGCCGAGACCAGAGCTTCCAACCCTATATCTGGGACCCCATCCAGTATGTCTCTATCTCAAAGGATATAGATAATTTTCAAAACAAAATTAACTAAAAAAAAATACAGTATTTGGGGGGTAGGGAGAGGGGGCCACATCCTCAATAACGATTGTGTTGTCTCAGTTCTCTGAAATTTAGACATCACCCTCTATGCTGGTTTCCAGCCATCTCTACCCTCATGCATTATTTTTTGGTGGTCTATGCATCTGGCAATTTTCAGGTATATACAAATTCTTTACATCCCACTCTTCCTCTTCTTTCTCTTTCTCCTTTATTCCCCTGAAACCCAGCTTTACAGAGTGATGCAAGTTAAAACAACTCCCTGTGGAATCTGCTCAGGCATAGAGAGAAATGAACTGGGGGGAACCCTGACACCCTATTCCCATTTGGCCCCCGAATCCCAGACAGTACATTTTTCCTGGAGATGTGAGCATGGGAAATGGGTGGGTGTGGGGAAGGGCTGGAGGGTAGTGGCTGATTCATGCTGCCTCTTCAAGCTGGAGAGTTACGGATCGGTGGTGAGGAGCCGTCTCCCGCTGTCTGCACGGCGACTGGGACTTGATCGGCCCAGATGAGGCTTAGGCAGTATTTAGACGCTGAGCTTAGTTAGACAGAATCCTTCCACCCTCCAGTTCAGCTAGAGCTCGGGGGTGGGGGTTGGTTGGGAATGTGGTGAGAGGGTGTCAGGATAATGTTTGTGACAAGGTCTCCCTCTTTCCCCTTAAACATACTTGCCGTTGAATTGCAGCCAAGATTTTAGACCAGGACAGCCGGCACTGCTGGCTTCTCCTTCTTGAAGGATTCCTGGGGCTCCTCTGAGCCACACTGAAAGCATCGTGCAAAGGAAATCCTTTTTCCTTAATAAAAGCGGCTGTGATTCCCTCCCACCAAGTTCTTCACTGTCTCTAAAGCTGCACATGGCCATTTATACAGACACAGAGGGAAAATACAGTTTTCTGAATGTAGCACCCTTACCTCTCACAGCAAAATAGCCAAGCCCTTTAGGATAGAGATGCTTTAGGCAAACCCATATCACATCTAATGTCTCCTAAGACTTCTGCAAAATTAGGGTAGGAAGTCGTTTGGGCTTCATTTTTCTCTCTCCTACTGCACTATAAATCTAACCAAACCACTCTATCAATACAATTGCTTCTTTTTTGATTTTTGCACAAAACTGATTTCTCCTTTCATTGATAGCCCATAACTGAAAGCTTTCTGAAATGGATGTGGGAGGAGACATGTGCAAAACAAAAAGAAATGGGAAAACGTTAAACAAATTACTTTTCGCCTGTGAGATTTTCCTCCTTTTCTCTGCAGCGTTATTTGCCTTCTCTGTTGACATTTCAGACTAGAGGAAGATTATGCATAATTGGAGCAGCAGTTTCTTTATCTCTAACCCTCTGAGGGTTCCAGGGACAGAGGTTGTTAGCCTGGGAAACAGGATGTTTGCATTACTGATTAGGCCACAGCTGCTTTGACTGAAATAGTAGAGAATATTCTTGGCGGACTTGCCTGTGTCAAGTCGGCCTGCTTCTTGTCCATCACTTCTGGGGTGAGTTAGCTGCCGCCACGTGTGTCACACATCACGTCTCAGGTTGTTCTTTCAGGCTGTCAGTCATCTTACCTGCTGCTGATGATTAAAAACCTTATCTCAACCGAGAAACTGTCTGCTGCCTGCATTTGTGTCTGTGACCACGGGATAGTTGTTCGGTGCTTTGGGCTGTCTTTATCTCAGATTCCTGGTGCTGGGGGTTCCAGCTGTTTGTGGGAAGTAGAGGAACAAATGACTTTACCATTTTCAATTTAGTTGTGCTGCAGAGGCAGCTGAAGATGAAACCACACCGTACTGCTTCCTTAACTACATTGCTGGCTTACTAAACAATGCTGCACAATCATGGTTTGCAAGCTTTGGTAGGTAAAATGCAAATTTCTCAGCTCAACTGACAGTGATTTTGATCCAGTAGGTCCCAGATGAGACCCAGGAATCTGTCTTTAAACAAACAGCCTGATAAATCTGATTTAGATGGAACACGGGACAGACTACAAGAAACAGAGCTACACAACGTTAAAGAGTCGAGTGGAGGTTAGGAAATCCGAGTTCCGTTTTAGTAATCTCATGACGAGTCAAAAAGAATGTTGAGGGAAAATCCCAATACTTCTATTTATAGCGACCAGAGTGTTAGCAATTTAAGGATATGATTTATGTCTAATTTCTCTCTCTTTTTTTGATGTTAACTAAATTCACTGTGGTAATCATTTTTTAAAAATTGAAGTATGGTTGATTTACAGTATTGTGTAGAAACAGACTCAGAGACATAGAAAACAAACCTATGGATCCCACAGGGGAAAGCGGCGGGGGGAGGGATAAATTTGGAGCTTGGGATTAACAGATACAAACTACTATATAAAAAATAGATAAACCACAAGTATGTACTGTATATATATATATATATATATATATATATATATATATATATATATATATATATATAACTGAATCACTTTGCTGTACACCTGAAACTAACACAACATTGTAAATCAACTATACTTCAATAATTTCTCTTTGGTGATGCACTTTGATTGATACACTTGATAGACAGACACTAAATAATTAAATCTAATACTTAATGATCGTAACAAATTTAAAACATTTATTATCATTTGTTGAACATTTTTTTATTAATATGAATCATAATAGAGAACCCAAAACTAGACCACAAAATATTTGGGAATTTAGTAGCATTTCAGATTAGTCGAGACAAAAAGGATTGATTAGTCCCTACCTGGTATTATAACTGGCTTGTTGTTTAGATTTAAAAAGAGGCCGGATTTCTACTTCACTCATCAACTCCAGATAAATTACAGATGAATTAAAGATCTAAATTGAAAATAAATAAAGCTGTATACACCCTAGAATAAAATACAAATACTTCTTTTTAGTATCATTGGCATGACATAAAACCAACAAGCCAAAAAGTTAAAGATAGGCATATTTGACTACCTAAGAATTATTGTATGGTAAAAAATATCATAAAAGAGTCAAAAGTTAAGCTTAGAATTAAAGATAAAATTAACAACTTGAGAAATACTTTTGAATAGGCAGTTATGGACAAATAATCCATAAATGACCTATAATTTATGAAATGATGTTCAACTTTGCTCAGAATTATATAAATGCAAATGAAAATAAGATACTCTATTTCATCTGTTTCACAAAAATTAACTTATTTCATGACATCAGCTTTGGGGGGTGTGGACAAGAGGGCCTGCCTGAGCAATCTCTGTACAAGTTTAAAATACTCATAATCTGATCCAGCAATTCTGCTTCTAAAAGTGTATCCTAGAACTATAATTGTACATGTAACCAGAACAAGGATGATAATTAGAGCACTGTTTGTAATAGTAGGAAAAACCTGGATATAATCCAAATAATCATTAATAGAGGGCTAGTTAAGTAATTAATGATTCATAATACTTTGTACTTATTTTTTTCTTTTTTTTTGCATTTGATGAGATTTTATTTTCAGAAAGGCAGGATTCATTCCGGTTTGTCCAACAGATCACATAATCAATTTTTTTTTTTTTAATGTTAATCAAGAAATTCCACTTTCATCAGCAAAAGGCGGGCTATGCTGTCAAATACAGCCAAGATTGTAAGCATACAAATGGCATTAAGTCTACTGGATCTTAAATTATTCACCAGTATCCACAAGAAAAAGGCAACAGTTTGCCCTCCTGAAAAGGTATATCACTTTTTAGGAAACTGGTAGCGCTTCTGAAAGCCTCAGCATTCGTGATTATGCTAATAGCCCTTGCAAGTGTATTTTACACTACCTGTGCTGACTCAGCTAGGAGCCAACAGGCTGGATGTTGGCAGGTAAAACACATCCCTGCAGACCTGTTACTGTTCATGATGACATTTGGAAATCTCAAATCGCAACCCCAAAGGCTCCTTCAGTTCCATTCATGCATTATATGTACACATATGAAGAGTTTTCCTACCAGTAGCATTTAAAATAAGCACACTAAATAACTGCAAGTCACATGTAACATAGAATATTCAAATGTTTAGTTTTTAACTGTGTGTGACAAAGCTAAGACAGCCTACCATTCCAATAAAAAAGGCAGGGAGTAGGAGGGACAGTTTTAACATACCATTAATTTATGCTACTGAGTTTTTCTAGTGAAAGACAGCAAAGCCAATACAAAATTTAGGGACAGAGGAAAACTCAGATTTCAGCCTCTGGTACCTCTCTAAAGGCAAACCTTGTGCTTCCGTGCCCTGCCATCCGGAAAGCTTACCTCCTTCCCAGCCAGACACCTTCTAGCTCAGAATACAACAGTCATTAAGAATCTCTGTTCCTGACAGCCCACACCTGGAACATGCATCATGCCTACCTAGCAATACAGGGGCCATGAAAGGCGAGAAAAAAGCATGCCTTGTGAGAGAGACTGTTGAAAAGGAGCCCCCTGCCCCAGTCTCCCAAAAAAGTTCTGATCACATTAACTACATCCAAGGAACCAGAGGGAAATAACTGAGGATTGCAGAGAATCTACTCAAGCTGTCACTGCAAAGAGCAGAGTTAAGAAGCATGCAACCTTCCTCAAATCACATGTGCTTCACTCAAACTTTTTCCCTCACACAGGTCTTCTCTGCTAACAGGACTGGTCTTCAGCATCTCTCTGAGTTCCTCTCTCTTACCTAAGTTGCTCAAGCTAGTTCTAGTCTTTCCCAACAGGATCCAGTTGGAAAATATAAAGCCTTTGGAATGCAGCCGCACAGGAAGTAAGGCATATACAGAAACAGGAGATTTAGGAGAAGCCCTCCTGGTCTAGATTTAGAGACAAAAGCGCCAGACTGCCACCAGCAGCAGGATGCCCAGCAGAGCTGTTTTCCCTGATATACTCGTCCCATCACTTTTGTTACACGGGTTCTCCTGGCAGCAGCAGTACTGAAGCTCCGTCTTGCCTAAGGCTTTCGCGATGGCTTCGAAACTGCAGCGGTCAAACATCCAACACTGGTAGTAAGTTTTTGGTGGCACGGCTTTAACCATGAAACAAGTATCTTGATTATGTGAACAACTGACGACCGTAGTGCAGCCATTAGCTGAGTTAATACAGCTGTAGCACTCCAGGCTGTGACCTACATGGCAGAGGACAGCCAGGATGAACAGGAGCCCGAGTGGGACGAACCCTCCTTTGCTTCTCATTGTGACCGGCTACAGATTCTTATGGCTCCCGTCACCCGCTTCAGTGTGGCTACTCCTGCTACTGTACTATTTTAAAATTATGGTTAGATCTGCATAATATATGGATATGGAACAAACCACCAAGATACACTGTTAGATTTAAAAAGAAAAAGGAAGGTAGGGCACTAAACAATGTGTATATTACGTTTCTGTTTGTATATAGCAAAACCCCAGAAAATGTGTTTATATACACAGATAATTTCTGGAAACATCAAGAAATTGTTAAAAATGGATACCTTTGGGAATGGGAGTGAGGATTTTGGGGTAGGAGGAAGACTTACTTTTCACTGGAAATACTCTTGTATTGCTTCAAAATTTAAAATCACGTAATATATCTTTGGAATTACTGAAGCAAAAGCTACTTGAAAAAGCAAGGATTTTACATACCTCAGCTGTTCTTCTGATTACGGCATAACGTTTGTGATAATCATACTTTGCTATCAGAAAGATCAAATTATGTCTTATAAAACAAATCAACTAAGCACATGAAACATTTACAAAGGTGGTTATTTTGAAAAAGAATTCAGTATGTAAATGACAAAACGTCATTAGGAAAAATCCATGCATTTAGCATAGCTGGTATGTACTTCACTGTGTCATACCGCTATGCAAAGATGTTCCTGACACCTCCTCAGTACCATGACATGCTTTCAGGACTTTGCCTAGTAAAGGTGGCTATTTGCCTTGTCATCCTGAAACCGTGTAACTCTGATTGGGACTTGAACCCACACACTGGGACTTTCAAGTCCCAGCCAAAACCCAGACTGGGACTTGAACCCATGTTCTTTTTTTTTTTTTTTTTTTAAATTATTTATTAATTTATTTTTGGCTGTGTTGGGTCTTCGTTGCTGTGCGAGGGCTTTCTCTAGTTGCGGCGAGCGGGGACCTCTCTTCATCGCGGTGCGTGGGCCTCTCACTGTCGTGGCCTCTCTTGTTGTGGAGCACAGGCTCCAGACGCGCAGGCTCAGTAGTTGTGGCTCACGGGCCCAGTTGCTCCGCGGCATGTGGGATCTTCCCAGACCAGGGCTCGAACCCATGTCCCCTGCATTGGCAGGCAGATTCTCAACCACTGCGCCACCAGGGAAGCCCTGAACCCATGTTCTTTTAACTGAGATCACACACCTGGTCTCAGGACTTAATGAAGCTCAGGTTCTTGATGTCTCATCGCAGAAAGAATTCAGTGAGAGACAAAGTGATAGGTGAGAAGTGGATTTATTTAGAGAGAAACACAGTCCACAGAGTGTGGGCCATCTCAGAAGGCAAGAGCAGCCCCAGGGTATGGGGTTGTCAGTTTTTATAGGAATGGGTAATTTCACAGGCTAATAAGTGGGAGGAGTATTCCAACTATTTTGGGGAAGGGGAGGGGATTTCCAGGAATTGGGCCACCGCCCACTCTTTGACCTTTATGGTCAGACTTGGAACTGTCATGGCTCCTGTGGGTGTGTCATTTAGCTTGCTGATGTGTTACGATGAACATATACTGAGGCTCAAGGTCTAGTGGAAGTCGACTCATCCATCTGCCATCTTGCACCTATGTGGTTCTAATCAGTTTATGTTGTATCCTCAAACTAGGTCATTCTTTTAAAGGTGGTGCCCTGACCCCTTCCCTCCTGTTTCAATCGTGTAAGCAGATAAGTTATGGAGTCCCCAGAGAAAGAGAACCAGGAGTGGCTTTCTTGACATAAGAGAAGCCATTTTGGCCTAAGCTGTTGTGTGATCTCAGGTGGGCAGGGCCAGGATGTTTCCCTGTGAGCTGAACAAAGGCACTTTAGTTTAACATTCAGGCAGAGGGGCAGGGTTCCCCAAGGCAGGCCATTATGTATGCTTATAGCTATAGACAGCATCCTTTTGGTGATTGTAGTAACAAAAGCAACAGAAAACAAAGGTTAAAGTAAAAGAAACAGATCCAACATGGAGTCAGATTTTGTTCTTCTCTGTTACAAAAGGTCAAAAGGAGAGAGGAGATGCCAGTCCGTTGTCCTACCAACCTCCTTCTTGCTGAAATCCATCTTGAGCCATGCGTGTGCCATCAGGAAGGACCTTGAGTCAGAGTGATTGGCCAGAGACAACCTGGAACTAACCCCATCACCATAAAACCTGAGTCTGCGAGCCACATGGCAGAGCAGTTCTCCTGGGTTCCCTTACCCTGCTGCTCTCTGCCTGGGTGCCCCTTCCCAGTAAAGTCTCTTGCTTGTCAGCATGTGTGTCTCCTGGGACAATTCATTTTTGAGTGTTAGACAAGTGCTCACTCTTGGGCCCTGGAAGGGGTCCCTCTTCCTTCAACGAATGGAGTCTTGAACTTTTTTAGGATCACAACCCTGAAAGCAGGATAGACACAGCCACAGCCATAGCCTGAAGTGCTTGGTGGGTTTTAGGAAGACAATGTACTGGGAATCTTGGAGCTAAGCGTTCCTCAGCTGGCAAGCCATAATATACGTATTTTCTGTTTAGGAAGAAACTGAGTTTTACAAAAGTGAAATGAGGGGGGAAAAGGCACAAATACTGAGAACCAATCAGTCCTTCTCAGCGTTGCCTCATGCCTTCTCCATGCATCCTTATTAAAGCCAGATGCACATTTAATTTTAGAAGAGTCTAAATAGGTGTGTGTTTTATTTTTCTGTTTTCTACTGGAGTAATGTTGTAAGCTTAGAAATGCTCTATATCTAGCATCTGAAATTTACAGCTCTTCTGTTTTAAGTAAACATCAGGTACTTAGCTAATTAAATGTAATGCTTGTAGGATCCTGTTTATAGGAAAGTGTCAACTTTCAGGATGTTGTGTATAAGTCTTGATAAAATTATGTAGAAAATAACAGTGTACTCTTGTTTCATAGGCTGACCTTGCAGTCAACACCACCTGGAAATGGCTCAAAACAAAAAATGATGGAAGGGCTGAAACGAGATAAGATCAAATTGATGTCACGGTAATTACACAAAGTACCATTCAATCATTGGATGGAATTTACTGTTGATCCCTGGACTTAGATGCAGGTGGGAACACGCAGTTTTTATTACTCTGCTGGTATATAAGACAGGTGAGGACTTTATTAAGAGCAGTTACTGAGAAATCACAAGACGAAGCTAAAATCCCTCTTCAGATCCACAGTCAACTGCCCTGACCACATCCTGCAAAAAATCCAGAGGAAGGTAATATGAATGAAATAATTTGGGGGATTTTAATTGAGGAGTAAAATATTTGAGAATACAAAGGAGCTGGTTGTGCATAAACCTTAGTAAGAAGACAGGCATTTATACATTCTCTTTTCAGCACTCATGACTGAATTGGGAGGAAGTCTGCAAAACTGTGGTCTGTGATCACAGGCTAAGATGTTATCTAACTGAAGCCAGAAACCAACTGTCTCCTGCTGTGATGTGTGAGTGCCTGTCAGTAACTAAAAAGTTTTCTCAAGAAATATTGGATGTCATTTGAAAGGCATTCTTTTGAGTGGCTTCCGGGGTCAGGAAGAGAGGGAGTAGACATGTAAGTTGCTGATATTGTTTTGTCATCAGTTTTTAAAGGACACATAACTACATCTTCAAACTGGTCAATGGTAAAGCAGCTCACCCGTTCAGCTGAATGACCATAGCTTCTGATATTTTTTGAATAGACCCTCTTGGGTAGACTTGAATTGTAACACTGAAATCTCTTGAACAACATTGTTTCCTTTTTCTTCTTTCATAGAATGCCACAAAAATAAGAGCTGGTAGTTTTTCTCACTATTACTGATGGACCTTGCAATTCTACATCACTTGGCTAAGTCTAATTGGTTTGTTCCGCAGAGAGTTTGTAGAAATGTTTGCTAACTTTAGTTATATTTGCGTCAGTGCAGCTTGGAACAGCAGCTGGTTAGGAAATTAGGACTAGAAAATAAAAGTGCTCCTTTGTCCCTCCTTATTAATGTTGAGGATACAAGATTTGGGTACATGGAAGAATTATGAACTGACACTACATGGGTCCCTCAGGAATAATGAAGCTCCATTTCACTTTCATGGGAACTTTTGTTTCCTAAGCTCTACAATCTTCTCCCCACTCAAAAAAGAAGATGTTTTATATTAGAACAGAGGAATAGTCTTAAGTTTCTGAAAATGTCTTTAAAATAATTACTTAACACCAACTCAATTATTCAAAATATTGGTCACCCAAATTGATTGTAATACTTTGCTATAGTCTTGAATTATTTTTAAATGATAAGAATAACCACCATTTATGAAAAGTTTATGTGTCTTCATTTCATTTCTTTAAACTTTGGTTTTGGTTTAAGTTTCTTTTCTTTTTTTTTTTGCAGTAATAGAGTCGTTGCAATTTTGAGTCATATTTCTCACCATTTCTTGCTGAAAAAGGTAGCATGTGAAGTGTTAGAAAAGCAATTTATTATATTCCAGAACAGCTTCTCAGTTTCCTTGTATATTTCTCAAATTTACATGAAAACTCAAAGTAAGAGCTAGGAAACAGAAATAGTAAAATTGGAACGTAATATGTGCATTTTGTTCAAAAGTAGATCAAGATAGTCTGCTTTCACAAAGAGAAAATGTACAGGAATCAGTTGATATTTCCATTGAGAACAGCATGACCTATAGCACCATACTTCCATTTTTATAGATTATGAATCCCAGAGTAGTTTGCTATCAACTTATGATCCTTGCAAATTCTGGTTTTGGTGTGTAACATTTCAGCATTCCCCATCATAATGTTGCACAAAATAATCCAGTAATTTCTTGATTCATCAGACTCAGAGATAACATTATAGAAATGCTCTAGCATCCGTTGTGCACTGGGGTAGGAGGAGGAGGAGGAGAAAGAGAGAGAGAAGAGGGCACTTAGGCCAGAGCGGGAGCGGAATCAAGGGCAATATTATGAATTGAATGTGAAAAGACAACAGTAACATCATGATCCATGCTTAAATCAATGCCCTAAAGAGAATGGATTAACTGTGTGTTTCTAGGCTACAGAGGTAGTATAGGTGAAAGGGTACTATCTTAGGATCAGACCACTTTCCAGATGACTTTGGCAAATCCTTTTACTTCTCTCAAGTGTAGTTTTCTAGTCTACGAAATAGGTGACATAATAGTGCTTTCCCCAAAGAAGTGTAAAGAGAATCAAACAAGGGAAATGGATATGAAAGCCAATGCTTGTCCCCCACCAGTCACTCCCCACCAATCAGACACTAGTCCTCATGACTTGGTCAGGTGTAAAATGCCTCTTTATCCGAGTGAAATGGCTTTCTTAAGGCTGTTCTGAAGAAGGTGAAGTCAGATAAATATGCAAAATAAAAAATTACACGAGCAAGTTATATTTGAACTGGTATAACATAATGTTACTCTAAAAAGAAAATATGTCAGCATTCTGTTTAGGGATATACCACCTGAAAAAAAAACATTTAAGAAGTTCACTGTGAAATATAAAGTTTTGAAGGCAGTGTAGTAAAATGTGGTTCAGAGCTTGGAGTTGTAAAGGGACATTCTAAAATCTTAGGTCTGCTAGTGGTGAATTTTGTGACTTTGTATAGGTTACTTCACCTCTGGAATTCTTTTACCTGCCAAAATGAGAAGAATACCTCACAGGGTTGTCATGAGTATTGAATATATTTATGTGTTCAAGGTGCTCAAAAGAAAATACCTAGCACACACAAGTGCTCAATTAATGGTTGGTATTCTTTTTAATGTAGAAGTTATTATTATTACCAAATTCAGTATGGCAGATACTGTGGGCAATGCTAACTCCAAATTTTTTTTCACACTTTGTTAGATTTCCCCTAATAGATTAACTGAATCTGTGTTATATAAATCACACCCCACAGAGGAAAAGTACCAGAAGAAAGTGGAGAGACAAGACCGGCATCCCATATCTCAAACCCTGGAGGAGAAATTTTTGTTATAAGAGACAGCGGTTGTTCCAGTTATCTATTACTGTGCATCAAAGTACTGAAAAACTTAGTGGGTAAAACAAGAAGTTATTATTATCTCTCAAGGTCCTGCAGGTGGATTGGGCTCAGCTGGGCCATTCTTAACTTGGATTTCTCATGCATTTGTGATCAGATATTGGCTGGGGCTGGAGTCATCTGAAGGCTCGACTGGGCTGGTCATCCAAATGGCTTCTTCACTCGTTACTTCTTGGCCTCTTTCTCTTTCTCTATGTGGCATCTCGTTCTCCAGGGCCGGTCCACATGGCTTATAGCCTTCTTATTGTGTGGTGGTCTCAGACTAGTAACACTTCTTACACAGCAACTGGCTTCTAAGACACAGGAAGCAGAAACTGCCAGGTCAGTGCAGGGCTACTCCCACGACTGGCCCAGTGTCGTATTGGTGTAAGGGACACTCTCATCACTGCCTTATTCTATTGGTGTAAGTAGTCATAGGGCCCACCTAGATCAACGGGATACAAAGTTAGACACACCACTTTTCCATATGGAAGTGGCAAGGTCATACTGCAGAGTGAATGTAGGCTGAGAGATATTTTTGTGGCCATCTTTGGGAAGTACACCTGCCATAGCAGAGAAAACAGGGGCAATAAACAATAAGGGGCTTCTCTTTGCAGTTCTGCTCTGTTTTTTTTTTTTAACTATTATTTATTTTTATTTTTATTTTTGGCTGCGCTGCGCAGCATGTGGGATCTTAGTTCCCCAACCAGGGATTGAACCCATGCCCCCTGCAGTGGAAACGTGGAGTCCCAACCACTGGACCTCTAGGGAATTCACTGCTTTGTTTTTATCACAGAAAAAAATGCTTATGATGTGAGGTGCTGAGGTTGAGAAATCTACAAACCCAGCCTGTCCATTCTATTACTGAGAGACTTTAAGGTAAATTAAATGTTTCTATAATCTAGTGCTTTTAAGTGGAAATGATACTTGGTGTGTCAAAAGATTGCACGAAAACAGCTCAAATAAAGAACAAAATGTAATGCACAAATTTTAAAAGTTACAAGAATGATTCTTATATTGCTATAATAATGCTCTGTACAAAACTTTTCTGGCCTTTGGATGTTTTACTTTTCTGAGTGATAAGTTGACACTACTTAATGTTTTGTTCCTGATAGCATTTATTACTGCAATAATGTTAATTTTAAAAATTGGGTATTTTTAAACAACAAATATTTGAATTTCTCATTTAAAACAATATTTTATGGTACATAGAGTTTGTCCTATCAAAATTTCTTGTTGATTTAGTTTGCAGACAATTAAAAAAAATGCTGATGTGCTAGAAAAACCAGAAGGGTAATGGAAGAACTAAGATTTTAATTACATAATTATGTTAACATTGTAAAGTGCCTTAAAATAACAATTAAAGTAGAAAGTGTACATCTTATTTTATTTTAAGCCCCTTAAATTTAGTCAGTTAAGAAAAGAAGCTTCTCAAAATATGATCGTTACAAGAATCATCATAAAGGAATTGAAATTTTTATAATCCTATGAGCACTTCAATTTCCTTCTAAATACTGCCTGCTCTTTTTCTTTTTTAAAAATAAATATTTAAAGATCATCTTTTGTTCTGTTTGTTTTTATGGAAAACCCTGGGGTTTTTTTTTGTTTGTTTGTTTGTTTTGTGTTTTTTTTGCAAAGTATACCTGTACAAGTTGTACTTTATATGTCTTTTGCCTCTAAGACCCCCTTTTTTCACTCTTTCTCTTCATTTCATCTGGAAAATTAAGTCGGCTCCCTTTTAGAATTTTGCGAAGCCAAAAAATACTGTTAAGTAATTGATAAACAGAAATCCCACCCCAAATACAGCTGCTGAACTGTGTGACTTCACTTATTTTCCTCTGGAAGCTGGGACACTTTGGGGATACACTATTTGCAACCCCTGTGATTAGGCTAGGGAAGTTATGAGGAGTGCTGAATACACAAAGCTCCTGTACAAATGTTAAAACAGTAAAATATATATTTACTACCGTCGTGTTTTTCTTCCCCATGAAATATGTGTTCTTTATTCTCATTAGTTTTTCACCTCTCCATTTTCCTGTCCCCAGCCTATCAAATGTTTCAACATCTATGAATGCTTTTACTACAGCATTCGTCGCTCTGACTCACAGTCATTTGCCTTTGTATCTGGGTCAGAGAGCAGGAAACTTATTCATATTTGTGTCACCCATACTTGGCACAGTGCCTGGCATGTAGCAGGTCCTTATTCAAAGTCTTTAAATCTTTCAAATGTTCAATTTGGACCTTAAATTTTGCACTTTACAATGTTGAACTGTCAAATCATCCAAAACTCATCTTTTCATAAAATAGAGAAAGTATTTATTATCCATATCAAAGAATGAATGAGGGGATTTGAGACAGATCATGGGAGTATTAACCGTTTCTCTCTCAGCCATCCTTTGACCATCAGTGAATGCGATACAGGGTCTCAAGGTCACTCTAGTGCCTAGGAGCAATATTTGAATGTCTACTTCGAAGATCTGAGAACTTGGAGGATTACTGAGGTTGGGGGCTGGAGCATGGGATCACAGAAGACATTCACTGCTCAACCTGGGATTCAGAATATGTTACAAGAACAGGGTAAAAACCCATTTACTGCAACTAGAGCACGTGAAGAAAGAAAACTAGTAGCCAAGGCTACTCTAGGTTGAGTTTCCTGATCACTGAACCCAGACCCTTTAAATTCGTCCAGCAGGAGACATCAGTGGTCACCTGGTGGGACGTGGAGGTGAGCCTGTTCGGGGACTGGCTCCATGGGAGTTGGTGGGATGAAGGATGAAGGATGCTGAATATCCACTTACCCTTGAGATGCTCCACCTTCACATCTCTCATCCAGGCTGAACTATTGCTATTTGCTGGACCAGGCAAGATGCTAAAACTTACAGGCCTCTTCTCTGTTTAACAAACAATTCTTACATACCTATCTCATGCCAGGCAGTGTGCTGGGGATTCAAGTCTTTGCTTTCAAGGGTCCTTTTCATTAGTGATCCTTTACTGAAGGCTGCCTACTTTCCTTCTTCTTGGTAGTTAGCTGGGCTAGATGGGGCTAATGAAGTGAAACCTTAGGTTAACGCTCTAGAAATCAGTTAGATTTAATCTGTTTTGTTAACAAAGAATTATGCCTCTACCCTGGCCAGTCATCTCAGAAATGTGCGATGAGTCAGCTGGGCTTCCTGGTGTGCAGAGTATGGGTGAGTCACCCCATCTACCCCCACCATTAGAAAAATCGAAAACCTTACTCTTTGGCAGTGGGGGAGCAATGGCAGCATCTCTGCAGGTAAATGAAGAGCAGGATGTCACATTGTACCAAACACTTGTCTTCTTGGAACAACCTTTTATATAGATGTACATATATGTGTATTTGTGTACATCGTACATGCATGTACACATACATATATACATACATCCATATATGTGTGTGTATGTGTATTTAATTTGCCTTGAAGCCTTTCAATAATAGGACTGACAGGCTGGGAGGATAGATTTCTCAGTCCTGGCACCTTACCTTATAAACACATTTTTTCTGTGATAAAAACAGAACAGAGGAGCTGCAAAGAGAAGCCCCCTTATTGTTCATTGCCCCTAAGTTTTCACTGCTATGGCAGGTGTACTTTTCAAAAATGGCCAGAAAAAAAAACTCAGTCTAAATTCATTCTGCAGTATGACTTTGCCACTCCCACATCAAAAAGTAGTATCTATCTTTGTACCCTGTTTGATAGATGGGGTTGGCGTGTATGTGTATGGCACTTGGTGTGTCAAGATATATAGAGCTATATATAGATATATACTGATGTCCATATATGTGTGTGTATGGTACACTGCTATTTACCTATTATATAAATCATTTAATACATTAATTATATATTAATGTATATAATCACAATAAATAATATGCAAACATATTAAATAATAATAGTAAGTTTAACATTGTAAATCAACTATACTTCTATGAAAAATAAAAAATAATAATAGTAAATCATGGCAATAATATTCTTTAATACTTTTAAGAATGCTATCTTTTCCTCACAGAGTCTTATTATATTAAGAACATAAATTTGCCCACATACCTAGTTTGATATAAACTAACAGATACCCAGTTGAAACACTGAAGCTCTTATATATGCTTTTTATTAATGTTTTCTTTTGAATTCTTATGACTTTTATATCTTAGCATAAAATGGCTCTTACCTGTGGCATATTTAACACTTAGACATTCATGTATTACCCAGCTACAAATTCTATAGCTAAGTGAGAATATGTCGTCTCTAATGAATTTATCTGAAAATATTTTATTTTATTAAACACTTATTCTAAGTTGTCATTCAAGAGTTACCTTGTTTCTCAGTATGAATGACAGCTCTACATAAGCAACTTTTGATTGATACTGTTACTCTTCTAAAGTCCCGATGCCACACAACTGCATCTACTCTGTGCAAGACCTTGTGCTAGGCTGGGGGTGGGTTAGAGGGGCACAGTTTCTACACTTAAGAAGCTTTACATGGATGGAAAGACAAACACGTATATAACTAGCTAGAGTTCAGGGCAGACTGTGGAACTTCATCTAAGAATTATAAGCAAAGTGATGGATAAATGCAGTGGAGAGTTATTTATTCTCCCTTTGGGCTTGGATGAAACCTTCACAATGAAGCTGGTGGCTGGGCAGCTCCTTAAAAAACTCTGAGGTGGATGGCTGAGAAGGGGGAGAAAGGCCTTACAGGTCAAGTCGAGAATACACACATTTTCTTGGCCTCATTTTATTCTGATGGGGCAGGTGGCAGGAGGTGAGGGTGTGTTGAGTGGGTGTTGGAGATGCACTGTGGGGTTGGATATATAGAGTCTGTGATGCCTGCAGTGTCCTCACTCGGAATACCAAGAGGCTGAGATTAGTACATCTGATTTAGATTGAGCATGTTTTGCAAAATAGCATAAATCCCAACTGAACATGATTATTGTTCCTGCCCTGGGTCTTAATGTTTTTCTTCCATATTCCAAAACAGAAAGGCCTAAGGGTGATTAGGCTGATGAAAACATTTATTAAAATGTTTTCAGAAACACCTAGAATTGGAGGGTTAATCCCTTTCTGCTTGGTTAATCTCATCTCTTTTTAAAATAAAGACAAAGCCGTTTCTGTTATTGAAAGCTAAAGCAATGGTGACTTTGGTTCTGCTTTTTCAATCTTCTCTTCACTTTATCATAAAGCAAATCCTAAAATATGCATCCGTTTCATGCTCTCACTTTCTGCAATCTTGTTATAAATGCTTCTCTCTGAATTAATTCTGATATAATTGTTCACTGCATAATGCTGAATTTTCATAATATATGAGCTGCAATATCAAAGCACAAAAATGATACTAGTTTAAAAAAAAACCAGTTTCAATTCTGAAATTTTCCTTGTGGCTTTGTATATCACTTAAGAAGTGGTTCTCAAATTTCGGCTCTTAGAATCTGTTTATGATCTTAAAAATTATTGAAGAGCTCAAAGAATTATTTTAATGAAGTTATATTTATTAATAGTTACTGATACAGAAATTATGTTGGAAAAAGTTTTAAAGTATTTATTCTTTTTTTTTTGGCCACATGGCTTGTGGGATCTTATTTTCCTGACCAGGGATTGAACCCGGGCCCTCAGCAGTGAAAGCACCAAGCACTGGACTGCCAGGGAATTCCCAGAAATATTTATTCCTTTAAAAACAACAACTTAAAACCCATCACATGTTAACACAAATACAATATATTTATAAAAAATGACAATTTCCAAAACAAAAAAAGTCGGTGAGAAGAGTGGCATTGTTTTACCTTTTTGCAATTTTTTTTTTTTTTTTTTTTGGCCACATCCTGAGGCTTGTGGGATCTTAGTTTCCCAGCCAGGGACTGAACCTGAGGTCATGGCAGTGAAAGTGTCAAGTCCCAACCACTGGACCACGAGGGAATTCCCTCTTTTTGAAAATTTAAAAAGTACTGGGCTAATAGAACATAGCTACATTCTCAGGTGCTTCTTTATTCAATCTGTTGCAATATCACATGTCATGTAGCCTCTAGAAAATTTCTCTGAACACTCATGAGGCGATGAGAGTGAAAAACCCAAACAGCATCTTAGTATTATTATGAAAATAATTTTGACCTCACAGACCCACTAAACGTGTTTATGGTCCCCAGATCTCACTTTGAGAGCCACTGACTTAGGACAATATTTATTCAGTGTTAATTATGGGTGAAGATAAATAAAACCCATAATTACTTGTGTATAAGTATATAAATCAGGTAGAAATAATGACGTACATATGTTTTAGCCTTACCTACACGTAAACAGTCTGTTTTCTGCATTATAAACTGTTGGTTCTACTGTCTGACAAATTATTCTTATAAGATACATGGGTTGATATAAACATCTAGCAAAAACATGGTCTTATCATGTCGGTCTACATGAAAAATAACCACAGGTTTTGAATCACATGGAATTATAAATCTCATTCTGAAATTTTTTTAGAAGAAATTTTGGTTTTGATAAATTATAGATTTAGAGGAAGTTGCCCACCCCCCCCAAAAATGTACAGGGAAGTCCTGAGTATCCTTTAGCTAGTTCCCTCAATGATAATACCTTCCAAAACTATAGTACAAGGGGAAAACCAGGAAATTGACATTGGTACAACCCACAGAGTTTATTTGGATTTCACTAGTATTGTGTGTATGTGTGTGTTTCTGTGCAATTTCATCCCATGTTAGATTGTGACACTATCGCAATCAAGATAAAGAACTGTTCCATCACCACAAGGCTCCCTCGTTCTGTCTTTGTATAGCCACATTTACTTACTCCCCTCAACTTTCTCCCCACATACTAACTCCTTGAAACTGCTAATGTAGCATCTCTATAATTTTATCATTTCAAGAGTGTTATATAAATGGAATCACACAGAATGCAACCTTCACTCAGCAGGATACCCTTGAGATCCATCCAAGTTGCATGTGTATCAATAACATGTTCCTATTTGTTGCTACATAGTATATAATCTGGTATTGGAAGTACTATTGTTTGCAGAACCAACCATTCCTCTGCTGTTGGGCATTTGGATCATTTCCAATTTGGGGCTACTATAAATAAAGATGCTATATGACCCTTTGTATACGTTTTATTTGAACATAGTTTTCATTTCTCTGGGATAAATGCCCAAGTACAACTGCTGGGTTATATGGTAAGTACATGTTCAGTTTTATAAGAAACTTCCAAACTATTTTCCAGAGGGCTGTACCATTTTATATTTCCACTAGCGACGTCTGAATTATCCTGTTTCTCTGCATCCATTTGGTGTTATTTTTATGTTAGCTAGCTGATAGGTATATAATATCTCATTGTGGTTTTAATTTGCACGTCCCTAATGGTTGATGCAGAATACGTTAAATGTGCTTACTTGCCATCTATATATCTTCAGTGCAATGCCCGTTTTTCAATTGGATTTTCTTAATTGAGTTTTGAGAGTTCTTTATATATTCCAGACACTAGTCCTCTGTTAGACATGTGGCTTGCAAACATTTTCTCTAAGTCCGTATCTTGTATTTTCATCCTCTTTGAGGATTAACCCATAATTTGGATGAGGTCTAATTTATCACTTTTTCCTTTTATGGATTTCATTGTCAACTCTAAAAACTATTCACCTAGCCTCTGCCCACCTTTCCCAATTTTTTCCTAAAAATTTTATAGTTTTACATTTTACAGTTAAGTCGATGATCCATTTTGAATTAATTTTCATATAAGGTATGAGATTTACATTAAGGTGTTTGTTTATATGTTTGTTTTGTTCTGTTTTTGTATTTGTTTTGCCTATGGATGTCCAATTGTTACAGCAGCCATTATTGAAAAAGTCAAAATCCTCTGTTAAAATTGCTTTGGCATCTTTGTCAAAAGCTAGCTGGGCATATTTTTTGGTTCTCTATTCTGTTCCATTGGTCTGTGTATCCCTCTGCCAATATCATGCTGTTTTATTACTGTAGTTATAGAATAAGGCAAAACTGGGAAGACTGGTTCCTCTCACTTTGTTTCTAAAATTGTTTTAGCTATTCTAGATCCTTTGCCATTCAATAATCATAAACTTCTCTGTGTCTACAAAAGCTGTGCTAGGATTTTGATAGGTATTTCATTAAGCATAGAGATCAATTTGGAGAGAATTGACGTCTTTACCATGTTGAGTCTTCCAATCCATGCACATGATATGTCTCTCTGTTTATTTAGGTCTTCAATTTACTTCATCAGTATTTTGTAATTTTCAGTGTACAAGTCCTGTCCATATTTTGTTAGATTTGTACGTATTTTATTTTCTTTGGAGCGATTATAAATAGTATTGTGTTTTTAATTTGTTTCCACATTATTGTTTTTAGTATATAGAAATGTAGTTGATTTTTATGTGTTGTTTTTGTCATGCAATCTTGCTGAGCTCACTAATTAGTTCCAGAACATTTTTTGTAGGTTCCCTGTTTTGCTTTTTTTTTTAAATGTAGATGATCATATCATCTATAAATAGGGATAGTTTTACTTCTTCATTTTAAATTTGTGTGCCTTAATTTCTTTTTCTTGCCATATTGTGCTGGCCAGAATGTCCAGCACTATATTGAATAAGAGTGTGAGAGTGGACATCCTTGCCATGTTCCTGATCTTAAGGGGAAAGCACTTGGTTTTTCACCATTAAGTGTGATGTTATCTGTAGGTTTTTGTAAATGCTCTTTATCAAGTTGAGAAAACCCTTTTGGTTCTTGTTTGATGAGGTTTTATCATGAAAGAGTACTGGATGCTGTCAAATGCTTTCCTGTGTTGATTGATATAATCATATGATTTTTCTTTATTCTTTTGATATAGTGGATTATAATTAAGTGATTTTCAAATATTGAAACAGCCTTGAATACTGTGAATTATTTTCAGTTGGTTGTGTCGAATAACTCTTCTTATACATTACTGGGTTCAATTCGTTATTATTTTGTTTTGGATTTTTGCATCTAATTTCATGAGATATACCAGTCTCTTGTTTTCTTTTTTTGTTCTGTATTTGTCTGGTTTTGGTGTCAGGGTAATCCTGGCCTCATAAACTGAGTTGGGAACTGTTCCCTTCTCTTCTATTTTATGAAAGTAACTCTGTAAAATTGGTGTTAATTCTTTAAATGTTCTGAATTGTCTTCTTATTGGTAATTAATTCTCTGTCTCTGTTATCTTTCATGGTTTGAACATAAGCACTTTAAAAATGGGGATAAAAATCTGTCCCTTTCACATATATACAATGCAATATTACTCAGCCATAAAAAGAAATGAAATTGAGTTATTTGTGGTGAGGTGGATGGACCTAGAGTCTGTCATACAGAGTGAAGTCAGAAAGAGAAAAACAAATACCATATGTTCATGCATATATATGGAATCTAAAAAAAAAAAAAATGGTACTGATGAACCTAGTTGCAGGGCAGGAATAAAGATGTAGACATAGAGAATGGACTTGAGGACCCAGGGTGGGAGGGGGAAGCTGGGGCAAAGTGAGAGTAGCATTGACATGTATATGCTACTGAATGTAAAATAGTTAGCTAGTGGGAAGCAGCAGCATAGCACAGGGAGATCAGCTCAGTGCTTTGCGATGACCTAGAGGGGTGGGATAGGGAGGATGGGAGGGAGGCTCAAGAGGGAGGGGATATGGGGGACATATGTGTGCATATGGCTGATTCACTTTGGTGTACAACAGAAACTAACACAGTATTGTGAAGCAATTATACTCCAATAAAGATCTATTAAAAAATTCTTTTGTCCCTTTTATCTTACATGAGATTTTTCTAGAACATGTAGGGATAAAACCCAGTTCTTAAATGCGGTGAGGTCAATGCCTGGATAAATGGTCAATCACTCAGCTGACCTTGCATAACCTGATCTCATGTACTCAGAATGCTTAGGTAAAGCTGTATCTACAGGTATAAATAAGTCAAGAAGTGCATTTAGGAAAACTTTGATTGATACTACCTGCTGTCTACTCTTGGCACATTGCTGGGTTAGCATTTACTTTGCACATTGATAACTAGCCTTACAGCCCAGCTACTGTCATACAGAGTGAAGTAAGTCAGAAAGAGAAAAACAAATACAGTATGCTAACACATATGTATGGAATCTACGGAAAAAATAAAAAAAAGGTCATGAAGAACCTAGTGGCAAGACGGGAATAAAGACACAGACCTACTAGAGAATGGGCTTGAGGATATGGGGAGGGGGAAGGGTAAGATGTGACAAAGTGAGAGAGTGGCATGGACATATATACACTACCAAACGTAAAATAGATAGCCAGTGAGAAGCAACCGCATAGCACAGGGAGATCAGCTCGGTGCTCTGTGACCACCTAGAGGGGTGGGATAGGGAGGGTGGGAGGGAGGGAGATGCAAGAGGGAAGAGATATGGGAACATATGTATATATATAACTGATTCACTTTGTTATAAAGCAGAAACTAACACACCATTGTAAAGCAATTATACTCCAATAAAGATGTTAAAAAAAAAATAAAGAAGCCCTGTGGGTTTTTAAAAAAAAAAAAAAAAAGCAGGAGAGATATTATCTTTTCTTTCTGTTCTCCCACCTGGGAATGTGGAGATGGGAAGGATGTGCTCAAATGCTTGTATATTTTATATATCATATATAAGCTTATCTATCTATCTATCTGTCTGTCTATGTATCCATACATCCACTCATATAGATATCCTTAGATATTATCTAGTGAAATTTCATGTTTCATAAATAAGGACATTAAAGCTTCTTAACAGGATGTTAAGATTTTAAAAAGAGAACTTGTTGTTGTTGTCATTATACCTGATTCTACTGGTTGATGTGCGAAGTGGGAAGAGTCAATTCTCTACCTCTTTCCAAGAGAGAAATTCCTTTTTTTATACATGGCTTTAGAGTATATTGGGAGCTGTAAGCAGAGGGGTCAAGACACTGATGACTATTACTATTAATAGTAGTAATATTAAAATTACTGGTTGTTGTTACGCCTGTTAAGCCAATTTTATAGTAACTTTTTTCCCATGTCTGTTTTTCAGAAGAGCCATGGATTACTACAGAAAATATGCAGCTGTCATTCTGGCCACATTGTCTGTGTTTCTGCAAATTCTCCATTCCTTTCCTGATGGAGAGTTTACAATGCAGGGTGTGTGACCAAACTTGGGTTTGCAGTAACAAGAAAGCACACATTTCTAGATGTACATCAATAACTCCATTAATTACATTTCTACCTCCTTTTCAAATGCGATAAATCTTTGCTGTTGGATATCTATCTAGGCACTTTTAGACTGTGAACATAAAATTAAACTAGGTTCCAAAAATGTACAGCGAAAATGATATCTTACATGTCCATTTAAATAGCAGCCTGTACATTTCCATCTGGAATAGATTCCTGATTATTCTTTATCTGAGTTTTACAGGCAGAATGTGCTCCTTATTCAGTCTAGCTAGTTGATTTTTTTTCTTTTTTTTACATGTCTCCCAGAAGATGTGGGAGGATTTTAACATAGCCTTTATAGATGAATTTTCAAATCAGTTAACAAGTGAGAAAACAAAACCATTTTATGCAGTAAATTTGTTTTGCTGTATTTTCTGAAAAATCTCATATAGTAGCCGATATAATTCCATCTGCCAAGAAACTGTGAGCTACTATTGGTGATGGTTTTTCTCTAGACAAGTGATAATATTTTAACCCCTGTTCCCAAGTGCAGATGCCTGATCTCATATCAGGCTGTCCCACTCACCATGCTTTCTTAATTCTGACATGCTTTTCTTTGTCAGTATTTGGAGTTGCTATGGGGGGAAAAACAATAGCAGATTCTAAATGGGAAAATATTTTGCCTCTGGGCAAAATCCTTCTTTCGGATGAGCATGGTGTTTTCATCTGTCAAGTTTTGCATTCCCTATAGACATACTATCAGCACTGGAATTGAGAAGTCATACTTAAAGAAAAACTACTGCTACTGAGATTTCCCATGCATATCTGCAAAAATCGTTTTCCCATGAAAATAACTGTAGTTGGTACAAATAGATATTGTATATGAAGATGAACATACAGCCAAAAGTACTGGGTTGGCCAAAAAGTTCGTTCGGGTTTTCCAAGTTACGGAAGACCCGATGAACTTTTGGGTCAACCCAATATTTATTTATTTATTTAATTTCTTTTGATTTCCAATAGAAAAAAAAGAATATTTGCTGTCCCATAATAAGGAAAAATGCATAGTTTCTTTTAAAATTATTTTTGGATTATTTTACTCTTTGCCTTTTTTTTCTTTCTTTTTTTCTGGTGATAGGCTGCCCAGAATGCAAGCTAAAGGAAAACAAATACTTCTCCAAGCTGGGTGCCCCAATCTATCAGTGCATGGGCTGCTGCTTCTCCAGAGCATACCCCACTCCAGCGAGGTCCAAGAAGACAATGTTGGTCCCAAAGAACATCACCTCAGAAGCCACATGCTGTGTGGCCAAAGCATTTACCAAGGTGAGAACTGAAAGGGCCCCAGAAACTTTCTATCAGTTCAACCAGAGAAATGTCCTCAGAGCACATCCATGGGGTCTAATGCCAGAGGTATCTGATGACCCATGCTTTATTGGGCATTTGTAGAGTGAAGGGCTGCATTTGTCCCCTTTAATCAAAAGGTCAGCAACCTTGTGGGCACAGGCTGGATTTATTCTGAATGAAGAGAGTAGGGGTAGAGGTGATGAGGGACAGGTTGGGAGAGAGTATAGAATACTTAGTGCAAACCTAAACTTTCAGAGTGAAAATATCAGCTGAAAAGCAGAATATGCAAATATAGCAAGCATCTATTTAATTCAGCTGGCTAGAGTCAATTTTATTTAACAGTTTTCAATTTTGCCTACCTATCTATCTGTCTATATATATCATCTATCTTTTCCCTTCCTCCTTAGGCTACAGTCATGGGAAATGCCAGAGTGGAGAATCACACTGAGTGCCACTGCAGTACTTGTTATTATCACAAATCTTAAATATTTTGCAAAGGGCCATGTTGACGACTGCTGATTTCCTGGAATGGAAAAATTAATTTGTTCAGTGTTTATGACTTTGCAAGATAAAACCCTCCTTTTCCTTACCATACCATTTTTTACACGCTTTAAGAATATACTGCAGCTTTATTGCCTTTCTCTTTATCCTACAGTATAATCAGCAGTCTTGTTCTTTTCATTTGGAATGAAATACAGCATTTAGCATGACCATAAGAAGCTGGTTCCGCTGGAAATAAAGTCTTTTAAATCATCATTCTACCACTGAATTCTAATTTTTTCTGAAGAGTTTCAAGCCAGTTACTTTTAATAGGATTAATGGGAGGGAGTGAGCCAGTGTGGGCCCCTATATACTCAGTGACCCGACACTGGAGAATCTTGTTCCCACCAAGCCTTCCAGAGCAAGCTGTGAGTCCTTCGGCCAGTGTGCTAGTTATGAGACAATCCATTGGGGTGAAGGAAGAAAATATAACTTCTATTTCTATTCATTTTTACATTATCCCTTTAGATGACCATTTGGATGAGTTTTATAGAAGTACAGATACATTAGTATGGTCATGCATGTATAAAATTTATAAATAAATAAATATGCAGATATTGAGGATGTTTGGTCAGAAACTTTTTTACTGGTAGAAGTTTTCAATCAGGAAAAAAAAAAGGAAGAACACTGCTCTAGGGTTTGGTAAAGACAAAATCAGCCCCAGCCTGAAGTTTCTATCCACTGGTTTATGCCTGACCAAAAAAATTAAAAAAAAAAAAAGAAATGCATCTTATTAGTTCCTGGCAGGCAGGTTGTAACCAAACAGAGGCTAAGGTAAGGATATCATCCTCTTACGTTCCATGTCCAGATCCTGATGGGAATGAACAAATGACGAGCAAAGAACTCACTGAGCACTCATTGTGGGCTAGAAGGAACAAACACTTTCACTTAGCTCTGTCCAAATGCTTAAGAGTAATGCCATGCTTCAAAGTCACATTTATTGAGCATTTATACTTATAAACAGAGATAGACCATGGTTCTTACCCATTAAATTAGATTAGCTATGGTAGAGATCAAAGCCACCCAAAATTTCAACTCCTAAGGGAGCCTGAAATTAAAAAAAAAAAAAAAAAAAAATCACACTGGTCACAGATAACACTTGCAAAAAAAAAAAAAAAATTCACTCATCACCAATTTGTCAGATTCCATTTCTGAATGAAAACCCAATTTCTAACAGGTAGGTAAACACACCAGGTGTCTGGGTGAAAAATTTAAATGAGTGCATGTATTTTTAAAGAAACACTGAAATGCACACACATTACTTAACTTGTTCATTCATTTATTATACATTTATTTAATGTCTAGTAAGTGCTGGCCCATGATTAGATCATGGAGATTCAGAGATATCAGGATTCTCTGGAAGATAAGACTGAGAAAAGATAATGCAGCTTAATTTGAGAAAACAGTGGTGCTGATCACGGGTTCATTCAAACATTTAATAGATATTCATTGAGAATCTACTATGTGTCAGGTCTTGAGAGCTTGTCTGGAGGATTCAGCAGGAGAAGAAAGCTAGCGATACACCCTTGACTGGAGTGCCCTTGTCCATCTGGGATCATCCTATGTGACAGAGGGGATGGAGGAAGTAATGAGAGAGGAAGGGGACATCCCCGTGGTCATTCAGATCAGCCTAATCAACCCTGGTGAGCACTAGAATAAGACACGGATGCTGCTCTAAAGCCATCCACAGTCCGGTAGGGAAGAGAGACACAGGCAAAGAATTAAGATCTAGTGAGATTATGCTATGTGAAAGGTATGGATTGTGGTGACATTAAGGGAGGAATGGTTAACTTGGTCTACTGGGCTTCGTCATGGAGAGCTTCACAGGAAAGGTGATACTTGAGTCTAGAAGATAAGCAGATTGATGGGGGAGGGGTTCAGTCTACTTTGAGGAAACAGCATAGGTAAATGTCCTGAGATGGGAACCAGTATGATGGTCATAGAATGACAAGAAGTTCAGTGTGCCTGGACTTCAGGGGCTGGTTGGAGGGCTGGAGCTCCAGAGACAAATGGACAACTGTCAACTAGGCATACAAATAACATGCAAAGAAATGTACATTCCAGCTAGGACCTTCCTTTCTCAAACTAGGGGGCCTGAGGGTTCCTGAAGCCACAGGATTAAACATGCACCTTTCTGTAGGATCAATCTTGCTTGAAGATTTGGGGACATGTTATTTTAATTTCAAAACAAAAACAGATACATTATAGAGTAGAATGCAAAATTGCCAAAATGGGGTTAAAAATTGCGACTTAAAAAGAAACTCCACATTGTGGGTGGGGACTTCTGCATCCTGCTCTTCTGACCCGTCCCAAGCCTCCTGGGAGCTGGTTCACTCTTCTTGCATTAGGAGTTCTTAAGCAGAGGAGTTTGAGAAGTGCTATTAAAGGAATAATAGGCTCTGCTTTGCCCTTTAGAAAAATCATTCTGGCAGCAGGTAAAGGGTGATTTGAGAAGGGGAGAGACCAGTCACAGGATCATGAATTGGGGCCTTTGCAGAACTGTCTTGGCAAGAGATGGTGGTGGCCTACTGGCGGTGAGGGTAAGAGGAGGGGACAGATTTGGGAGGAATTAGGAGAAAATGAAGAAATGATTGTGGTTGTGACTCCTGGCTTCTTGGGTCGCTGATGGATAATTGTGCCCCAAATTGGGACATGGAATAGGTCTGTGTGGGAGCAGATGGGGAAGTGACAGTTCAGTTTGGGACATGCCGACCTGAGGTCTAAGGGGTACCGGGTGAGCGTGTCTAATAGGCAGCGTGTGCAGCGATAGACACGGAGCTTAGGAAAGGCCTCCAGCCTGGAGGAGTGGGCTCGAGGGTCACCTGTGCTCAGTGGTATCAACCCCACAGGGGTGGCTAGGATTGCTCACGAGGGCGTGAGGGTGTGAGGAAGAGAAGATGCTGGACCACCAAGGATAGATTCTGGACCAGCCTGGCTAAGAAAGTGGCTGTTACGTCTTTAGGGACAGTCAATTAGAAAGGTGTGATAGGAGCACTCTAGAGAAAGGACGATCATCTCAGATGGATAAGCAGCAAGGAGGCAGAGAGGCAGGCATGGAGGCTGGAAATTTTGTTTCAAACCCATCTGAAAAATGCCTAAAAATGGTATTAAGGGAAGATGATCACATGTTTGAGGGGGCGCTTCTTTCAAGAAAACCTCTCCACGATTCACCTCAGCCAGAGAGAGCTGCCCCAAATTCTCCCGTGTGAGATTCTTTCCTTATGTCTAAAACACAGGATCCCAGGCACCTTTTTCTTGAATGGCAACACGTCTGACTGAGGCAACACAGCTGACCATTAACATCATTAACAATGCCATTAACAAGATGAGTTAAACAGGCCACCAGGTCTGTCTGCAGGTCCTGGATCCTGTTTACCAGGGAGGGAGGGGTGTCAGGCAGGACGATCAAGGGATAAAACAAAGAAACAAGACGTCTACTACTTTGTAGTTGTGTCGAGAACTGACCATGAGCAGTAACTCCTAGGTGATTACAGGGGTGTCGCCGTGGACCAGGGCTCAAGGAGGAGACCAGTAAAACAGGGATGGCTCCTGTCTGTCTCCTGGGAGTTAGGGAAAAGGGCAGGAAAAGATGGGAGGGAAAGAGAGGGAAGGGAAGAGAAAGAAGAATGAGGAGGGTATAAAAAGTTGCAGCAGGAAAAATGTGTGAGAGGGAGGCAAGAGGGGCAATAAGGGCCACTGGAGGTGTCTGTGGCCTCAGACATGGCTGAACTGGATTAAAGCAGAAAGGAAAAGCCATAATTCTACTCACTTCCACTTCTTCCCCCAACCTCTGTCAGAATCTAAGTAATCACCCATAGTCAAGACCTCTAGCCTACATAAAGCCTTTGTGTGAATGGAAAAAGATGACTCTCTGGGCAGGCAGAGCATCTTTTTTTTTTTTTTAATTGAAGTATATTTGATTGATGATGTTGTGTTAATTTCAGGTGTACAGCAAAGTGATTCACATATATGTATGCATACATATGCTTTTTCAGATTCTTTTCCCTTATAGGTTATTACAAAATATTGAGTATAGGTCCCTGTGCTATACAGTAGGTCCTTGTTGGTTATCTATTTTATGTACAGTAGTGTGTACATTTAATCCCAAGCTCCTAATTTATCCCTCCACCCCTTCCCCCTCTGTTTGCTTTCTATGTCTGTTCTATTTCTATTTTGTAAATAAGTTCATTTGTATCGTTTTCTAAGATTCCACATATAAGTGATATCATATGATATTTGTCTTTCTCTGTCTGACTTACTTCGCTTAGTATGGTAATCTCTAGGTCCATCTATGTTACTGCAAATGGCATTATTTCATTCTTTTTTATGGCTGAGTAATATTCCATTGTGTATATGTACCACATCTTCTTTATCCATTATCTGTAGATGGGTATTTAGGTTGCTTCCATGTCTTGGCTATTGTAAACAGTGCTGCTATGAACATTGGGGTGCGTGTGTCTTTTCAAATTAGAGTTTTCTACAGCAATATGCCCAGGCAGAGCATCTTGAGTGAATGGCTTCATAATTAAATGACATAGGAAAGTGGATGTCAGGCCGACCTTACCCCCTGGCTGGGCACCTTTGTGCAGTGCACACACTGTGCAATCTTACACGGCAGCTCTGCCCATAATCGCATCATCCTACTATGACCATTGTTGCCTTTTGGAGAGATAATGCCTTAAATTGGCGAGAATCTCAGTTGACATCTAAGATTCCAAATATTGATGTCTTCATTATCCTTATACTGCTAAGAAACATCTGGAGAAAATATTGCCCCAAATTCTTGCCATCTATGGAGAAACTAGAATTGTCTATAACCTGGTCCAACAGGAAGGTAAAAGCAAAGAATCCACATGTAAATGACCATGAAGCTGACACGAAGATGTTGATTAGGACCACAAACCTCAAGAGGTCCAGAGAGGTCTGCTTATTTAATAAAAAGTTAATCAACATCAAACTACCTGACATTAGTACAGTACTTTTACTTTCCCAGAAAGTTCTGAGATGGTGCCTCAATGAGTCTCACTCAGCCCCTCAGGGACCGAAAGTTAAGGCAGGTGGCACTGTCTCCATTTGACAGTTATTAGATAAATTGAGGCACAAAAAGCTTTGGTTGTACAGGGACTGGGAATGCATGGAACTCTGGGTTTCCTCATCTCCAGTTTTGTGCTGCTTCTTTCAAATTCCATTGTTTTCTCAAGGGATGAAATTTTTGCTTTACCAATACAGGACCCATTTCTCCCTGGATACCGGATAGGAGAACTTGGAGGTTTTCCCAGGGTGAGAAGCCATCACAGTAAAAGAAATTGAAGTCTGAACTGTGACTTGTCCACTGATGTTCTGTCTCGAAGAGTGAACTTCAGCTTCACCTTTGTAGTTCCTCTCGACTCAACCAACACCTCCTTCAGGCACTTTCTTTTTGAACTTAATTAGGAGAAATACAAAGAAATTTCTCTGTTCTGAAAGCCAAGTAGGATTTCCATATTCTGCTATTCAAAACTGCATAGCATATGGAATTGTAAATATTAAACACTTTTCACGAAGAACTGAAGCTGGGTCTGAGTTTCCTTGGAGCGAAGAGAGAAGTTAGTTATTGCATCGAACTTCAAAATGGGAGACATAAACAGGAAATAACTGTTGGATGTTTTTAATGAATTCCTCTTTTGACCCCCAGAAAAGCACATGTTTGGAAAAGTATTTTCCTATTGAACCTGACTCCCAGGGCTCACTCGTCTGAAGGACTTGAAAGCTGAGGTTTTGGGGAGAGAGTGAGGGAAATGGGGGTTGGGTAGGACACTCTGAAGAAGCCGCCAAAAGCTTGGCACATGAGTGAAAGTTTGTAAGAATGTTTTCAAAGAAGACATTCTGTTGTTTTAAAGCCATTTTCATTAATGGAATGCTTGCAAAATGTAGGCTAGTAAAGTGGGAAGCACAAAAACTGCATCAATTTTCTCCAAATGCTCTTGATCAGAAAGTGTTTGAATTAGAGTCACTTATTCAGTTGTAAATTGTCTGTGAACAGTAATTGATTCTCAGCTAAGTTGACAGTAAGTAGAATTTCAGGATGTGCAAATTTCCTTCTACATACCTTTTCCTCAATTGCCACTCATGTTGGAGATAATTAGAAAAAGCCAGCATTAGCGTCAGGACTAGGAAATGGAGGGGAACTGGGAGGCAGAGCAGAAGTAGCGGTTTGCCCATGATGGCTTCAGAGGGATTAAGGAAGAGGAAGAAAGGAAACCTGGGTTTGACCCAGAAATGCACCCCAGCTTTGACAAGATGGAGGAAGTGGGAAGGGCATGTGGATAAAGGGTTTCTGGCAGATGCTTGGGTTGACATTATGGTGGGAGGAATTAAATCCTTAACCTTGGCCATTAGGGAGGGAATTTATGAACTATCTAAATTAAATTATGGTTATTCTAGTGACTGTGTGTCTCTGGTACTGCTCTCTGACGTGGAAGACAGTCATAACATCAGGGACGTAGTCACCGTTGGCATGGGCAGAGTGGACTCCGGGGTGGCCCCATGGCTCCTAGAGCTGAAGACACAAGTGCTCACCCCAGCACTGCGAAGCTGAGCGTGGCCAGAGGGTGGCTCTCTCCCCAACTGCTAACACCTCCATCCCATCAGGCAGCTGCAGAGGCACTGCTGCCCCTAGTGGACAGGTGGTGCATGGCGCTTTTGAAAAAGTGGATGGGGCTGGGGAGCGGGTGTGCTTTCCAGGGATGCCTGGCAGGATGGGTCCTGCTCACGGGGCACATTTGTCTTCATACGGATGGGATCCTTCTGTTTATTTTGCCTCTGCTGTGCCCTTTTAGTGGCATCCAACTAGCTGCAGGGGGACAGCCCTAATGCATGGGTACTCGACAAATTATAACTTCATTATTTAAAACTATTTGATAAGCTAAAGTTAAAGCTCAAATCCATTCACATTAATACACAGCAACATGACATTTGTCAATGGGAGAAAAGGAAAAGCCATTAGGTCCCTTATATATAGTTTAAACTATCATAAAATTTTGGATGGTTGTGAAATAGTGGGTTTAAGGATTTTTTTGTTACCTGCATGCACAAGGTTTTTTTGCAGGTAGTGACTATCAAGAATTTGAAGAGGGTATCATTAAAAAGTCTTGATGATGAATTTCATGTAGCCATTTCAAAGGTAAAACTTGACAAAAAGTTATAAAGACATAGCCTCATCTTTCTCATTGAAATTTCTGAAAGTGTTTTATTTGAAAGTTTTATACAAATTTGATACTTTGTATTTTTCTCATAACTATAATTCTTTTTTTTTAACCAAGCTCCATATGGACATTCCCCAAATACCCTCCAGTTCACCCTATATTTTCCTAATTTTTGTGTGTGATCACATGAAAGGTTGTGAAACAGTGGGAGAGATGACCAGATTAGGAAAAAGAAAAAGACTGTGTTTGGCTGCCATCATTACAAAGCAAAGCACACACCAAAGCATCTACTGAACATTCAGGAAAGGGAGATCCTGAAAAATGTTTAGCAAACTAAGGATGGAAAATAGAATTAGTTTTATAGTCACTGTTATTCCTAATTTAAGATGTGTGAAATGCCATTAACCTTATCCTCATTTGGTTTGCTGTCTTTATTGTTTTACATTAGTGAACATAAAAATATTTATAAGCGCTTTCATGGGTTCATTCTGCTGAGTCCATTTTCTCTCCTGTGGCTGGGAGAAGGGCCACTAAATATTTTTTTCATATCTGTGGGCTCATTACTCAGGTGTCTTATTTGGATTTGACCAGTTTTTCCACTAATGTTCTTTTTCTATTCTGGGATCCAATCCAAGAATCCCACTTTGCATTTAGGTGTTATATCTCCTGAGTCTCCTCCATCTGTGACAGCTTCTCGTCTTTCCTTTTCTTACATGACTTTGACATTTTAAAAGAGAACTGGCCAGCTATTCTGTAGATTGGCCCTCAATTTGGGTCTGTCTGATGTTTTCTCTTGATCAGACTGAGGCTGTGCATTTTTGGTCCTTCTCAGTATGTCATTCTGGGAGCTTATGATGTTGATAATGTCTTATTACTGGGGATGTGAACCATGATGTCTTGGTTAAGGCGGTGTCTGCTAGCTTTCTCTACTTCTCCAAAGTTATCATTTATTTTTTTCAATATTTAATTTATTTATTTGGCTGCGTCAGGTCTTTAGTTGTGGCACACGGGATCTTCGTTGTGGTGCATGGGCTCTTCATTGTGGCGCGCAGACTTCTCTCTAGTTGTGGCACGTGGGCTCTAGAGCATGCGGGCTTAGTTGCCCCGCGGCATGTGGGACCTTAGTTCCCCGACCAGGGCTCGAACCCACATCCCCTGATTGGAAGGTGGATTCATAACCACTGGACCACCAGGGAAGTCCCCACAGTTATCATTTATTACTTACTGCTACTTTTCTGCAAGTCTAAAATTATTTCAAAATAAAAAGTTAACAAAAATCCTCCTTATAATCTGATTTCTGCATCCCTTACCCTATTGTACTGAGTCTCTTAATCGTCATTACTCATCCATTTATTTGCCAAATTCTAATGCTTTCGTCTCCTTGCAGCATCTGACACTCTTGGCCTCTTCTCTCTCTTTTCCTTGCCTCACATTACACTTTCCTCCCTTGGTTTTCCTTCTCTCCAACTGCTCTGTTCAAACCCATTTTCTCTCTACTTCTCTCAGGAAATTTCCCAGAGTTTCGCCCTTTGCCCTCTTCTTCTGTCTATTTGCTCTATGGTTGCCTTGTAAGTTAAAATCCTCTCTACTTACAAGACTCTTTTTTTAAAAATTCATTTTATTTTTCTTATTTTTTTGTTTTTTACTTTGGCCGCACCGTGCAGCATGTGGGATCTTAGTTCCCCAACCAGGGATTGCACCCTTGCCCCCTGCATTGGGAAGATGGAGTCTTAACCACTGGACCACCAGGGAGGTCCTACAAGACTCTTTACAGTGGGCTCCAACTCCTCCCTTTAGCCTTGTTTCCTCATATAACTCTGCCAACCCTCTGGCCACACCTAGCCTTTGTTTCACAAACATGTATATCATGCCTCTGTTCCCCTGCCCTGGGTATTCTCATTGCCTGGAAAGCTTTCCTTCTTCACAGCCCAGGAAAATCTTATTAATTGTTCCAGACTCAGTTCATGTGTCTCCTTCTCTGTGATGCCTTCTTGGATCATTTCTAACAGTATTCATTCTCTTCTTTTCCCCTAAGGCATGTTGGACTCCCTTCTATTATATTACATATTCATTTGTCCACCCATTCATTTTTTAAAAATTATTTATTTATTTATTTATTTATTTATTTATTTTTGGCTGCATTGGGTCTTCGTTGCTGTGCGCGGGCTTTCTCTAGGTGCGGCTAGCGGGGGCTACTCTTCATTGCGGTGCCTGGGTTTCTCATTGTGGTGGCTTCTCTTGTTGTGGAGCAGGGGCTCTAGGCTCATGGGCTCAGTAGTTGTGGGTCGTGGGCTCTGTAGTTGTGGCTCGCGGGCTCTAGAGCGCAGGCTCAGTAGTTGTGGTGCACGGGCTTAGTTGCTCTGTGGCATGTGGGATCTTCCCGGACCAGGGCTTGAACCCGTGTCCCCTGCATTGGCAGGCAGATTCTTAACCACTGCACCACCAGGAAAGTCCCCACGCATTCATTAAGTGACAGATTTTTTGAGCAGTTGTTCTGTGCCAGGCACTGAGCTAGGCTTTGAGTATTCATTGGTTAGTGAAATAACATAGTCCTTCCCTTGAGAAGTTTATAGTTAACAGGCAAAGACAGAAAATAAACAAACAAATGAATAAATAGGTATATAATTACAAACTGTGGTGAGGGCTATATGGAAAACCAATAGCATGCAGTGGTAGAGAATAATGACATGCGGGAAGGTGGGTATTTTTAGACAAAAGAGTCAGAGAAGGTCTCTTTAAAAATGACTATTAGTTTCTTTCCCAACCAGGGATTGAACCCGTGCCCCCTACAGTGGAAGCGCGGAGTCTTAATCACCGGACCACTAGGGAAGACCCAGATAATTGTCCATGTTTATTAGAGCAGAAGATGAATCTTATGAAAATCAGCTTGTTGTTCCTTGGCCTTAGTTTTGAGGAGACTCAGAGCCATACCTGGGGCCCAATTCAATGACTTTCCAGACTCTGAAAGTCTAGCTGGAGTGGATCTCCAGATTTCAATTACTTGTGAATTCTCAGTGACCAGGTCCCACACACTCCTGACTCCGTGGCAGAACTCCCTGAAACTGACCAGTCACCTCTCAGTGGAGCACAAGCTCTTCCAGCCAGACTGGACTGCTCCAAAGCCCACCACTGCGTCCCTGCCCCAGTGCCTGCTGCACGCCAGGGGCCATCTAGCCCGTGCTCCTGCCCATTCAGGCCTGTCCCATCTAGAGCCCACTTGACGTGCTGAGGCAGAAAATGCTGGCTGGTGTGGCTGGAATGAGTGAAGGAAGGCAAGGGCTACATCACACAGGATTTGCTTCTGTCCCAGATACAAAGAGAAGATAAATGCTAACTGTCTTGCTGTCACAGACTGACAGTCTGGTCATAGCCAGATAGAGACCATACACAATTCAGAGAATGACTGATAAGCAGGATTTAACTATCACTTACATGGCTATAAATAATTGGGAATGATTATGGGTTAAGAAAATCCTAGGTGTAATTTCAGCTCTGAGAATGACTCTTTCTGTGGTGCTGGGGCCTTGGTGGTCTGACTCAGTTTCCGTATTTGAATAAATGGAGGATGTATTAGTGACCGTAAATTCCTCTGGAGAAAAAAAGGCAGAATGCCATTTTCCTTTAGGTAACAGAAGTCATACCTTTAAAACTGTGCTTCCTAATTAAAAAAAAAAAAAATATGGAATTCCCTGGTGGTCCACAATGGTTAGGACTCCACACTCTCACTGCCAAGGGCCCAGGGTCAATCCCTGGTCGGGGAACTAAGATCCCACAAGCCACACAGTGTAGGCAAACAAAACAAGATATATATATAAATTTATATATATTAAAATCTCATCTAAGATTTAAAAGTTACAGATGCTTATGCCCAACCCCAAACCCATTGAATCAGAATCCCTGATGCTTGAGCCCAAGTAGATGCACACTTTAAAACTCCACAGATGTTTCTAATGTGCATCCTTGATCGAGAAATGCTGCTCCAGATGATGATAAAAGTCCTCAAATAAGAATAAGAACTCAAATAAGAATGGGGACTAGTGTCATCTATTTTTTGCTTTTGAAATTACTTTTCCTAAGGATGTTAATCTTAATTTCAAAGCACTGCTTGAAAATCCTATACTTTGCATTTCTTCTCCCTTAACTCTCTTGAATAAACATCTTGAGCTAGGCATCAGCAGGAGAAAGCAGCAGTGATTATTGCCTTTAGTCTCTGGAGTTTTGGCTTCACTCTAATGAGAGGAATTTCTTAGTAGATTCATTTGTCATGTCACTTCACATTTTTTTTGACGTGAAGAAAGCTGGTTATGGGGTTCTTATTCATGCATGGTCTTTCTCTTAGGACACAGGTAATAAAAAAAAAATCATCACCATAAATAACAACTCCATGAAGTCATAGCACAAATGAAAATGTTAAGTCTTTAACTTTGTTCTTGACCAAACACACTCAAGTGTTTACTGTCTGGCCATTCTCTGCTCAGAAGGTAAAGAGAAAATGTTCCACTTAGTCACATTCTGTAGTTGTTCCATTAATCAAAATATCAAAGAAGGCCTAGATGATTATTTTAACTCAAAGAGACAGACGCTGATGTGGCTCAGAAGGAATTTAATTTCTGATCCAGGAATTAAACACACTGAAGTCATCCACTTGGACTCTCTATTCTCCCAATGTGTGACTTATTTAAGTACATTATTGAGTCTCCTATATATTTTCCAGAAGCAGTGGACACTGATATCCACTAGAGCAGAAATGCAGGGCAGTGTGTCTAAGACATTTGGGATAAACTTCTCCCCTTACAGATAGCTAGAGCTGTGGGACCACTTCTGGCCAATGGGCTGTTAGTGAAAGTGTGACCTGTCACTTCTGGGCTGGGGTGAACTCTCTTCGCCTCCCACAGGGACTGTTCCAGGGTGATGTTCCAGATGACGGAGCCTCTATGAGCCTGGGTCCCTGAGTGACTATGAGCAGTAGGGCTCCCGACCCGCAATGGACATATAGCATGAGGGAAAAATTAACGTTTGTTCTGCTGGGCTTGTGCAGTATTGCCTACCCAGAACGACCAGTGAACACCCCAAGACGTGGGCTTCCTTCTTATGTCTTCTTCAGAGTGATCGAAATCAAACCTCTGGGAGGACATGCAAATTAAAGTAAGCACACATTTTATTTTACAGACTTTTTGGCCAGATGACTCTGATACTTAGAGAATAGCTCTTTATTCAAGAACGTTGGGCTTTCCCTGGTGGCGCAGTGGTTAAGAATCCGCCTACCAATGCAGGGGACATGCGTTCGAGCCCTGGTCCAGGAAGGTCCCACATGCCACGGAGCAACTAAGCCCGTGCACCACAACTACTGAGCCCGCATGCTACAACTACTGAAGCCTGGGTGCCTAGAGCCCGTGCTCTGCAAAAAGAGAAGCCACCGCAGTGAGGAGCCCGCGCACTGCAACGAAGAGAGTAGCCCCCGCTCGCTGCATCTAGAGAAAGCCCGCGCCCAGCAACAAAGACCCAACGCAGCCAAAAATAAATAAATTTAAAAAAAATAAATTTATATAAAAAAAGAAACTTAAAAGCTTTAAAAAAAAAAGAATGTTAAAACCACTAAAAAATAATATATGTATATCCTTTCTTGATCATTCCTGATATTTCTTGGTAAGAGCACTCTCTTATATCCTAAGACGTTGCTGGAGTGTTTTGTTGGCGACAGCCTTCAGGAAAAATTGATCTGTTCGGAGCTTGGTGCCAGTGAGGCTGCTGTTTTTTCCCTTCGGCACTTCTAACCGTACTTTACTACCTCAGGAAATCCAGATGGACTAGGCATCTCACACCCACCTTCTTAGATCCTTCCACTTAAATTTTTAGGCTCTCAGGACCACAAATTCAGATTCCTGTTAGGCTGGAAGAGGAGGTCTCTTCAGCTTTGTTCTCTTGAAAAATTCCTTCAGAGCTTCTCACATACTAGCTCAGGACTTTTAGCTACAGAAATTCATATACAGACGTTGAGGATAACAGTCATGATGATTGCAATGACCAGGTCCATATTCCTTTGAAAGCACTAGTTTCTCTCGTTCACTTAAAAGAAAACACATATTCAGTAGAAAATGCACTTCACATCTTGAATTTTGATCTTTTCCTGGACTGGTGATGTGAGGTACCATCCTCTCTCGAGATGCTGGGCAGAGGCAGTGCGCCTCAGCTCCCAGCCAGCCACGCGATCACCAGGGTAAACAACTGAAACACTTACAACCATCCTGTGCCCATACAGCCATCCTGTTTTTCACTTTCAGTACGGTTTTCAATAGATTACACGATATATTCAATGCCGTGTCATAAAATAGACTTTGTGTTAGATGATTTGCCCAACTGTAGGCTAACATAAGTGTTCTGAGCACATTTAAGGTAGGCTAGGCTAAGCTATGATGTTTGCTAGGTTAGGTGTATTAAATACATTTTTGACTTACGATATTTTCTTTTTTTTTCTTTGTTTAAAACTTTTTTGGCTGTGCGGCCTGCGGGATCTTAGTTCCCTAACCAGGGATCGAACCCTGGCCCTAAGGGATCGAACCTGGGCCCTACAGGATGGAACTCGCGTGGAGTTCTAACCACTGGGCTGCCAGGGAATTCCCTCAACTTAGGATATTTTCAACTTATGATGGGTTTATCCGGACATAACCCCATAAATTGAGGGAGATCTGTATACAATTTCAATAGTCATTGCCTTCAATTTTCTTATAGTCTACCTGAGGAAAACAGAAGAGAATAACAACAAAACAAGTGAATAAGTGTAGAGAAATAAATGAATGGGTAAAAAAGAAAGCTGTGGGAATTCCTACTAGAAAAAAGTTGCTACAGGCTGGGGGAAAATAAGAGTTAATCTATGGATTTAGAGATAAGTTAACTGTTGACAGATAAGGGTGGGCATATCGGCATGTGTGTGGTGTAGTGTGTACAAAGGTATGGGATGGTCATGAGGCAGGAATAAAGTGAGAACTGGGGAGAGAGGCTTGCAAAGATAGGTTGGGAGCAGACTGTCGAAAGCATTGGACTTTGGACTCAGGATATAGAACTTTAGTTTCTAGAAAATGGAGAGTCATGATGAAAAAAATTTTTTTCTTTTAATATGGAGAGTGTCATAAACCTGGTGGCATTATAGTGACACCAGTCTGCCAGCCAACTGCTAGGTTCTTTGGAGAGGGAGGGACCTGGAAGTGAGGATGCTTTCACGGTAGGCCAGTAGCATGTGTGGAGAGTGGAGGCAGCTAAAGAGGCTGCGATGAGAAAAGGGGGTGCAAATCTGGAGCTGCTAAATCAGTGATAATGATAATGGTCAACATCTTTTAGCTCATACAGTGTGCCAAGCACTGTTATAAGCATTATATAAGTGATGCTTAAATCATTTAATTCTCACAACAATCTTTGAGGTAGGTATTGTTATTACCTGTGTTTCAAAGATTGAAAAACAGAAATGAGGGTAACTTGCCCCAGGTCTTACAGCTAGTAAGATTTGGAGTGAGTGCTCTCCAGTGACTGCCATGGGATGGAAATGGAGGTCAGCAGAATCCAGACTGTCTGATGAGCCTCTCTATTGGCTGCAGAGGGGACGCTGAGCTTATTTGGGGTGAAATATCCCTTTGGGAAGCTGGGACGTGGACTTCCTTCATCCTCAAGTGTCAGTGCTGCTCTGTGGGACCCAGGGACTAAAGGGGCAGGGCCAGCAAGGTAAATCATAACCAGGACACCTTCTCTGAGACCGAGTTCTTTAACTAGGACGTCCTGAAATCTCAGTTAAATGTGCTTATAGAAAAGGAAGAGCATGTGCTTTGGTGCAGAGATGCGTCTGAGCCAGGAACTGCCATTTCCTAGCTGTGTATCCTTGTGCGAGTTACTTAACCTTGCTGAGGCTTCATTGCCATACTTGCAAAGTGGAAATGATAATAATTCCTTCTTCATCGTGTTGTTTTGAGTATTAAAGGGAACGAGGAGGTAAATTGCTCAGCACCTGGCATGTAATAAAAGCTTATTAAGTGTCAGCTATTTTTTTATTGCCCGGCACCATCAGCTATTTTATTATTGCCCAACTACATTTTGTTAAACATGTATTAGGTAAAGCAGTACAATAAAAGGAAATTGAACATTGGAAAAATGTTAGTATAGCTACAAAAGAAAATTCTAGAGCCAGTCAAGACACACTTGATTCCCATCTTCCCTTTGTCAAAGGACCTTTCGGCACAGGCTCTATAGATAATGAAAAGCTCATTATTCTTTCCTCTTCTGGTTTGCAACCCTTCCTTTAAGGAGTCTTACAAAGGGGGAAAGTGCAAGTTGCCTTATCTAAAGCAGTGCAATAATTGGTTGTTTGAATGGCATTTTGTATTTGATTTTCCCAAGGGGATAGTCGCTGGAGCCACACAGACTGTCTGGGCCCCAAGGGCAGTCCCTGGCCTTCTTTGTAGGAATGTGTTTAACGTGTACTCCTAAGATGCACACATCCACACAGTGCACACAGGCAAAATGTAGCTGCAGAAGAGGTCTCTGTGCAACTAGAAAAACTGATTAAAAAACAAAACAAAACAAACCTCTGTGCATTAGTGTAAGCTACCAATCACACCCTCAGCCAAAGGAGATTGCACATTATCGATCTCTGAAAACTTGCCTCAGTAGTGTCTTTCCTAGCTGGCTGGTTTTGTTTTGTGTTGTTTTGTTTTCAGTTGCAGAGATGCTTTCTTTCTTTTTAAAGATGGCCACTTCCTTTCCTTCGGTGTTTGTGCGTCTTTCTGCGTCAATACAAGAGAGAATATATTTTAAATGTTTTGTTCATATGTCTGAAAACTAGTCAGTGGTTGCCTGCTTTTTATTTACTTGCTCCCTGCAGTTCCAAGACGATTGTGTGGACTTGGAGCACCACCCAGTGGCAATGTGTAACCAAAACCTTAAAAAAAAATGAAAGAATTTGAAGCTGGAAGAAAATATCAGAAGCCATTGATTAGTTTTCTTTGAAATGAACTAGAGGAATGGGTGTTTCAAAAGCAGGAATATGACTAGGTCACTGCAATCACTATGACTGTTATCCTGACCTTTTCTTTCTTCTTGCTTTTGTTCCTTCGGTTATTTCATGCCATTTTAATATATCACTGCTGCCATGTGTTTAAAAAATTTTTTTTGTCTGTGATGGTTTGTAGTACCTCTTCGTGAAACAGAGCAGGACCCTATGGGGTCTTCCCAGGACAGATCCCACCCCCCATCATGTCCTCTGCCTGCCTTTTGCCTGTAGAAAAACTGTAGTCACGGAATAAACTTAATCAGAGAAGTGAGAAAATGCGGAAGCAAAGGAAAGCAGTCAAACAGGACACAGTAATAATAGTGTAGTCATTAAGCAAAGTCAAGGACATTTAGTTCCTCCTCAAGGGCTATAGAGAACATTCTGAGCCATGTCCTTTGAGCTGTTTTGTAGATACTGAAACCCACACCAGGTGGAAGAAGTTAACTGCATGATGGCCTGACTGTAGCCATGACGTAAGCTGTGACAATTTCGAGAACTGGCCTCAAAGAAATGGGAACAAACTGATCCTGGAACTGAAGACTAACTGTAGTCAAAATAATCAAGATGATGCTGATCACACCACCACATGACCAGTTTCAAGAGACTGTCAGAGCTGATTGCGCTGTTCTGCATGTAGCCCCCTCCTTTTACCTATGCACCCCTGAAACTCCCGTTTAAAAGCTCTTGTCCACTGATCAACAGGAGAGAGTTTGCTTTTGGACATGAGTCCACCTTCTCCTCTGGTTGCCAACCTTCTGAATAAAGCAAACTTTCCTTTCTGCCAACACTTGCCTCTCCAGTGTTGGCTTCTGAGTGGCAAGCAGCCGGACCTGAGTTCAGGAACATTCCCTGAGGCTGTTATGGAAATAGAGATTTTAGTAGTTTAAAAATTGCATTGAGACCAATTAAATCCACATCTGCACATTCCCACCACCACTTCCTGAGGGCCTTTGAGATGGTAATGAGACTCTAATGAGGAGAGAACTAGCTGCCTTTCCTGCCTACTGCAGCTGGGGCCTGCCATGTCATTCTTCTCCACTGCTTTTTGTCAAGTCACCTGAATTCCCATTGGTGATAGGGCTCTCATGCACTGTTAGTTCATATCAAACTCAAAGCCACCTGGGTCATTTAGACACGGCTCACTGCTCATGGAGTATCAACTCCAAATGTCAGGAAGATCAAGCCTGGACCTTTCTTTAAGTCACATCAAATTTCTTCTTATTGGTTTTGGTCCCAGTGTTGTTGGGGTCCACTGAAGTGTTTTAGTCATCTGGTCTAGTTTTGTGCCATGTAGTCATTTCATCTATGTCTCAAGCTATTGATAAACATGGTGAATAGGACAGGGCCAACAAAGGCCATGGCAGCACTCCAGAATCCTTCATCAACATTGTGGGGGTTGGTTTCAGGAATTTAGCTGGCTATCATGAAATTAAGAAAATAATCATAACTACACCATTTTGGACCGTCTTTTATACCTAGGCCTTGAGCTAGGACATTGACATATGTTGTTTTGAAGTTTCATGACGTTTCTGCAAAGTAGGCATTATTATCCTCATTTTTGAAGATATCAAACAGAAGAATGAAGGGATTAAGCAATATGCCTGAAGTCATACCCAACTTGGAAGTGATTGAGTTGGATGTGAACATACACCTGAGTGACTTCAAGCTCTACACTCTTTTCACTATACAGCTGTCCTCAATGTCTCATCTTCTGAAGGCATGGATCTCTAAAAGGTGACCCGTGATCAAAAGAAGCACAGAAATAGAATTGCAAGTCCATGAAATTTAGTTCAAAACAATTGGTAGTGGTGGCACAGTTAATTCATTATTAAGAGAAGTTGGGACTGCATATTCGTAATTGTTCCTGGGAATATGACAAAGTCACACTGTAATGAGAATGTCAGTCTAGCTCTTGTCAATAGGATACATGGAGTAAATACCAATTATTCATTAGTGAGTTAAATAATTTCAAATTCATAAAACAAGAATGCCTCTCATACAGGATGAAGACTAGCAATGACAGTGCATCCTTGACCCCTCCTGACACTCATGGGGATGCTTTTAATGCTCTGCTCTTGTTTATTTTAATTTTTAAATTTTTATTTATTTTTTTATTCTTTGGCCAAAACCGCACAGCATGTGGGATCGAACCCAGGCCCCCTGCATTGGAAGGGCGGAGTCTTAACCACTGGACTGCCAGGGAAGTCCCTCTACTCTTACTTGTGATGCTTCATGCAGGTTTCTGTTTGCTAGCTTTCACTGAGATGAAGAAGTTTCTTTTTACATCTAGCTTGCTGAAAGGAGTTTTTAAAAAGCAAATATTTTTTACATATCTAATGAAAGAGTCATATTAAACATTAAATTGTAAAATATATCATACATTTGGGAAAAGTCTATAAAACATATATGTGCCATCCAAAGAACAATATTAAAATAAATACCCTTGCATGAACCCATTTGTCAGGTAAAGAAATACAGTGTTGTCAGTCCCTTAGAAGCCCACTGAGATTCCTCTTCCTTCTCCCCAGAGGTAAATATTATCCTTACACTTGTGTTAATGGTTGCTTTTCTTTACGGTTTCACCACCCATGTACGTATCATTAAGAATATTTCATTTAATTTTACTTGAACTTGATAAACGGAAATACTGTATTCCATTTTTCCTCTGACTTCTTTTTGGTCCAACATTGTTTGTGAGATGCAGCCTTGTGGATGCCCTGTAGCTGCAGTCCACTCAGGGCTGAAGAGCGTTCCACTGCATGCCTGCGACACTGTGTATTCATCCACCCTCCTGTTGATGGACATCTGAGTTGTTTCCGTTTTGGGGTTATTATAAATACTGCGCTACAAATATTCTTGTACTTATCTCTTAGAACACATACGCCGTCTCTTCCCCGTGGAGGCCATGGAAGTGCTCTGCTCAGAAGTCCTTCAAGAGAATTTGCCTGGACGAGTGTGGCTGATTGACAGTCCCCATGATGACACCTTTGGGTCAACCACAGCAGGCCATGCCTCCTCCACCCAGTGGCCCCAGTCAATGACTGAGTGCAGTGTAGGAATCATAACTGTCCCACAAAGAAATGCTCTGAGGAAGAATTTCAGCTCAGGGCCTTACCATCAGCCTGGCTGAGATTTCTCAGAATTGCGTTGCAGTCCAAGGCTCTTCCCATCCAATCTTCCCCACCTCCGTCACCCTGTCCCCAATTAGAACCTTGGCGAGTAAGTTAAGAGATATCACGGGAAAGCCAGACGGAAACATCTGGAACTGCTCCCCTGCCTCACTCCGGCCACTAGTCAAGATAGTAAGACAAAAATCATATTGAATCCCAGGGTCTGGAACCATCGGTATAGAAAGGATCCAGGGATGGTGGTCCCTATGTCCATTTGATTTGCGGGTGTTTTTACATGTGTGCAAGCCAAAAACAGACAACAGCTGCGTTAGGGATGGCCTTGAAAAATCTTCCCAATGGGCACTTCTTTCCTTTTGCATCTTAGAGCTTTCATCTGAGGTAGTTTTCCTTCTCAGTAAAGTACAAACATTAGAATTTTCTTTAATGAGCATCTGTTGGTGGCAGTTTCTCAGTTTTTGTTTGTCTGAAATGTCTTATTTTGCCCTAATTCTTAGAAGTTTTTCCTTTCTTCTCTCTCTCCCCTCCCTCCCTCCCTCCCTCCCTTCCTTCCTTCCTTCCCTCCTTCCTTTTATTCTTGGATTGGATATGCTAGGTTACTTCTCAGTTTTGATCTACATATTTCAAGAAATTATTTCACTGATTCTTGGCTTCCACAGTTGTGTCGAGAAGTCAGTTTTTAAAATTCTAGCTCCTTAGGCTGCTTTTAAGATCTGTAATTTCAGTGTGGTACATCTGTGTGTAGTTTTCATTTATTTTTTAAATTCTTGGGATGTGCTGGTTTCTTAAATTTGTGGATTGCTGTATTCCATCAGTTCTGAAATCTTCTTAGCGATTAATCTCTTCAAATATTACTTGTGCTCCATATGTCTTTCCTTTTGACAACTTGGGGGAATAAATCAGCATAGACAACCAGTGTTCAGATTTGAGAGAACTGACTTCTCTAAGAAATATTGGTATTTTGATGGAAATATGAATAAATTGTTAAACGTATCTCTCAGTTTTTAAATACAAGACGTGGACAACCATGTAACCATTACTTGCAGTGGGGAGCAGGAGCTGGCTTTTAAAGACTTAGGAGAGCTGAAGTCAGTTAAATATTCAGAAATTTTGCAAGCTGATTGTTAAACTAGTAGTAGCTTGAAATCAGCCATTTACACTAGGATTCAGCAAATGCTAAAAATGAAAGTTTATTGTTTTGGGTTGGTTTGGGTTTAAAAAAATTTTTTTTAAATTTATTCCAGAAAAACAAATATTTTTTATTTCTAGCTTATTTATTTATTTAAAAAATTAATTAGTTAATTAATTAATTTTTGGCTGAGTTGGGTCTTTGTTGCTGCGCACGGGCTTTCTCTAGTTGCGGCGAGAGGGGTCTACTCTTCATTGTGGTGTGTGAGCTTCTCATTGCGGTGTGCGAGCTTCTCATTGCGGTGGCTTCTCTTGTTGTGGAGCACGGGCTCTAGGCGTGTGGGCTTCAGTAGTTGAGGCATGCAGGCTCAGTAGTTGTGGCTCGTGGGCTCTAGAGCACAGGCTCAGTAGTCGTGGCGCACGGACTTAGCTGCTCTGCAGCATGTGGGATCTTCCCAGACCAGGGCTCGAACCCGTGTCCCCTGCATTGGCAGGTGGATTCGTAACCACTGAGCCACCAGGGAAGCCCTCTAGCTTCTTTAAATTCGACAAAAATGTATTCTTTTGCCAAAGAGGATGATTTTCCACATCGAAGGCTAAGATTCTGTGTGTGTGTCTGTATACATAGTATGTATCCCTTATCTTGTGACTGGATGCTTCTTTGTTTTTTGAGAACCAGTTTACCAGCACCCCACTGGCTATCATGCTTTTAGTACATCCTCCACACTGAATGATCTTTCTTTAATGATCAATCTGTTGGGTTGTTTCTCTTCCTTGACTCTCCTTTACTCCTAGGTGGGGCTCTACATTTTTTAGCCTGACGTGGCAGCACCAGGAGTGGCTTTTGGCAGGGCCTTACCTCTTCTAGAATCTCTGTCAGTCTTTCTCCATTATTTGAGTCTGAAAATTGATATTTTCTCATTGATACACAAAGCTACTCTACTCCCCTTATAACCAGATGGCCAGATGGTTTTTCCTGACTCAAGTCCCTCCCTCCTCCCTTCCCACCTTCCACAGATATAATACCTTGTATTCCTCCAATTCTGAACTTTTTACATCACACAAACCTTTTATGCTGTCATACAGCATGCTACATAATTTGCTGGACTCAGTATAAAATGAAAATGTGGGACTCTTATTTTCAAAAAGCAGAAAAAAAAAATAAAGCATTTCTCTTTCTCCCAGTCTCTCTTTCCAGTTGTTATAGTAGCTGTTTTTTTTTTAATTTGTTACTTAATGTCATTCTAAGTAAAGAAAAATTAAAAATTTAAATCATCATGGATGTTATTTTTCATCTTTATATTGTGCGATGCCAGTTTTTAAATATGAGAGCATTTATTTTGTATGCTGAATCACTGAAATTACACAATTTGTATTTCAGAGCTTGTACATCCATATGTATTTGTTTCTCTTCAGTACAGTGGAAAACATTTCACAAAACTAACTCAACTGTTTCTCTTTCACTTTTTGATACACTCACATTCTACCAACAATTACTCATCAGTAAGGAACGACTGAAATGAAAAAGAACTAAGAGTTATTCTTTTTTTCCCCCCTTTCTTTCTAAGTTATCATTTCCAGTGTAAGTGGTTGACTAACACAGAGTGGCAACAATAAGAAACTATATCGTAGGGGTCTCTGGTGATGCTGTTTCTTAGAACGCTATCGCCTCCTTTCTGCGTTTGAAGTAAGTTCTGGTTGGAATAGAAAATGAAGTGTCTTGGGGCTGTCAGAGCATGTTGATCTCACTCAATCAAAGATGCAACATGCTTATTTTGTACTTCTTTTGCATCTCCCTGAACTTTCACATATGGTGGATCAGCTGGAATTCTGTGTGTCAGATGAATGCTATAGGCAAAGAGAGCAGCTAGGGGTGGTGGTGGTATGGGTTGTAAGTATCTCCTCTGCTCACACACATGCTCCATTGTCCTATTGGACTTCACTTACAAAAACACAGGTTCAAAGATAAAATCATTTGGAATTTCAAGACAATTAGAGCAGAATATTATACAAGTCTGGTGTGTGTGTGGGGTGGCTTCTGAGCATAGGGACCTGTGGACAGGTCGCATGCCCACAAAGCTGGCCCTGGGCTATTATTTAACTCTGGACCTTTGCACATACGATTCTCGATGCTTGGAATATTCTCCCTCAAGCCTCCACTTTCCCTGCTAACTCCTACTTATCCCTCAGGCCCTGGTGTAGACCCCAGTTTCTCTGGAAAGCTTCTCGTGAGCTTCCTCTACTAGGTTCTGTGCCCTTCCTCTGTGATGCTATAGCATTCTTTGCCTTTATCATTCTATTGCAATCAACTGTATTGTATTAAAATGCTATGTGTCCTCATTTAGATGAAACCTTCCTGATGAAGGAACTTTGTCTCATTCACGGCTGTGTCTCAAACAACTAGCCCACCTCCTAACACATACTAGATGCTGAATGACTATTCTTGAGTATATAAATGAATAAATTACGGAATTCTTCTTTGTCCTAATTTAATGATGTCATGGGGGCTATTGAGATGTGCAAGTTTTCTACCTTTAGAGTAAATGTTTTCAGACAACTGTGCTTCTGATTTTTATGCTTCTCCTCACGATATCAATCTGCTGACTGCTATTCTTGTGGAATTTAGTGTGTCAGCCTTTCTCCTGCTTCTAACCTGTTGAGGGCTTAAGAATGTAGATCTTACACTTGCTAGAGTTCTGCATAAGAGTAAGTGGATCCAGAAAAGAGCAGGGGCCTCTTCTCTGAGAAGGTGCATAAGCTACAGCAGACGATCGATGATACATGGATATTGGCTGCTCAGTCACTGTTTTGTTTATTTCCTAGTTCTTAGCTATGTGTGGAGTATGTGATGCATTACTCTGTCCTGAACTGCTGTTTTCAGTTCCGCTGTTCATGTTCAGCCCAGCCTGGAAAAGTGTCACTACAGGTTGAACCTGTCATTCCCTCTGCTGTAGGACACTAACTTCCACAAGGAACAGCAGACAACAGTTTGACATCATGGGGAGAAACATACAAATCGGAAGCCCGCTCGTCTGAAAACAGTAAGGTGCTCTGTCAAAAGCCAGGGCATTGGGGCTTCCCTGGTGGCGCAGTGGTTGAGAATCTGCCTGCCAATGCAGTGGACACGGGTTCGAGCCCTGGTCTGGGAAGATCCCACATGCCGCGGAGCAACTAGGCCCGTGAGCCACAATTACTGAGCCTGCGCGTCTGGAGCCTGTGCTCCGCAACAAGAGAGGCCGCGATAATGAGAGGCCCGTGCACCGCGATTAAGAGTGGCCCCTGCTTGCCGCAACTAGAGAAAGCCCTCGCACAGAAACGAAGACCCAACACAGCCATAAATAAATACATAAATAAATAAATAAATCCAAAGTTTAAAAAAAAAAAAAAAAGCCAGGGCATTAAACTCAGCCTGCCGCATTCTGACGCTTACAGTCACCTAGTCACGTGCCTGCTGTAATCCCAGAGAGGCCTGGCAAATATGAGCCCGCTGGCCTGTGAATCATATACAAGTTACGTTTTACTGAGATAAACCCAAAAGATACACTTCACGCAAACAACACCAGTGGACATCAGGGACAGTCAGTGAGTCTTTTTAGTCAGGGTTAATATCAAAAACATTTCATGATAGAAAAGGCACAGGCACCAGCCCATCGGGGCATCTTCTACATGTGCTGTGCCAGCTGCGAATTCTTCAGTTTTTAGGTTTTGAGGAGATGGGAGGGGGACCAGAGGAAAGGGCTAGGGCAACGGCTACTTATGAAAAGACGTTATCAGCTCTGCTTTTAGTTACCTCAGTGAGAAAACTACCAGATTCACAGCAGCAAGGATTGTACAGGGTATGCACAAGGGATGGGCGAGAAGGGCAGGGCCAGGGGTCTTGCTGGCCATCCCAGAATTGTGCCTACCCCACCGCTAGACTTGTTTTGAGGATGTGCTGAGTCATGAGTACAAAGTACTTGGCACAGTGCCTGAAACAAATGTTATCTTTTGTTATTTTATTAAGTTACTAATTTCTTTGAGCCTTAATTGTCTCATCTGTGAAATGGAGATAAAAATAACAGAGATAGGGCTTCCCTGGTGGCGCAGTGGTTGAGAATCTGCCTGCCAATGCAGGGGACACGGGTTTGAGCCCTGGTCTGGGAGGATCCCACATGCCGCGGAGCAACTGACCCCGTGAGCCACAACTACTGAGCCTGCGCGACTGGAGCCTGTGCTCCGCAACAAGAGAGGCCGTGATAGTGAGAGGCCCGTGCACTGCGATGAAGAGTGGCCCCCACGTGCCACAACTAGAGAAAGCCCTCGCACAGAAACGAAGACCCAACACAGCCAAAAATAAATAATTAATTAATTAATTAATTAAAAAAAAATAACATATTATAAGAATTAAATGTAATAATGTAGGTGAATGTACTTTTTAAAGAGTAAAGAGTTTGAAAATTTTGTAAAGAGTTTGCATAATTGTAAAGAGTTATGCAAATTAAATTATATTAATCTTCATGCAGGGAGGCGGATGAGTGGCGGGGGAGACACAAGGTCTTCAAGGACTTTTAGGGGAACTGATATTTCTAGACAATATGAGTTTAACTTGCACTGAGTGGGTCCAGGTTAGGCAGAAGGGATGGGGGGAAGGGTTAGAAATGCCTCAGCTCACCTTTGAACCTACTGGGTGCCATGTACTAAATTTCAAAAGAGTGATTCTTGTACCCAGAGTCAAAGGGATGAGAATTAAAATTTATTCAGGGATGACTCAGTGCCAGGTATTGTGTTGATAATAATCATAACAATTATTATAGTAATAATAATAGTATCAAAAAATAAAGATAACTTATATTGAGTGCTTTGTCTGTAGCAGATATTTCATATATATCACGCATTATAATTTTCTCAAAATCCCTCTGGAGAAACAGAAAACCTCACTTTGCTGTAGAGGAAACTAAGACTAAGATGGTTGTAGAATCTAGGTCTGTTTTCCTTTTCATTTGTTTCTGTATTTAGTGCTTCTTATCCTCAGCACACAGCCAGACAGCAAACCCAACCTCAAAAGTTCACAAAGCTTTTGTTTTTTGTTTTTGTTTAGTAAAATCTAGAAGTTGCAAACAAGCCAATTCACCCTGAATTCAGTCATGTTGCTAGTAAATATCTCTTTCTCTACACGTTTCCATTTAACTTCAATAGGACAGCAGCTTCCTGCAAGTGCTTCCTCACCACTAAAAACTTGATACGTTTATTTATTTACTGGCATTAATAGGAGTCAAAAATTAAAAAAAAAAAACCTAATAGGAATCACCAAAGATAGTCATACATTGAGACACAAGCAATAAGCAATACAAATTTCAACTCTCCTCAAAGAGGATCAGCTTAGAAGTACTGGCAACGTGAATTTCATTTAGACAGACTGCTAGCTCTGATAGCAAGAAAAGAATAGCGCTGGCATGAGCAATCCTGCCCAGCAAGGCCTGAATGCTGCCTGCCACTTTCTCGTGCGCCCTGAAAATTTTAGATAAGATAGATCTGGACAATTATTTTTTTTTCAAGGGTGGGTCTTTGGTAAACAGTTTGGAATTATGAACAGGCTGTATTCATTAATTTACACTCAGTCTCATTTTAGGGAAATGCTTTTTGTTTACTTTTATTTATAAAATAGTTCTTTTTACGATAATACATTTTGAATGAAGTGGATGAATTAGATGCCATGCAGTATGTATGCATGTTCTCTTTTCTAAAAGTGACCTGAGTGTCTCAGCCTCAATTTCTTTGTGATAGTATCTCAGTGGTGATGACAGATTGATGTTTTTCAGCCTCATTCCCTTTTTAGCTTATGGTCACCATCAGCATGCTTGTGCAAGATACTCGGCTGGCAATGTGGTCCACGTGATGATAAAAGGTCAGAGATGTAGACAAGTATAGCTGGAAAACATTTTAGGTATTATCTGTTCAGGGTTTCTCAAACTGTATTAAAGCACAGGCCTCCTTTAGAGGCAAAATTCTTTGGGCTTTCAGTGTTGACTTAAACTGTATTACGGTAATAGTTAAATACATTTATAAAACCAAGGCAAGGACTAATTATCAATTTAGTATGACATGCTATTTTGCTAAAACAAAATTTATAACATTGAATTTAATAAAAAAATATAAAAAATGTTTGGGTTTTATAAGTCAGCTGTAGATTGGATTCTTTTGATCTTCAACACAGTGGATCATCATTGGGGTCCTTGTTATTATTGATATTGATTTTGCCTTTTAGAAAATGAATTCAGGAACTTCCCTGATCCAGTGGTTAGGACTCGCGCTTTCACTGCTGGGGGCCTGGGTTCAATCCCTGGTCAGGGAACTAAGATCCTGCAAGCCACAAGGCACGGCCGGAAAAAAAAAAAAAAAAAAGAATTCATATGACAGCACCAATCTATTGAATAGACCTGTAAATTTATGGTATATTCCAATATCGGAGATTTAGAAAGTTTCTTTCAACCAAAAAACTTCTCTGAGTTTTGGTTGCTGCATTTATCCTAACAGTTGATACGTGTAAGCAATATGTTTGTTAGCAAAGTGCGTTTGACTCTGACTGCCACGATATTATTTATTTCTTTTTTGTTGTTGTTTGTTTGTTTTGTTTTTAGTTCAGTGTGTTCAATCTGCTTTGTGATACTTGAACTCTAGCACCTCTATTCTCTATTCAGACCACTCTAAACCCTTCATTGCCCAGTGCCACTAGGGTACCATGTAACTTACCTTGTATAAATTGAATCATTTACTATTACTTTTATATCTATTTTATTCTCATTAGCCTGTGGCAAGGAACACATCATTCTGCTTTACTACATTGTTTTTATAATATTAAATCAATTTCAATTTAATAAGTAAATTAAGGAAATAACGTCTTATTTTATAAAAATGTCTTTAAATTGTAAAGGAGAAAAATATTTTTATCTACCACTGGTAAACAAAAGCAAATGTAGTCATTTTCATGTTAGAATATGCCAACAGAACGGTGGTCACACTTGTTATCCAACATATGCGTTAGATAAATACCATGATTACAGGTGATCCTTGGGCATCACACGATGGTAAGGGCAAACACAAATGCAAGTATTAAATTATAGGGCAGTCTTGGTAATGAGGTAGTTATCCAGATAACTCAGAATATACTTTTTAAAAATGATCATCACTAAAACTGAAAGACAATGTTAACTTTCTCATAGTGAAACAGAGCAGGACCCTATGGCCCTTCCCCCAACCCCACCATGTCCTCCGCCTGCCTTTTGTCTGCAGAAAAATTTTAGCCAAAGAATATGTTTAATCAGAGAAGTGAGAAAATGCAGAAGCAAAGGAAAGCAGTCAAACAGGACAAAATAATAATACTTCAGTCATTACGCAAAGTCAAGGATCTTTGGTTCCTCCTCAAGGGCTATAGAGAATATTCTGAGGCGTGTCCTTTGAGCTGTCTTGTAGATACTGAAACCCCACCAGGTGGAAGAACTATTGATACATGATGACCAGCCTGTAGCCGTGACATCAGCTGCCACAATTCTGAGAACTGGCCTTAAAGAAATGGGAACGGACCCTGGAATTGAAGATTAACTGTACTTAAAACAAGATGATGCGATCAGACCACTACATGATCAATTTCAAGATGACTGTCAGAGATGACTGTCAGAGCCGACTGTGCTGTTTCTGCATGTAGCCCCTCCCTCCGCTGATAAAGGCTCTTGCCCACTGATTGTCAGTGGGGGGAAGTCAGCCTTTGGACAGGAGTCAAAGGAAGTCAGCCTTTGGACAGCCCTCCCCCCTTCCCGCACAGCCCCGGTTGCCAGCATCCAAAATAAAGCAAACTTTCCTTTCCACCAACTTGCTTCTTTACTGGCTTTAGAGCAGCGAGCATCCGGACCTCCACTTTCAGTAACAACAGAACTTGTGTATCCCCTTGAGAATACATCTGTAAATTCCAGTTTGAGAAACACTGACTCAGTCCAGCCTATTTGCTGTAATTCTGGAACAATGTCTGTTTCTATATGGAAGGAGGAATATTAACATTGGCTTGGTGTGTAACTTATCATTATTATCATTAGTTGTTTGAGAGACATTTTTAACAACACCTATCTGATACATTAGCTGAAAAACTGAGTAGAATAACATATCAATAGTTTAACCTGTTATTTTTAATGTCAATTTTCCTCCAAGATTCAAAGACATCCAGTGCCTGGATAACAGTAGCCTATATTTTTAGTTACTTGATTCACAGAAAATCAAAGCAAATGATTCACAGTTTTATAAATGATATCTGTTTTTTCACCCTCATTTATCATATTTCTTCATTTCCTTAAGGATAAAGGCACCACCTTGACTGTATTCCTCACCTTAGTCATTAGAATATTCTCTCCTCATACACACTTTACAATGTGAGTTTCAAGCTAATGTTTTGCTGTGAAATTTCATTCTGATGTGTTTTTTTCTAAGTGGGTGAGAATGTTTACCCTGAATTTTAATTATTTATTTATTTATTTATTTATTTTTGGCTGTGCTGGGTCTTCGTTTCTGTGCGAGGGCTTTCTCCAGTTGCGGCAAGTGGGGGCCACTCTTCATCGCGGTGCATGGGCTCCTCACTATCGTGGCCTCTCTTGTTGCGGAGCACAGGCTCCAGACACGCAGGCTCAGTAGTTGTGGCTCATGGGACTAGTTGCTCCGCGGCATGTGGGATCTTCCCAGACCAGGGCTCGAACCCGTGTCCACTGCATTGGCAGGCAGATTCTCAACCACTGTGCCACCAGGGAAGCGCTACCCTGAATTTTAGAAGTGTTTAAATCTGTAATCAAGGAACTATATGTGAGGCAAGATTGGTGAAGCTTTGAGAATCTAACTTAATTCTCCTTTTTGCAAAAGGAATAGTGCAAGTCCTTCACAATGGCTTGAGGCATGAGATGCTTCAAGAGAATTCACAATTGTTTCTTTTTCATTTTTTTAACATCTTTATTGGAGTGTAATTGCTTTACAACGGTGTGTTAGTTTCTGCTGTATAACAAAGTGAATCAGCTACATGCATACGTATACCCCATATCCCCTCCCTCCTGTGTCTCCCTCCCACCCTCCTTATCCCAGCCTTCTAGGTGGTCGCAAAGCACAGAGCTGATCTCCCTGTGCTATGTGGCTGCTTCCCACTAGCTATCTGTTTTACATTTGGTAGTGTATATATGTCAATGTTACTCTACCACTTCATCCCAGCTTACCCTTCCACCTCCCCTTGTCCTCAACTCCATTCTCTACGTCTGTGTCTTTATTCCTGTCCTGCCCTTAGATTCTTCAGAACCATTGTTTTTTTTTTTAGATTCCATATATATGTGTTCACATATGGTATTTGTTTTTCTCTTTCTGACTTACTTCACTCTGTATGACAGACTCTAGTTCCATCCACCTCACTACAAATAACTCAATTTCGTTTCTTTTTATGGCTGAGTAATATTCCATTGTATAAATGTGCCACATCTTCTTTATCCATTCACCTGTTGATGGACACATAGGTTGCTTCCATGTCCTGGCTATTGTAAATAGTGCTGAAATGAACATTGTAGTGCATGTCTCTTTTTGAATTATAGTTTTCTCAGGGTATATGCCCAGTAATGGGATTGCTGGGTCATATGGTAGTTCTATTTTTAGTTCTTTAAGGAACCTCCATACTGTTCTCCATAGTGGCTGTATCAATTTACATTCCCACCAACAGTGCAAGAGGGTTCCCTTTTCTCCACACTCTCTCCAGCATTTATTGTTTATAGATTTTTTGATGATGGCCATTCTGACCAGTGTGAGGTGATACCTCATTGCAGTTTTGATTTGCATTTCTCTAATGATTAGTCATGTTGAGCATATTTTCATGTGTTTGTTGGCAATCTGTAAATCTTCTTTGGAGAAATGTCTATTTAGGTCTTCTGCCCATTTTTGGATTGGGTTGTTTGTTTTTTTGATATTGAGCTGCATGAGTGGCTTGTATATTTTGGAGATTAATCCTCTGTCAGCTGCTTCATTTGCAAATATTTTCTCCCGTTGGTTGTCTTTTCATCTTGTTTATGGTTTCCTTTGCTGTGCAAAAGCTTTTATGTTTCATTAGGTCCCATTTGTTTATTTTATTTTATTATTTTTTTAACGTTATCTGCTGCAGTTTCTTTCTTTTTTTTTAAAGATTGATTGATTGATTGATTGATTGCTATGTTGGGTCTTCGTTTCTGTGCTAGGGCTTTCTCTAGTTGTGGCAAGCGGGGGCCACTCTTCATCGCGGTGTGCAGGTCTCTCACTATCGTGGCCTCTCTTGTTGCGGAGCACAGGCTCCAGACGCGCAGGCTCAGTAGTTGTGGCTCACGGGCCTAGTTGCTCCGTGGCATGTGGGATCTTCCCAGACCAGGGCTCGAACCCGTGTCCACGGCATCGGCAGGCAGATTCTCAACCACTGCGCCACCAGGGAAGCCCCTTTATTTTTGTTTTTATTTCCATTCCTCTAAGAGGTGGGTCAGAAAGGATCTTGCTGTGATTTATGTCATAGAGTGTTCTGCCTATGTTTTCCTCTAAGAGTTTGATAGTGTCTGGCCTTACATTTAGGTCTTTAATCCATTTTGAGTTTATTTTTGTGTATGGTGTTAGGGAGTGCTCTAATTTCCTTCTTTTTCCTGTAGCTGTCCAGTTTTCCCAGCGCCACTTATTGAAGAGGCTGTCTTTTCTCCATTGTATATTCTTGCCTCCTTTATCAAAGATAAGGTGACCATAGGTGCGTGGGTTTATCTCTGGGCTTTCTATCCTATTCCACTGATCTGTTTTTGTGCCAGTACCATACTGTCTTGATTACTGTAGCTTTGTAGTATAGTCTGAAGTCAGGGAGCCTGATTCCTCCAGCTACGTTTTTCTTTCTCAAGATTGCTTTGGCTATTTGGGGTTTTTTGTGTTTCCATACAAATTGTGAAATTTTTTGTTCTAGTTCTGTGAAAAATGCCATTGGTAGTTTGATAGGGATTACACTGAATCTGTAGATTGCTTTGGGTAGTATAGACATTTTCACAATGTTGATTCTTCCAATCCAAGAACATGGTATACCTTTCCATCTGTTTGTATCATCTTTAATTTCTTTCATCAATGTCTTATAGTTTTCTGCATAGAGGTCTTCTGTCTCCTTTGGTAGGTTTTATGCCTAGGTATTTTACACTTTTTGTTGCAGTGGTAAATGGGAGTGTTTCCTTAATTTCTCTTTCAGATTTTTCATCATTAGCGCATAGGAATGCAGAGATTTCTGTGCATTAATTTTGTATTCTGCTACTCTACCAAATTCATTGATTAGCTCTAGTAGTTCTCTGGTAACATCTTTAGGATTCACTATGTATAGTATCATGTCATCTGCAAACAGTGACAGTTTTACTTCTTCTTTTCCAATTTGGATGCCTTTTATTTCTTTTTCTTCTCTGATTGCTGTGACTAAAACTTCCAAAACTAGGTTGAATAACAGTGGTGAGAGTGGGCAACCTTATCTTGTTCCTGATCTTAGAGGAAATGGTTTCAGTTTTTCACCATTGAGAATGATGTTGGCTGTGGGTTTGTCATATATGGTCTTTATTATGTTGAGGTAGGTTCCCTCTATGCCTACTTTCTGGAGAGTTTTTATCATAAATGGGTGTTGAATTCTGTCAAAAGCTTTTTCTGCATCTACTGAGATTATCATACGGTTTTTTTTTTTAAATAAATTTATTTATTTTATTTATCTATTCTTGGCTGCTTTGGGTCTTCATTGCTGCATGCGGGCTCTCTCCAGTTGCGGCGAGCGGGGGCCACTCCCTGCCGTGGTGCGTGGGCTTCTCACTGCGGTGGCCTCTCCCGTTGCAGAGCACAGACTCCAGGCACGCGGGCTCAGCAGTTGTGGCTCGCGGGCTCCAGAGCGCAGGCTCAGCCACCGTGGTGCACAGGCCCAGTTGCTCCACGGCATGTGGGATCCTCCCAGACCAGGGCTCGAACCCGAGTCCCCTGCATTGGCAGGCGGACTCCCAACCACTGCGCCACCAGGGAAGCCCCTATCATATGGTTTTTAACCTTCAATTTGTTAATATGGTGTATCACATTGATTGATTTGCGTATACTGAAAAATTCTTGCATTCTTGGGATAAACCCCATTTGATCATGGTGTAGGATCCTTTTAATGTGCTGTTGGATTCTGTTTGCTAGCATTCTGTTGAGGGTTTTTGCTCCTATGTTCATCAGAGATATTGGGCTGTAGTTTTCTTTTTTTGTGACATCTTTGTCTGGTTTTGGTATCAGGGTGATGGTGGCCTTGTAGAATGTGTTTGGGAGTGTTCCTCCCTCTTGCTATATTTTGGAAGAGTTTGAGAAGGATAGATGTTAGCTCTTCTCTAAATGTTTGATAGAATTCGCCTGTGAAGCCATCTGGTCCTGGGCTTTTGTTAATTGGAAGACTTTTAATCACAGTTTCAATTTCACTACTTGTGATAGGTCTGGTCATATTTTCTATTTCTTCCTGGTTCAGTCTTGGAAGGTTATACCTTTTTAAGAATTTGTCCATTTCTTCCAGGTTGTCCATTTTATTGGCATAGAGTTGCTTGTAGTAGTCTCTTAGGATGCTTTGTATTTCTGCAGTGTCTGTTGTAACTCCTCCTCTTTCATTTCTAATTTCATTGATTTGAGGCCTCTCCCACTTTTTCTTGATGAGTCTGGCTAAAGGTTTATCAATTTTGTTTATCTTCTCAAAGAACCAGCTTTTAGTTTTATTGATCTTTGGTATTGTTTTCTTAATTTCTTTTTCATTTATTTCTGATTTGATCTTTATGATTTCTTTCCTTTTGCTACCTTGGGATTTTTTTGTTCTTCTTTCTCTAATAGCTTTAGGTGTAAGGTTAGGTTGTTTGAGATGTTTCTTGTTTCTTGTTTCTTGAGGTAGGATTGTATTGCTATAAACTTTCCTCTTACAACTGCTTTTGCTGCATCCCATAGGCTTTGGGGCGTCGTGTTTTCATTGTTATTTACTTCTAGGTATTTTTTGATTTCCTCTTTGATTTCTTCAGTGATCTCTTGGTTATTTAGTAGCGTATTGTTTAGCCTCCATGTGTTTGTATTTTTTACAGTTTTTTTCCTGTAATTGATACCTAGTCTCATATCGTTGCGGTCAGAAAAGACACTTGATATGATTTCAATTTTCTTAAATTTACCAAGGCTTGATTTGTGACCCAAGATATGGTCTATCCTGGAGAATTTTCCAAGAGCACTCGAGAAGAAAGTGTATTCTATTGTTTTTGGATGGAATGTCCTACAAATATCAATTAAGTCCATCTTGTTTAATGTGTCATTTAAAGCCTGTGTTCCCTTATTTATTTTCATTTTGGATGATCTGTCCATTGGTGAAAGTGGGGTGTTAAAGTCCTCTACTATTATTGTGTCACTGTCGATTTCCCCTTTTATGGCTGTTAGCATTTGCCTTATGTATTGAGGTGCTCCTTTGTTGGGTGTATAAATATTTACAATTGTTATATCTTCTTCTTGGATTGATCCCTTGATCATTATGTAGTGTCCTTCTTTGTCCCTTGTAATAGTCTTTATTTTAAAGTCTACTTTGTCTGATATGAGAATTGCTACTCCAGCTTTCTTTTCATTTCCATTTGCATGGAATGTCTTTTTCCATCCCCTCACTTTCAGTCTGTATGTGTCCCTAGGTCTGAAGTGGGTCTCTTGTAGACAGCATATATACAGTTCTTGTTTTTGTATCCATTCAGTCAGTCTATGTCTTTTGGTTGGAGCATTTAATCCATTTACATTTAAGGTAATTATCAATATGTATGTTCCTATTACCATATTCTTAATTGTTTTGGGCTTGTTTTTGTAGGTCTTTTCCTTCTCTTGTGTTTCCTGCCTAGAGAAGGTCCTTTAGCATTTGTTGTAAAGCTGGTTTGGTGGTGAATTCTCTCAGCTTTTGTTTATCTGGAAAGGTTTTAATATCTCCATCGAATCTGAATGAGATCCTTGCTGGGTAATCTTGGCTGTAGGTTTTTCCCTTTCATCACTTTAAATATGTCCTGCCACTCCCTTCTGGCTTGCAGAGTTTCTGCTGAAAAATCAGCTGTTAACCTTATGGGGATTCCCTTGTATGTTATTTCTTGCTTTTTCCTTGCTGCTTTTAATATTTTTTCTTTGTATTTAATTTTTGATAGTTTGATTAATATGTGTCTTGGCATGTTTCAGTTTGGGTTTATCCTGTATGGTACTCTCTGTGCTTCTTGGACTTGACTATTTTCTTTCCCATGTTAGGGAAGTTTTCAACTATAATCTCTTCAAATATTTTCTCAGTCCCTTTCTTTTTCTCTTCTTCTTCTGGGACCCCTATAATTCGAATGTTGGTGCATTTAATGTTGTCCCAAAGGTCTCTGAGACTGTCCTCAATTCTCTTATTCCTTTTTCTTTATTCTGCTCCCTGGCAGTTATTTCCACCATTTTATCTTCCAGCTCACTTATTCTTTCTTCTGCCTCAGTTATTCTGGTATTGACTCCTTCTAGAGTGTTTTTATTTTCAGTAATTGTGTTGTTCATCACTGTTTGTTTGCTCCTTAGTTCTTCTAGATCCTTGTTAAATGTTTCCTGTATTTTCTCCATTCTGTTTCCAAGATTTGGGATCATCTTTACTATCATTACTCTGAGTTCTTTTTCAGGTAGGTTACCTATTTCATCTTCATTTATTTGGTCTTGTAGGTTTTTACCTTGCTCCTTCGTCTGTAACACATTTTTATCATTTAATTTTTTTTTTTGATGGATGGTGCTGTATTCCTGTCTTGCTGGTTGTTTGGCATGAGATGTCCAGTACTGGTGTTTGCAGGCAGTTGGATAGAGCCAGGTCTTGGTGCTGAGATGAGGACCTCCAGGAGGCCTCACTCCAATTAATATTCCCTGGGGTCTGAGGTTCTCTTTTAGTCCAGCGGTTTGGACTTGGAGCTCCCACCACAGGAGCTTGGGGCTGACCTCTGGCCTGGGAACCAAGGTCCCGCAAGCTTTGTGGTGCAGTGAAAAAAAAAAAGAAAGAAAGAAAGAAAAAAAGGAGCAGTACAATATCAAAGAATAAAAAACAAAATAAAATTAGAAAGACAAAAAATAGGGGCTTCCCTGGTGGCACAGTGGTTGAGAATCTGCCTGCTAATGCAGGGGACAGAGGTTCGAGCCCTGGTCTAGGAAGATCCCACATGCCGCGGAGCAACTAGGCCCGTGAGCCACAACTACTGAGCCTGAGCGTCTGGAGCCTGTGCTCTGCGACAAGAGAGGCCGCAATAGTGAGAGGCCCGTGCACCGCGATGAAGAGTGGCCCCCGCTTGCCGCAACTAGAGAAAGCCCTCACATAGAAACGAAGACCCAACACAGCCAAAAATAAATAAATTAATTAATTAACTAAAAAAAAAGAAAGATTAAAAAATATATTAGGAAAAATAAAACTATAATTGAAAGAACTACAACAAAGTAAAATAAAACCACAACAGAAAAAAGAAAAGAAAGAAAAGGGCAGGGGGGAACAAGCCAAAAGGACAGAACAAGAACAAAGTATAAAGAATAAAATAAAATTAGAAAAATAAAAGATTTATTAGGAAAAATAAAAATATAAAAGAATCAACAACAATGAATAAACAAGGCAAAACAGAACCCCAATCTAAAAGAGGAAAAAAGAAAAAAATAGGCTTGGCTATGGGGGAGGAGTTTAGGTGGGGGGTGGAACTTAGGCAGGGGCAGGGTTTAGGGTGGGGTGGGACCTAGGCAGGTGGGGGGGTGACGTTTGAGCATGGGGCGGGGCTTAGGCAGGGCGATGTTCAAGCATGGGCAGGGCCTCTGCTTAGGACCTGCATAGAAGGGGCGAGGCAGCACTTGAAAGGAGGGCCTCTGGAGTGTGGAGTTCTGGAGTTTGGAGGTAACGCCCTGAGTGAGGCTGTGTGGGTGGTGTTTAGGCCCAGCGCGTTGGAGGGGGTCTCCAAGTGTAGGGGTGTGGCCCTGGGTGGGAGTGCAGGGGCGGGGCTTGGGCTCTGTGCAGCAGGAGGGAGGCTCTGAGGGCAGCGGATTAGGCCTGGGAGCCCAACAGGCTCCCCCATGCCTAAGTGGACAGGGAAAGCACTGGCTGCATTCCCTTCCGTTCCTTCATGCCCCTCCCCACCATGTCCCCCTGGGTCTCCCCCATCGCCGCTGGACCCGTAACCATGGGTGGGTCCCGCTGGGTGTAGGAACTCCTCCCCTCCCCCAGGCATCCCTCAGGGGTGCCGGTCCCGGAGGTCCGGCCTTTACTTTTGCTCCCCCTTCCCTCCCTCCCACTCCCCCAGGACCCACGTGGCTGGAGGGTGCCTCGGTGGGCAGAGGATCAGGCCTGGGATCTCAGCTGGTTCCCGGGGGCCCAAGTGAGCAGGGGAAACCTGGCCACGCTCCCTTTTGATCCTCTGCCCTCCCAATGGTCCCTCAATTTCCCCCTTTGGGCATGGGATCCCTTCCCCTCCCCCAGCTGCCCGTCAGGGGTGCCAGTCCCATCCCACCTCCACTTCTCCTCCCCCCTCACTCCCCTCATGCCCCACGCCCTACCCAGTCACTGGGGGTTCCTCCCGTCCCCTTAGGTGTCTGTGGTCCCCCACCGGTGCCTGGTAGGTGCCCTCGTTGTGAGGAGATGTGAATTCCATGTCCTCCTAGTCCGCCATCTTGACTCCACCCCCACAGTTGTTTCTTTATTCACCAAGTCCACTGAAGTGGAACTATGAATATTATCTCTTACAATATTTTCTTCTGCCTCTTTTTCTTTAATGTTTGATCTCCATCTAATATGCAATTCTCACATGAAGACACTTTTTACCAAAACCTTTTCTGTAAAAACACCAAATGGCGGATGACACCAGTGCTGTTGGAGGGCCCAGAGGCCCCAGGGGCCCTGGAATGGGAGGCCGTGGTGGCTTCCACAGAGGCTTCGGCAGTGGTGTCCGGGGCCAGGGCCAGGGTTGTGGTCAGGGCCGAGGCCACGGAGCTCACGGAGGCAAGGCCAAGGACAAGGAGTGGCTCCCTGTCACCAAGCTAGGCCGCCTGGTCAAGGACATGAAGATCAAATCCCTGGAGGAGATCTATCTCTTCTCTCTGCCCATCAAGGGATCTGAGATCATTGACATTTTCTTAGGGGCGTCCCTCAAGGATGAGATTTTGAAGATCATGTCTGTGCAAAAGCAGACACGTGTTGGCCAGCAGACCAGGTTCAAGGCATTTGTCACCATCAGGGATTACAACGGACATGTTGGTTTGGGTGTCAAGTGTTCTAAGGAGGTAGTCATTGCTATCTGTGGGGCCATCATTCTGGCCAAGCTCTCCATTTTCCCCGTGCGGCAAGTATACTGGGGGAACAAGATCGGCAAGCCCCATACTGTCCCTTGCAAGGTGACTGGCCACTGGCTCTATGCTGGTGTGCCTCATCCCTGCCCCCAGGGGCACTGGAATCATCTCAGTCCATGTGCCCAAGAAGCTACTGACGATGGCTGGAATTGACAACTGCTACACCTCTGCCAGGGGCTGCACTGACATCCTGGGCAACTTCGCCATGACCACTTTTGGTGCCATTTCCAAGACCTAGAGTTATCTCACTCCTGATCTCTGGAAAGAGATGGTGTTCACCAAGTCTCTGTATCAGGAATTCATCGACCATCTTGTAAAGACCCACACCAGAGTTTCCGTGCAGGGGACCCAGACTCCAGCTATAACCACCACATAGTTTTCTATGAGAAAAATAAAGTGAATGAAGCCAGTTTAAAAAAAAAATGGATTGCATTGTTTCCCTGGGCTAGTATTTCTCCTGCTACTGATCTTTTAAATATATAGATCAATTTTGAAAACCAAGCTTTAAAGGACAGTTGGTTCTTTGATTAAATGGCATATAGTAGAGCCATCTGTTATAGGTGACATTTTTTTTCCCCTTTGCCGCCTAAGTAGGAACTTTCAAATATTATTTAAGTTGGGGTTAGGACTCTGGACTAGAATTATTGTTATTTCACTTTACCATTTAGCACAGCCATCAACTGAGATCTTGTAGGTACTATTGTAAAAGAATACTTTTTTCATTTAAGGAGACCATTGGTGGTCTTGACTCCTGTCATTCTGTTAGTATGTTGACTCAATGAGGGTATCCCTTGCTAGTTAGTGTTAGAATGAGAAATGCATACCTACTTATTCAACAAACACCTACTGAGAACCACAAAGTGTTCAATATGAGATGAAGATGCCTTTTATCTCTGGCTAATTGACAATGAAAAAAATTGAGATAAAGAAATAAAATGATCTCTTGCTAATTGACAATGAAAAAAATAGATGTAAACAAATAAAATTATAGTTAACAATCCAAGTGTAAATATAATGCCAATTTTAATAAATTTATCACTTCCTTTTTTAGATGCTATCCAAAAGTTTGTGCTATTTAAATTTTTAAACCTTCTTTTACGTCATCCACGTGACAAAAGCTTCTCTTCTTGAGGTCAGCAATGACCTCCACATGTTGCTTACTTCACTGGGCAGTTCTATTGATAAACCTTCATCTTGTCTCATCAGCAGCATTTGGCAGAGTTGATCATCCCCTATTCTAGAAATACTTTCTTCATTTGGCTTACAAGATACCACATTCTCCTGGTTTTCTTCCTACCTCACTAGCCATTTTTTCTCTGTTTTCTTTTGCTGGCTCCTCCTATGTTCATTTTTTCACTTTGGTAAAATTCTTGGGTTTCTTCTTTTCATTATCTCTTCATTGATAATATTATCCAGGTACATACTTTCAAATACCAATCATACACTAACGCCTCCTAAATGTAGATCTCCAGTCTGGCTCTCTCTCCTGAATACCAATCTGGTGCATCCAACTCTATCTCAGCTACTTGGAAGTCTAATAGCCATGTCAAAAATCAAACTTCTGGGCTTCCCTGGTGGCGCAGTGGTTGAGAATCTGCCTGCCAATGCAGGGGACACGGGTTCGAGCCCTGGTCTGGGAAGATCCCACATGCCACGGAGCAACTAGGCCCGTGAGCAACAACTACTGAGCCTGCGCGTCTGGAGCCTGTGCTCCGCAACAAGAGAGGCCACGATAGTGAGAGGCCCGTGCACCGCGATGAAGAGTGGCCCCCACTTGCCACAACTAGAGAAAGCCCTCGCACAGAAATGAAGACCCAACACAGACATAAATAAATAAATAAATTAAAATTAAAAAAAAAAAGAAAGAATCACAGATTCATGCAGAAAATCTTCCTTTAAAAAAAAAAAATCAAACTCCTGATTCACTACCTCTACTCCCCACCCCACCTGGTTCCTCTGGTGGTATTCTGTCTCAGTTAATGGAATTCCATCTTTCCAGTTGCTCAGGCAAAAATCCTTAGAGTTATCCTTGACCTCTTTCTTTCTCATACACCCCACATCTAATCCCTCAGCAACTCCTATTGGCTCTACTATCTTAAAAATATAACCTTTTTTGACCACTTGTCACCACTAGTCCCCTGGTCCATAAGACTATTATTTCTTGCTTAGATTATTCCTATAGTTTCCTAACTCATCTTGTTCTATTCCACTTTACTCTTAACAAAGCAGTCAGACTGATCATTCTGTTGATGCATTAACTCAGAACATGGTGCTCTTTTTAAGAACTGTCCAAGGGTTTATTCCATTTCTCTGAGAGTGAAAGTTGAAGTCTTTTTTTTAAATGGGTTTTCTTTTTTTAAAAATTTATTTTATTGAAGTATAGTTGATTTACAATGTTGTGTTCATTTCTACTGTAGAGCAAAGTGATTCAGTTATATATATATATATTCTTTTTTTAAATTGGGGTATAGTTTCTTTACACTGCTGTGTCAGTTTCTGCTGTACAGCAAAGCGAATCAGCCATATGTATACATATATTCCCTCTTTTTTGGATTTCCTTCCCATTTAGGTCACCACAGATCGCTGAGTAGAGTTCCCTGTGCTATACAGTAGGTTCTCATTAGTTATCCATTGTATACATAGTAGTGTATATATGTCAATCCCAATCCCCCAATTCATCTCATCCTCCCACCCCTTCCCCCTTGGTATCCATAAATTTGTTCTCTATGTCTGTGTCTCTATTTCTGCTTTGCAAATAAGATCATCTACACCATTTTTCTAGATTCCACATATATACATTCTTTTTATATTCTTTTCCATTATGATTTATCACAGTATATTGAATATATTTCCCTGTGCTATATAGTAGGACCTTATTGTTTAGCCATCCTATATATAATAGTTTGCATCTGCTAATCTGAAACTCCCAATTCATCCTCCCCCAGCCCCCTCTCCCTTGGCAACCACAAATATGTTCTCTATGTCTGTGAGTCTGTTTCTGTTTCGTAGATAAGTTCATTTGTGTCATATTTTAGACTCCACATATAAGTGATATCATATGGTATTTGTTTTTTTCTGTCTGACTTACTTCACTTAATATGGTAGTCTCTAGGTCCATCCATGTTGCTGCAAATGGCAATACTTCACTCTTCTTTATGGTTGAGTAACACTGCTCAGCCATAAACAAGCTGAAGTCTTTGTAATAGGCATCAAGGCCCTATGTGACCTAACTCCTGTAATCTCTAAGACCTCATCTCCTAATATTCTGACTGCCCCACTCCTCTATTCCATCTCCATCACTCTCGTCTCTCTGTTGTTCCTGAATAGGTTGGGCATGATCCCTCCTCAGTGCATTCTTATTTGTTCCTCTTCCTGGATTGGCTTTCTTCAGACATCCACATGGCTCTCTCTCTCACATCTTTCAAGTTTTTTCTCCAGTGCCACATTCTCCTTCAGGCCTTCCCTGATGACACTATTTAACATTTTAATGCACTCTCTGCTCAGTGCTGTGACCTTCCATCCTACGTTCATGCTCTGGTTTTCTCCATAGCATTTATCATCTATTAAAAGTGTTAAATACTATGCTGTATAGTATATAACTTACTCATTTATTTTGTCTAGTATCTGTCTCCCCATATATAAATTCTGACAGCAGAGTTTTGTGGGTTTTTTGGCTTGATATACCCCTAGTGCCTCAAACTGTGCATAGCATAGGTTCTCAGTAAATGTTTAGTTGAATGTATGAATGAATACGGCAAGGTAAGTGCTAATAATAGTCTAAAAATAAAAATATATTTTTTTTTAGAAAAATTAAAACATATTCCAAGGTGTCATCTAGGGTTGAGGATGAACTGAACGAGGAAGCAAAAGTATTTTAAAGGTCTCATCTTACTGGCAGAAGTCAGGGGTCAGGGAGTTAAATAACGTTGGAAAAAATGGAAATGAATACCTTTTTATTGGCTTGAAAAACAATATCAGAAAATGTCAATTCTCACAAAATTAATAAATGCATTTGATGCAATCCTAAATAGAATTCCAAAGGAATTTTATGGTAAGGGAGAATTGGAAAATTGGATAAAATGATTTAAACATTTTAATGAAAGAATAAATGCTCCAAAACAAAAAAATAATATTTTGGAAAAAAAAGAGAGACTAGTAAGGGAGGACTTGACCTAATAGATATCAAATGCTATTGACCTAGAGATACACAAATAGACTCATGGAACAGAATAGAGCAGAACAGAATCTAAAAATATATATCTCGGCGGAGTCAAGATGGCGGTGTGGGAAGATGTGGAGTTAGCGTCTCCCCACAACTAGGGCATCTGCCTGCCACTGGTGGGGGACTCTGATGCCCAAGGAGATGGGAGGAACCCCAAAGTGAACCAGTAGGATGTAGGGGGACTGAGCAGGGGGGAGAAGTGGAGGCCAGACAGGATTGGTGCTCCTGAGGCCGGGGAGATCAGGAGAGGCAAGTAGGAGGGACCATCCAGGAGGAGCAGGAGAGGAGTGGAGGGTGACTGCCCTGCCCACTCAGGCACAGGGAGCCTGCTGAGCTCCCAGGCCGGTCCCCTGTCCACCAAGGCCCACCCCTCCCTGCCGGCCGCATTGGTCCTGGGGGCACAGGAGGGAGGTCGGGGAGATGAGGAGAGGCAGGTGGGAGGGGCCCTCCCAGACCACAGACTGTAGGAGCAGGAGAGGACAGGAGGGTGTTTGCCCTGCCCACTCAAGCCCAGGAAGCCTGCTGGGCTCCCAGGTGAGGTCCCCTGCCCTCTGAGACCAGGGGTGAGAGTCACGCCTGGGCCACTTATGTTCCTTGAGCCTAAGCCCCACCTCCCACAGTCCCCAGGGCCTTTTCCAGCCCTGTGGGTCTTGAGCATTGGCCCTGCCCACTGCCCAAACCTTGCCCTTGCTTAGGTCCTGCCCTCCACAGCCATGGCCTCCCCCCCCTTTTTTTTTTCTTTTTCCTCCTCCTTTTTTTTACTATTGTAGTACTGATGTACCTTACAGTTGTTGATTCATCTATATTTTTAATTTTACATTCTTTCTAACATATCTGCTAGTTTCCTAGTCTAATTTTATTTTTTACTTTGCTTTGTTCTTTTTTTTTTTTTTGCCACCCTACATGGCTTGCAGGATCTGGGTTCGTGAACCCGGGGTCAGGCTGAAGGTCCTGCGGTGGGAGCTCTGAGTCCAAACCACTGGACTAACAGAGAACCTCAGACCCCAGGGAATATTCATCAGAGTGAGGTCTCATGAAGGTCCTCATCTCAGAACCAAGACCCAGCTCTACCCAATAGCCTACAGACTCCAGTGCTGGAAGCCTCAAGCCAAACAACCAGTAAAACAGGAACACAAACCCACTCATAAAAAAAGAAAAAAAATGAAACGGCAAAAATATATGTTACAGATGAAGGAGCAAGGTAAAAACCTAAAAGACCAAATAAATGAAGAGGAAATAGGCAATCTACCTGAAAAACAATTCAGAGTAATGATAATAAAGATGAATCTCAGAAATAGAATGGAAGCACAGATTGAGAAAATACAAGAAAATACAAGAAATGTTTAACAAAGATCTAGAAGAACTAAAGAACAAACAAACAGAGATGAACAACACAATAACTGAAATGAAAAATACACTAGAAGGAATCAATAACAGAATAACTGAGGCAGAAGAACGAATAAGTGAGCTGGAAGACAATATGGTAGAAATAACTGCCAAGGAGCAGAATAAAGAAAAAAGAATGAAGAGAACTGAAGACAATCTCAGAGACCTCTGGGACAACACTAAACGCACCAACATTTGAATCACAGGGGTCCCAGAAGAAGCAGAGAAAAAGAAAGGGTCTGAGAAAATATTTGAAGAGATTATAGTGGAAAACTTCCCTAACATGGGAAAGGAAATAGTCACCCAAGTCCAGGAAGCACAGAGAGTCCCATACAGGATAAACCCTAGGAAAAACACACCAAGATACATATTAATCAAACTAACAAAAATTAAATTCAAAGAAAAAATACTAAAAGCAGCCAGGGAAAAACAAAAAATAACATACAAAGGAATCCCCATAAGGTTATCAGATGATTTTTCAGTGGAAACTCTGCAGGCCAAAAGGGAGTGGCAGGACATACCTAAAGTGATGAAAGAGAAAAACCTACAACCAAGATTACTCTACCCAGCAAGGATCTCATTCAGATTCGATGGAGAAGTGAAAAGCTTTTCAGACAAGCAAAAGCTAAGAGAATTCAGCACCACCAAACCAGCTTTACAAATGCTAAAGAAACTTCTCTAAGCGGGAAACACAAGAGAAGAAAAAGACCCACAAAAACAAACTCAAAACAATTAAGAAAATGGTAATAGGAACATACATATCGATAATAACCTTTACTGTAAATGGATTAAATGTCACAACCAAAAGACACAGACTAGCTGAATGGATACAAAAACAAGACCCATATATACGCTGTCCACAAGAGACCCACTTCAGACCTAGGGACACATACAGACTGAAAGTGAAGGGATGGAAAAAGATATTCCATGAAAATAGAAATCAAAAGAAAGCTGGAGTAGCAATACTCATATCAGATAAAATAGACGTTAAAATAAAGACTGTTACAAGAGATAAGGAGGGACACTACATAATGATCAAAGGATCAACCCAAGAAGAAGATATAACAATTATAAATGTTTATGCACCCAACATAAGAGCACCTCAGTACATAAGGCAAATGTTAACAACCATGAAAGAAGAAATCGAGGTTAACACAATAATAGTAGGGGACTTTAACACCCCACTTATACCAATGGACAGATCATCCAAACAGAAAATAAATAAGAAAACACAAGCTTTAAATGACACAATAGATCAGAGAGATTTGATTGATATTTATAGAACATTCCACCCAAAAGTGGCAGAATACACTTTCTTCTCAAGTGCACATGCAGCATTCTCCAGGATAGATCACATCTTGGGTCACAAATCAAGCCTCGGAAAACTTAAGAAAATTGAAATCATATTAAGGATCTTTTCCGATCATGATGCTATGAGATTGGAAATCAATTACAGGAAAAAAACTGTAAAAAACACAAATACACGGAGGCTAAACAGTGTGCTACTAAATAACCAAGAGATCACTGAAGAAAGAAATTAAAAAATACATAGAAACAAATGACAACAAAAACACGACAACCCAAAACCTACGGGACGCAGCAAAAGCAGTTCTAAGAGGGAAGTTTATAGCAATTCAATCTCACCTCAAGAAACAAGAAAAATCTCAAATAAACAATCTAAGCCTACACTTAAAACAACTAGAGAAAGAAGAACAAAGAAAACCCGAAGTCAGTAGAAGGAAAGAAATCATAAAGATCAGAGCAGAAATAAATGAAATAGAAACAAAGAAACAGTAGCAAAGCTCAATAAAACTAAAAGCTGGTTCTTTGAGAAGATAAACAAAATTAATAAACCCTTAGCCAGACTCACCAAGAAAAAAAAGGGAAAGGAGGCAAATCAAAAAAATTAGAAACGAAAAAGGAGAAATCACATCTGACACTGCAGAAATACAAAGGATTACAAGAGACTAATACAAACAACTACATGCCAATAAAATGGACAACTACGAAGAAATGGACAAATTCTTGGAAAGGTACAATTTTCCAATACTGAACCAGGAAGAATTAGAAAATATAAACAGACCTATCACAAGTAATGAAATTGAAACCGTAATTAAAAATCTTCCAACAAACAAAAGTCCAGGACCAGATGCCTTCACAGGCGAATTATATCAAACATTTAGAGAAGAACTAACACCAATCCTTCTCAAACTCTTCCAAAATATTGCAGAGGGAGAAACAATCCCAAATTCATTCTACGAAGCCACCATCACCTGATACCAAAACCAGAAAAAGATATCACAAAAAAAAGACATTATAGACCAATATCACTGATGAACATAGATGCAAAAATCCTGAATAAAATACTAGCAGACAGAATCCAACAGCACATTAAAAGGATCATACACCATGATCAAGTAGGATTTATCCCAGGGATGCAAGGATTCTTCAATATACACAAATCAACAATGTGATACACCATACTAACAAACTGAAGAATAAAAACCATATGATCTTCTCAGTAGATGCAGAAAAAGCTTTTGACAAAATTCAACACCGATTTATGACAAAAAACTCTCCAGAAAATGGGCATAGAGGGAACCTACCTTGACATAATAAAGGCCATATATGACAAACCCACAGCAAGCATCATACTCAATGGTGAAAAACTGAAAGCATTTCCACTAAGATCAGGGACAAGACAAGGATGTCCACTCCCACCATTCTTATTCAACATAGTTTTGGAAGTCCTAGCCACAGCAATCAGAGAAGAAAAAGAAATAAAAGGAATCCAGATCAGAAAAGAAGAAGTAAAACTGTCACTGTTTGCAGATGACATGATACTATACATAGAAAATCCTAAAGATGCCACCAGAAAGCTACTAGAACTAATCAATGAATTTGGTAAGGTTGCAGGATACAAAATTAATGCACAGAAATCTCTGGCATTCCTATACACCAACAACGAAAAATCAGAAAGAGAAATTAAGGAAACAATCCCATTTACCATCACAACAAAAACAATAAAATACCTAGGAATAAACCTGCCTAAGGAGGCAAAAGACTTGTACTCAGAAAACTATAAAACACTGATGAAAGATATCGACGATGACATAAACAGATGGAAAAATATACCATGTTCTTGGATTGGAAGAATCAATATTGTGAAAATGACTATACTACCCAAAGCAATCTACACATTCAATGCAATCCCTATCAAATTACCAATGGCATTCTTCACAGAATTAGAACAAAAAATTTTACAATTTGTTTGGAAACACAAAAGACCCCAAATAGCCAAAGCAATCTTGAGAAAGAAAAACGGAGTTGGAGGAATCAGGCTCCCCGACTTCAAACTATACCACAAACCTACAGTAATCAAGACAGTATGGTACTGGCACAAAAACAGAAACACAGATCAATGTTATAGGATACAATGCCCAGAGATAAACCCACACACATATGGGCACCTAATTAATGACAAAGGAGGCAAGAACATACAATGGAGAAAAGACAGCCTCTTCAATAAGTGGTGCTGGGAAAACTGGACAGCTACATGTAAAAGAATGCAATTAGAACACTACCTAATGGGAGGAGCTTCAAGATGGCGGAAGAGTAAGACACGGAGATCACCTTCCTCCCCACAAATACATCAGAAATACATCTACACGTGGAAAAACTCCTACAGAATACCTACTGAACGCTGGCAGAAGACCTCAGACCTCCCCAAAAGCAAGAAACTCCCCACGTACCTGGGTAGGGTAAAAGAAAAAAGAAAAAACAGAGACAAAGAATAGGGACGGGACCTGCACCAGTGGGAAGGAGCTATGAAGGAGGAAACGTTTCCACACACTGGAAGCCCCTTTGCAGGTGGAGACTACTGGTGGCGGAGGGGGGAAGCTTCGGAGCCACGAGGAGAGCGCAGCAACAGGGGTGCAGAGGGCAAAGCGGAGAGGTTCCCGCACAGAGGATAGGCACCAACCAGCACTCACCAGCCTGAGAGGTTTGTCTGCTCATCCTCCAGGACGGGTGGGGGCTGGGAGCTGAGGCTCGGGCTTTGGAGGTCGGATCCCAGGGAGAAGACTGGGGTTGGCTTCGTGAACACAGCCTGAAGGGGCCAGTGCACCACGGCTAGGCGGGAGGGAGTCTGGGAAAAAGTCTGGAGGTGCCGAAGAGACAAGAGACTTTTTCTTGTCTCTTTGTTTCCTGGTGCGCGAGGAGAGGGGATTAAGAGCGCCACTTAAAGGAGCTCCAGAGACAGGCGTGAGCCGCAGCTATCAGCGCAGACCCCAGAGACAGGCATGGGATGCTAAGGCTGCTGCTGCAGCCACCAAGAAGCCTGTGTGCAAGCACAGGTCACTCTCCACACCTCCCTTCCCGGGAGCCTGTGCAGCCCGCCACTGCCAGGGACCCGTGATCTAGGGACAACTTCCCCAGGAGAACGCACGGCGCGCCTCAGGCTGCTGCAACGTCACGCTGGCCTCTGCCACCGCAGGCTCACCCCGCATCCGTACCCCTCCCTCCCCCCGGCCTGAGTGAGCCAGAGCCCCCGAATCACCTGCTCCTTTAACCCCATCCTGTCTGGGCGGGAAAAGATGCCCTCAGGCGACCTACATGCAGAGGCGGGGCCAAATCCAAAGCTGAACCCCGGGAGCTGTGTGAACAAAGAAGAGAAAGGGAAATCTCTCCCAGCAGCCTCAGGAGCAGTGGATTAAATCTCCACAGTCAACTTGATGTACCCTGCATCTGTGGAATACCTGAATAGACAATGAATTATCCCAAATTTAGGAGGTGGACTTTGGGAGCAACGATATATATATATATTTTTCCCCTTTTTCTCTTTTTGTGAGTGTGTATGTTTATGCTTCTGTGTGTGGTTTTGCCTGTATAGCTTTGCTTTTACCATTTGTCCTAGAGTTCTGTCTATCTGTTTTTTTTTTATTACTTAAAAAATTTTTTTTTCTTAATTATTTTTTATTTTAATAACTTTATTTTATTTTATTTTATCTTCTTCTTTCTTTCTTTTTTTTCTCCCTTTTATTCTGAGCCGTGTGGAGGACAGGCTCTTGGTGCTCCAGCCAGGCATCAGGGCTGTGCCACTGAGGTGGGAGAGCCAAGTTCAGGACACTGGTCGACAAGAGACCTCCCAGCTCCATGTAATATCAAATGGAGAAAATCTCCCAGAGATGTCCATCTCAATGCCAAGACCCAGCTCCACTCAATGACCAGCAAGCTACAGTGCAGGACACCCTATGCCAAACAACTAGCAAGACAGGAAAAAAAAACCCATCCATTAGCACAGAGGCTGCCTAAAATCATAATAAAGCCACAGACACCCCAAAACACACCACCAGACGTAGACCTGCCCACCAGAAAGACAAGATCCAGCCTCCTCCACCAGAACACAGGCACTAGTCCCCTCCACCAGGAAGCCTACACAACCCACTGAACCAACCTTAGCCACTGGGGACAGACACCAAAAACAATGGAAACTACGAACCTGCAGCCTGCGAAAAGGAGACCCCAAACACAGTAAGTTAAGCAAAAATGAGAAGACAGAGAAACACACAGCAGACGAAGGAGCAAGGCAAAAACCCACCAGACCTAACAAATGAAGAGGAAATAGGCAGTCTACCTGAAAAAGAATTCAGAGTAATGATAGTAAAGATGATCCAGAATCTTGGAAATAGAATGGAGAAAATACAAGAAACGTTTAACAAGGACCTAGAAGAACTAAAGAGCAAACAAACAGAGATGAACAACACGATAAATGAAATTAAAAATTCTCTAGAAGGGATCAATAGCAGAATAACTGAGGCAGAAGAACGGATAAGTGACCTGGAAGATAAAATAGTGGCAATAACTACTGCAGAGCAGAATAAAGAAAAAAGAATGAAAAGAACTGAGGACAGTCTCAGGGACCTCTGGGACAACATTAAACGCACCAACATTCGAATTATAGGGGTCCCAGACGAAGAAGAGAAAAAGAAAGGGACTGAGAAAATATTTGAAGAGATTATAGTGGAAAACTTCCCTAATATGGGAAAGGAAATAGTTAATCAAGTCCAGGAAGCACAGAGAGTCGCATACAGGATAAATCCAAGGAGAAACACGCCAAGACACATATTAATCAAACTATCAAAAATTAAATACAAAGAACAAATATTAAAAGCAGCAAGGGAAAAACAACAAGTAACACATAAGGGAATCCCCATAAGGTTAACAGCTGATCTTTCAGCAGAAACTCTGCAAGCCAGAAGGGAGTAGCAGGAAATATTTAAAGTGATGAAAGAGAAAAACCTACAACCAAGATTACTCTACCCAGCAAGGATCTCATTCAGATTTGACGGAGAAATTAAAAGCTTTACAGACAAGCAAAAGCTAAGAGAATTCAGCATCACCAAACCAGCATTACAACAAATGCTAAAGGAACTTTTCTAGGCAGGAAACACAAGAGAAGGAAAAGACCTACAATAATAAACCCAAAACAATTAAGAAAATGGTAATAGGAACATACATATCGATAATTACCTTAAATGTAAATGGATTAAATGCTCCAACCAAAAGACACAGACTGGCTGAATGGATACAAAAACAAGACCTGTATATATGCTGTCTACAAGAGACCCACTTCAGACCTAGGGACACATACAGACTGAAAGTGAGGGGATGGAAAAAGACATTCCATGCAAATGGAAATGAAAAGAAAGCTGGAGTAGCAATTCTCATATCAGACAAAATAGACTTTAAAACAAAGACTATTACAAAAGACAAAGAAGGACACTACATAATGATCAAGGGATCAATCCAAGAAGATATTACAATTGTAAATATTTATGCACCCAACATAGAAGCACCTCAATACATAAGGCAAATGCTAACAGCCATAAAAGGGGAAATCGACAGTAACACAATCATAGTAGGGGACTTTAACACCCCACTTTCACCAATGGACAGATCATCCAAAATGAAAATAAATAAGGAAACACAAGCTTTAAATGATACATTAAACAAGATGGAATTAATTGATATTTATAGGACATTCCATCCAAAAACAATAGAATACACATTCTTCTCAAGTGCTCATGGAACATTCTCCAGGATAGATCATATCTTGGGTCACAAATCAAGGCTTGGTAAATTTAAGAAAACTGAAATTGTATCAAGTGTCTTTTCTGACCACAACGCTATGAGACTAGATATCAATTACAGAAAAACATCTGTAAGAAGTACAAACACATGGAGGCTAAACAACACAGCACTTAATAACCAAGAGATCACTGAAGGAATCAAAGAGGAAATCAAAAAATACCTAGAAGCAAATGACAATGAAAACACAACGACCTAAAACCTATGGGATGCAGCAAAAGCAGTTCTAAGAGGGAAGATTATAGCTATACCAGCCTACCTTAAGAAACAAGAAACATCTCAAATAAACAACCTAACCTTAAACCTAAAGCAATTAGAGAAAGAAGAACAAAAAAACCCCAAAGTTAGCAGAAGGAAAGAAATCATAAAGATCAGATCAGAAATAAATGAAAAAGAAATGAAGGAAACAATAGCAAAGATCAATAAAACTAAAAGCTGGTTCTTTGAGAAGATAAACAAAATTGATAGACCATTAGCCAGACTTATCAAGGAAAAAAGGGAGAAGACTCAAATCAACAGAATTAGAAATGAAAAAGGAGAACCACTGACACTGCAGAAATACAAAGGATCATGAGAGATTACTACAAGCAACTATAGGCCAATAAAATGGACAACCTGGAAGAAATGGCCAAATTCTTAGAAATTCACAACTTTCCAAGACTGAACCAGGAAGAAATAGAAAATATGAACAGACCAATCACAAGCACTGAAAATGAAACTGTTATTAAAAATCTTCCAACAAACAAAAGCCCAGGACCAGATGGATTCACAGGCGAATTCTGTCAAACATTTAGAGAAGAGCTAACACCTATCTTTCTCAAACTCTTCCAAAATATAGCAGAGGGAGGAACACTCCCAAACTCATTCTATGAGGCCACCATCACCCTGATACCAAAACCAGACAAAGATGTCACAAAGAAAGAAAACTAGAGGCCAATATCACTGATGAACATAGATGCAAAAATCCTCAACAACATACTAGCAAACAGAATCCAACAGCACATTAAAAGGATCATACATTTTGATCAAGTGGGGTTTACTCCAGGAATGCAAGGATTCTTCAATATATGCAAATCAATCAACGTGATACACCATATTAACAAATTGAAGGAGAAAAACCATATGATCATCTCAATAGATGCAGAGAAAGCTTTCGACAAAAATAACACCCATTTATGATAAAAACTCTCCAGAAAGTAGGCATAGAGGGAACTTTCCTCAACATAATAAAGGCCATATATGACAAACCCACAGCCAACATCGTCCTCAAGGGTGAAAAACTGAAACCATTTCCACTAAGATCAGGAACAAGACAAGGTTGTCCACTCTCACCACTATTATTCAACATAGTTTTGGAAGTTTTAGCCACAGCAATCAGAGAAGAAAAAGAAATAAAAGGAATCCAAATTGGAAAAGAAGAAGTAAAGCTGTCACTGTTTGTGGATGACATGATACTATACATAGAGAATCCTAAAGATGCTACCAGAAAACTACTAGAGCTAATCAATGAATTTGGTAAAGTAGCAGGATACAAAATTAATGCACAGAAATCTCTTGCATTCCTATACACTAATGATGAAAAATCTGAAAGTGAAATTAAGGACACACTCTCATTTACCACTGCAACCAAAACAATAATGTATCTAGGAATAAACCTACCTAAGGAGACAAAAGACCTGTATGCAGAAAATTATAAGACACTGATGAAAGAAATTAAAGATGATACAAACAGATGGAGAGATATACCATGTTCTTGGATTGGAAGAATCAACATTGTGAAAAATGACTCTACTACCCAAAGCAATCTACACATTCAGTGCAATCCCTATCAAACTACCACTGGCATTTTTCACAGAACTAGAACAAAAAAATTCACAATTTGTATGGAAACACAAAAGACCCCGAATAGCCAAAGCAATCTTGAGAAAGAAAAACGGAGCTGGAGGAATCAGGCTCCCTGCCTTCAGACTATACTACGAAGCTACAGTAATCATGACAGTATGGCACTGGCACAAAAACAGAAATATGGATCAATGGAACAGGATAGAAAGCCCAGAGAAAAACCCACACACATACTGTCACCTTATCTTTTATAAAGGAGGCAAGAGTATACAATGGAGAAAAGACAGCCTCTTCAATAAGTAGTGCTGGGAAAACTGGACAGCTACATGTAAAAGACACCATACACAAAAATAAACTCAAAATGGATTAAAGACCTAAATGTAAGGCCAGACACCATCAAACTCTTAGAGGAAAACATAGGTAGAACACTCTATGACATAAATCACAGCAAGATCCTTTTTGACCCACCTCCTAGAGAAATGGGAATAAAAACAAAAATAAACAAATGAGACCTAATGAAGCTTAAAAGCTTTTGCACAGCAAAGGAAACCATAAACAAGACCAAAAGGCAACCCTCAGAATGGGAGAATATATTTGCAAACGAAGCAACTGACAAAGGATTAATCTCCAAAACATACAAGCAACTCATGCAGCTCAATATCAAGAAAACAAACCCAATCCAAAAATGGGCAGAAGACCTAAATAGACATTTCTCCAAAGAAGATATACAGATTGCCAACAAACACATGAAAGAATGCTCAACATCATTAATCATTAGATAAATGCAAATCAAAACTACAATGAGATATCATCTCACACCGGTCAGAATGGCCATCATCAAAAAATCTAGAAACAATAAATGCTGGAGAGGGTTTGGAGAAAAGGGAACCCTCTTGCACTCTTGGTGGGAATGTAAATTGATACAGCCACTATGAAGAACAGTATGGAGGTTCCTTAAAAAACTAAAAATAGAACTACCATACGACCCAGCAATCCCACTACTGGCCATATACCCTGAGAAAACCATAATTCAAAAAGAGTCATGTACCAAAATGTTCATTGCAGCTCTATTTACAATAGCCAGGACATGGAAGCAACCTAAGTGTCCATCAACAGATGAATGGATAAAGAAGATGTGGCACATATATACAATGGAATATTACTCAGCCATAAAAAGGAATGAAACTGAGTTATTTGTAGTGAGGTGGATGGACCTAGAGTCTGTCATACAGAGTGAAGTAAGTCAGAAAGAGAAAAACAACTATCGTATGCTAACACATATATAGGGAATCAAAAAAAAGAAAAAGAAAATGGTCAGAAGAACCTAGGGGCAAGGCAGGAACAAAGATGCAGACCTACGAGAGAATGCACTTGAGGATACAGGGAGGGGGAAGGGTAAGCTGGGACAAAGTGAGAGAGTGGCATGGACATATATACATTACCAAACGTAAAATAGATAGCTAGTGGGAAGCAGCTGCATAGCACAGGGAGATCAGCTCAGTGCTTTGTGACCACCTAGAGGTGTGGGATATGGAGGGTGGGAGGGAGGGAGACGCGGGAGGGAGGAGATGTGGGGACATGTGTCTGTGTGTAGCTGATTCACTTTGTTATAGAGCAGAGGCTGAAACACCATCGTGGAGCAATTATACTGTAATAAAGATATTAAAAAATAAATAAATATATTTTTTTAAAAAAAGTGTTAACATGGTGTAAATTGCACCCAGAAGTACATTAAATAATTTATGCCAAGCAAACATGAGACAAAAAAAAAAAAAAGAACACTACTTAACACCATACACAAAAATAAACTCCAAATGGATTAGACTTAAATGTAATACCAAACACTATAAAACTTTTAGAGGAAAACATAGGAAAACACTCTTTGACATAAACCTCAGGAAGATCTTTTATGACCCACCTCCTAGAGCAACAGAAATAAAAACAAAAATAAACAAATGGGACGTAATTAAACTTAAAAGCTTTTCAACAGCAAAGGAAACCATAAACAAGACAAAAAGACAACCCTCAGAATGGGAGAAAGTATTTGCAAATGAAAAAACAGAAAAAGGATTAATCTCCAAAATATACAAAGTGCTTATGGAGCTCAATATCAAAAATACAAACAATCCAGTTAAAAAATGGGTGGAAAACCTACATAGACATTTCACCAAGGAAGACATACAGATGGCCAAGAGGCACATGAAAAGATGCTCAACATCACTAATTATTAGAGAAATGCAAATCAAAACTACAATGAGATATCACCTCACGCTGGTCAGAATGGCCATTATCAAAAAATGTAGAAACAAGAAATGCTGGAGAGGGTGTGGAGAAAAGGGAACCATCTTGCACTGTTGGTGGGAATGTAAATTGATACAACCACTATGGAAAACAGTATGGAGGTTCCTTATAAAACTAAAAATAGAACTGCCATATGACCCAGCAATCCCACTATTGGGCATATACCCCGAGAAAACCATAATTCAAAAAGAGACATGCACCACAATGTTCCTTTCAGCACTGTTTACAATAGCCAGGACATGGAAGCAACCTAAGTGTTCGTCGATAGATGAATGGATAAAGATGTGGCACATATATACAATGGAATATTACTCAGCCATAAAAAGAAATGAAATTGAGTTATTTGTAGTGAGGTGGATGGACCTAGAGTCTATCATACAGAGTGAAGTAAGTCAGAAAGAGAAAAACAAATACTGTATGCTAACGCATATATATGGAATCTAAAGAAAAAATATGGTACTGATGAGCCTATTTGCAGGGCAGGAATAAAGAGGTAGACATAGAGAATGGACTTGATGACATGGGGTGGGAGGGCAAAGCTGGGGCAAATGAGAGTAGCACTGACATATATACACTAACGAATGTAAAATAGTTGGCTGGTGGGAAGCAGCAGCATAGCACAGGGAGATCAGCTTGGTGCTTTGTGATGACCTAGAGGGGTGGGATAGGGAGGATGGGAGGGAGGCTCAAGAGGGAGGGGATATGGGGACATGTGTATGCATATGGCTGATTTGCCTTGTTGTGCAACAGAAACTAGCATAGTATTGCAAAGCAATTATACTCCAATAAAGATCTATTAAAAAAATAGTAAAAAAAAAAATTCTGTGTAGCATATTTGAAGGTTGCTAAGAGAGGAGATCCTAATAGTCCTCTTGTGAAGAAAGAAAATTTTAACTATGTGTAGTGACAGATGTTGACTACACTTATGGTGATCATTTCGAAATATATACAGATATTATATCATTGTGTTGTACACCTGAAATTAATATAATGTTTTATGTCAATTATACCTCGATAAATTTTTTAAGATAATAACTTAAAAAAAATAAAAATATATATCCCATTATATGTGAGAACTAATAAATGCAAAACTGGCAGATACCTCAATTCAGTGAGAAAGGATGAATTATTTAATAAATGTTGCTGGCACAACTGTCTATTAACATAAAAAATAAGCTTGTGGGACTTCCCTCGTGGTCCAGTGGTTAAGACTCTGTGCTCCTGATGCAGGGGACCAGGGTTCGATCCCTGGTTAGGGAACTAGATCCCGCATGACACAGCTAAGAGCCCACATGCCACAACTAAAAGAGCTCGCATGATGCAACTAAAGATCCCGCGTGACACAACTAAGACTCAGGGCAGCCAAATAAAGAAATACTAAAAATAAACTTGTACTCCTACCTTTATCTGCATCTTAAATCAAAAGAAAAAAATTTCAAATGGGTTAAAATTTTAATGTAAAAATATTAATATATTATAACAAAATCTAGGTGTCTATATGGAATATCTAGGGGCTGGAGACACCTTACCCATGACTGCAAATCTAGAAACTGTTAAAGAAAAGTTTGATTATGTACATATGGCAGAAGATATTATAAACTAAGTCAAAATGCAAATGAAAGCCATGGGAAAATATATGCAATACAGAGAACAGACAAATGTTTAATATTTATAATATTCAAAGACCTCTTGCAAATTGAGACAAGTTGCCAAAAGACTCCAGTAGAGATATAATCAAAAAGCATGAACAAACAATTCACAGAAGAGAAAATTCAGATAGGTAGCAAACATATGAATATTCTCAAACTCACTAGTGATCTGGAGATGCAAATTTAAGTAACCCCAAGATGTCATTTTATAACTCTCAGACAGATGGAAATTGAAAAGCCCAACAATACCAATTGCTGGTGGGAATGCAGGGCAAAGGGTTCCCTCATTTACTGCAGGTGAAAATATGCGTTGTTATAGCCTTTTGGTAATATAACATCTGGCAACAATATTAAAATTATAAATACAAATACACTCTGACCCAGAAATTTCACTCCCAGGAATCTATCCTGTATAAATAAGATGGGGGAATTTTATGCAGCCAGTACAAAGAATCTACCTACTAGGACCTACCTATTCCAGTTGATTTGGAGGGATTATCAAGAGGTAACATGATTGAGCAAAGAGTGCAGAAAATAATCCAGTTTTTATAAAACAAACAATTACAAACTCCTACATGTGTATATGATTAATAGATTTCTCATATGCTTGTGTGAGAAGGAAGAAAATTATGGTAGACTGTTGTTAACATGGGCTAAGGCGAAAAAGGGGGAAGGTGAGGGAGGGGGAGCTAGCAAAGAAGAAAAACATGAATATACAATAAAAGTATGTTGATACAGTCACATTTGTGCATTTAAGCACATTTCTATATATTTATTTTTAAATGTGAAATAAAATGAAATCAAATATGATGAATAAAATAAGATGAAATGTATGGAATTATCCCTCTCACACCCTTCCCCCTTCTCCCACCAATTATCTTCATTTTGATTTGCTTATGTAAGTAATGATTCTATTTCATAGCTTGGTAGTTGCCCAGCCCGGAAATGGGAGTGGTAGTTGTGATGCTGGGCGTGGGGCTGGGGGAATTCATCTGTCACATATGATTGAGACCAGCGTTATGAATAAAGCATAGTCTGTGCTGGTTTAGACTAGGGCCATGTGGTAGGTTTTCCTCAGTGGTCCTATAATCTGGTCTGAATAATGAGTAAAAATTAGCCTAAATCGTGCCCTTATTAAACAGGTGCCTTTTTTTCTGAATCCTATTAGAGAATTTCTATCCCATCACACTACATGGAACTTTCAGTATGTACTCACATTTCACTCAGCAAGTTGATACACATTTCCTTAGCCCCTACTCCATCAAACACTGGGCTAGGCACTATGATTTGTATAAAGATAAATGATGCCTGCTGGCAGTTCTCAAAGCGATTGTGGTTTGTGGTGAGAGACGAACATTTAACATTTAAGATTAAATGGGTAAGTGCTAAAACAGAGGCATCAACAAAGTGGTGGGAAGTGGAGGAGAGAGAGAGATCAGGGAACACTTTCAGAACGAGGGCAGCTGAGGGAACAACACGGGCAAGGCTTGGAGACATCACAGTACCTCATGGCTTTGGGATACTAGAAGCTGTCTAATGTGTCTGGGTACAGAGCATGTGGACAGGTGAGGATTGCAGAATGGTTTGAGATCAGGTCATGGACAGTCTTCAATTCCATGCTAAGGATTTAGAACAGGGCATGATATGACCTGACATGGCATTTTAGGAAGAATAGAGGCTGGAGGCAAGTGAGGCTTGAACTTACGCAGCAGTCTCTGTGAAGGGCAGGAGAGGTGATGAGACCCTGGACCAGGGCTGGGGAAATAGAAATGGAATAGGTAGTAAGAGGTGGGTAAGTGGGATTTCAAGATGACTTAAAATAATTTGACATGTTACTGAACAAAGGGATAAAGAGAGGTATTGTTGAAAGTGATTGAGATTTTTGGTCTGAGTGAGTGGAAGGAGGCTGATGTTACTATTTATGGGAAGGAAGAGGAGCAGATTTACAAAAAAGAAGTTTTATGTGAGGTGCCAGTGGGGTAATCATTCATTCATTCTTTCATTCATTCCATTCAACAGGTAATATTGGGTGCCTACTTTGCATCACTGTTGTAAGCACCAGGGATGTAGAATTGAACACATTAGACAAAAAAATTCCTGCCCTCGGAAGCTAGCATGGAGAGATAGACAATAGACAAATAAGCAACACATAAATTTTAGAAGTGCTAATTGCTATGGAGAAGAGTAAGGCAGGGAGAGGGAACAGGGAATACAGGGGTCCAGCGTAGTTTGTGTTGCAGTTTTAAAGAGGGTGGTCAGGAAGCTCTCATTGACACTAGATAAAGACATGAAGGAAGTAAGGGAGCAAGCCATGCCTATGCAGGGGAACAGTGTTCCAGCCAGAGGAAACGGCGGATGCAAAGGCCTGCAGGTGGGAATGTGCCTGGCATACTCAAAGGGCAACGACGAGACTAGTCTAGGCCATTCTAATGACTTTGAAAAGAAACTAGTAAACACATTGATAAATGAAGATGTCAGACACAGTGATGGAAAAAACTGCCTAGAATTCGAGCGAAATGTGAGCTGGTAATACAGATGAGGGATCAAATCCATAGACATGATGGCTGAAGCCAAGAGAATAGGGAGAGAGAAAAAGAAAGGTGAGTGAAGGACAAATACTTCAGAGGTCCCAATTGTAAGATGTGAGCAGAGGCAGAGGAACCAGTGAAGAATGCTGAGAAGGAGTAGAGATATTGGGATATTGCCATGAAGACTTTGTATGAAATTCTATGAGCAGAACACACATAAATTTCTTTACTTAATGAATTCATAAGCAATGATTATTAACAATAATAGTGTATTCAAAATTATCCTGGAAAATATCCTATCCTATAGATTAAAATATCCTATCCTATCCTAATTAGAGAAAGCTTTGCCAGAATACTAAGTCCAGCCTTGGCAAAGATTCCATCTCCCTGTAATTTCTTTAGATTCCCTATGTTTTCCTTTTGTGTCTCATATTACTAGCTTTGAAAACAGGAGAATTAAGTTATTCTGCTTACCAGGTAAGCGTTACTAGGTTTTGTGTGGTTGCTGGGTGGCAAGCTCTGTGGCACAGATTTCTACTCATAAACTAAGTTTGTCAAAAGCATGGAGAATATCCACCTCTTTATATGAGCTCTATTTCACCAACCTGTTCTTCTTTTCTCTTGCTCACTCAACTACGTCAAAGCACCCGAGTGAACTCTCATGTATCATGATCAATAATCTCTTACTTGCTCCTGGGAACAACATATTATTTTTTGTTTGTTCCTGGGCATTTTTCATATGCAATAAACCCAGCTGACATACGTATCCATTGATTAAGAGTGTTGAAGCTTAATGACTGAAGGCAGGTAAAGAAAATATTGCTAGGGGTCAGGTCTAATATATTGCATGGGTTTATTTGTAGTGCCAATCAACCGTTTTTGGTCTCTCTTTATCGGCCAAGTGTGAATTACAGTGCTCACTTCTGTAGCACGTACACTAAAATTGAAACGATACAGAGAAGGTTAGCATGGCCCCTGACCATACACAATGCACTCCACGAATATGCAAATTTGTGAAGTGTTCCATATTTTTAAAAAAAGTGAGTTACAGCCACAAAACCTAGGATCTTCTAGTTTCCTCATTGCTACTTCTTTTGTTAAGAGGAAGGTACTGGCTAAAAATGAAGTCATTGGCAAAACCCTTCTTTGGTCCAAATCCTGTCTTCATTATTTATAAACTACACAATCACAGGCAAGTTATCTTTTCTCCTTAACTTCATTTTTTATTTTTATTTTTTTGGCTGCATCGGTTCTTCATTGTGGCATGCAGGATCTTTGTTGCGGCGTGCGGGCTCTTCGTTGCAGCGCGTGGGCTTCTCTCTAGTTGAGGCGTGTGGGATTTTTCTCTCTAGTTGTGGTGCGCAGGCTCCAGGGTGCATTGGCTCTGTAGTTTGCAGCACGTGGGCTCTCTAGTTGAGGCACGCGGGCTCAGTAGTTGTGGTGCGAGGTCTTAGTTGCCCTGTGGTATGTGGCATCTTAGTTCCCTGTCCTGGGATTGAACCTACGTCCCCTGCATTGGAAGGCTGATTGTTTACCACTGGACCACCGGGAAGTCCCTCCTTAACTTCAATTTTCTCATCTATCTTGCACAGTTGTTTGTGAAGATTAAGTTAGGTAAGGCATGTGGAATATATAATACAGGGTCAATAGCGATTCAAAGTTTGGAAAAGGTTATGCTTGCTGTCATAAACTCACACCCACCAAAAAGAAAGCCCCACAGAGCTGCTTTACTGTCAGCCTAGTTACTGGATTCTGAATAAAGGGGTTATAATTACTTATTACTTGTTAAGTGTCCTGAGGGATTGTGTTTGCATATGTACAATGTAAACCACAGAAACCCCAGGCTGCACAGACTAAGCCTTCTCTTTTTCCTCTAGCTCTGAAAGATTTTCTCTCAGGAAGGAGGTTCATTGGATTATTTATTTTTATCATGTGAACCCAAGCCTGTGATCATGTAAGGCCCAGTTCACTATCTAAATGACAGGAAGTTATAGTGTTTCAACCGTAGAAAAGCTAGAGCATAATTTTCAACAAACTTCCTCTTGCAAGTCTCGGTACTGGTTTCTTATAATCATGAAATTAATCTTAGTCTGTTCTCTCCCAGGATCTAATAAGCTATTAAATAATATCTAATCATTAGATGATGGGGTGAGCATTTTTATTAAGCACATGCCCTTCAATATTCCCTCTATTTTTTCCTCAATGACCTTTCATCATCCAGCACACAAGCAAGATAATTACTGTTTTAATATAAAGATTTGAGTCTGTTCAACTTGAGAATGTTAATTCTGTATTTACTCCACCAAGCTTCTAGTTTTCAAAAAAAACAAATGACTGGCTTGTAGTCAGAAACTTCTTATAGCTAAGTGACCTGCCTATCAGACACCTGCTTTTTAAAGGGAGTGTTTCTTACTTCAGTTCATTTTGGCATTACATGAACAGTTTCTGAAACCCTGGTGGAAATATATCCTTCAGAGGAGAGGTCCAGTACTTCACTCCAGATTCCACAGAGAATATTAAATTTTTTTTTTCAGCTGAACAAAGTATCTTTTATTTGTGACATACAAGTACAACCAATGAGGGAATTCCTGGCAATCCAGTGGTTAGGACTCCACGCTCTCACTGCTGAGAGCTCGGGTTCAATCCCTGGTCAGGGAACTAACTAAAATCCCACAAGCCACACGGCGCAGCCAAAACAAACAAACAAACAAAGAAAAAAAAAAAAAACCCAGGAAAACAAAAACGAAAACCCCCAAAAACCAAATACAGGACTTCCCTAGTGGCACAGTGGTTACGAATCCGCCTACCAATGCAGGGGACACGGGTTCAAGGCCTGGTCCGGGAAGATCCCACATGCCACGGAGCAACTAAGCCCGTGAGCCACAACTATTGAGCGTGCGCTCTAGAGCCCGTGCTCCGCAACAATAAAAGCCACCGCAATGAGAAGCCCGCGCACAGCATAGAAGAGTAGCCCCTGCTCACCGCAACTAGAGAAAGCCCGCGAGCAGCAACGAAGACCCAATGCAGCCAAAAATAAATAAATAAATAGATGAAAACAAACAAACAAACAAAAAACAAATATAACCAATGCAAAAAGAGGTCACTTTTCCCCTTTGCTTCCAGTGATAACAAGTTGCTAAAGAAAAAAATATATATATCAAGAAGGAGTTTATCTTCAAAGTTTCCTCTAAAAAAAACAAACCAGGAAGGGTTAAAAAAAAAACCATAAACATGTCATACACACATCTATCTGACATCAACGAAAATAACCTGAAATACGGTAGATACAACTAAAAAAAAACCTCAAAATTAATATTTTAACATCCCTCAAAGAAACAAACAAAAAAGCCTGGTACAAAAGGCCTGCTATGTTTCTCAAAACCAAGACATTGGGGAAATGGAGAAAGATTGATAGTTGAGAACTGAATGGGCTCAAAACCAACAACAGGGTGACCCGCAGGTCTCAGGCAGCCCCTCCCCCGACAGCAGCCCTTGGAGGCAGCTGGACCAGCAGGGCCCAGCACAAAGCGCCCATCTACCAGCGGGCTCGCTGCCAGGTATCCAGGGAGCAGAAAGAGAGAACGTACACTGAACTCACCTTATGTGGGATTTACGCTGGGGTCCCTTTCGGACACCTTTAGTGGGAGGCATCAGAAATCCATGATCTCTAAAAAAAAAAAGTTTACTTTAATAAACTTGTTTTGGTTTTTAAAGGAAAATAAAAAAAAGAAATCCATGATCTAATACAGTAAATATTTATCATCCTGTGTCCTTTGAGACACAGCAGGGATCAGAGGAAAATCTTTTCCTAAATATGCTTCTGTCATTCTTGGAATGAGCCCTCCAATCCCCTCCCAGCCATTAAAACTCTCCCCCTTGGGTAAAATCCCCTGGGAGCCAGCAGGGTAGGGGCAAAGGTGGGCTTATTCCTGTGTAAAGCTGCAAGGCCACGTCCACTGCTGGCTAGTCAAGAGCAACGCACAGCGCAGGGCTGGGCCGGGGGAAGGAGGCCGTGTATACAGGCCCCCCTGCACAGGCGGGAACGGGGGTGGGTGTGGAGGAGGCGAGGCGGGGGGGAGAAGCAGGAACAGCTCCCGAGAGATCTGCCAGCACGGGCGGCCCGAGTCAGGGCAGAGGGTGGGACGTGAGCAGACAGCGGTCAGAAGGACGGACAGGCCTCCTCGCGAGCAACCTCACGAAGGCAGAACCTTTGGGACACTCCCTAAAGCAGAGCTCAAGGTTGTCCAAGGGAAAGCGTTAGGTGCTTCTTCCTGGATAAGGATTTGGTCATTTTCTTCCCTGGAAGGGGAACAAGGGAAGAGATCGCCCTAGAGATCAGGGTGAGTTTGAACTCTCTCTATCCCACGAGAGGAGAGGAAGACCTTCTCCTGGCTGCCACCTGCTGCCACAGGTGATACTGGAGAGAAAAGCAGCTGTTTGGCCACTGAGAGGCGTTCCCGCTGCACCCTGCGCTGCCGGCCAGGGCAGTGGCACTGGTGGCTCTGTGTGGCAGCGAGGGGCCAGGCTGGGGAGTGCAGGCAGAGGGGCCCGCTGCTGACTGGGGGCTCTCTAAGCAGGCGGGGGGATGGGCAGGGCAGTGGGGAGGGATACCCACCTTCAGAGAGCTATCAGCGCCAAGATAGGAGAGGAAACAGCACTAAATATGCCAGGAAAGAGGGGCCATTTTGGGGGAAGACGAGGGGCTCCCTGATGTTATTCTCCCCTTGAGAGTAAGAACTTGGGTATCTGGGGTGGCGTGAGAGGCAGGAGCAGAAACAGTGGTGAGAGGTGACGGAGAAGAGCAGGCAGAGCCTCCGGCTTTTTTCTATGAAAGAAAAACTCGAGTCTCTGCCATGAGATCAAGAGATTAAGGTCAGGATGTAGCCAAGTCCAAAAGCCCGGAGAAGCCAGAGTCCTCGTGGTAGGCCCCATTCACACCTGTTCCTGGTCCTCTCAGCCCCTCACTGGCAGCAATGGAGTGAGGGAGATAGCCTTCCTCCCAGAGTCGTCTGGTCCCCTGCCACAGCTCTGCTCTAACTGTGGATCCATAAAAGCACAGCCATAAGGAGCTCCCTCGCTTCTTTGTGTCGCGGCACCAAAGACCTTCCCAAGGTCTCCATCCGAGCATCCCATCCACGAAACGGGAGGCTTTCCGAAGCCTCTCTCCACGCCCAAACGCCCAAATCTACACCGAGTCCATTTCTCTTTGGGAAGCAGCCAGACCCTGACCCAGGGCTCCAGAACTTTCAGAAAGGTGGGTATAAACACTCCATTGTCCAACTGTGAGCGTGTGGTGGTGATAGTGGTGCCGGTGAGCGCCTCTGGCATTCCGCTGGAGGAAAGTCAAGGAACGCTACGCGGAAGGGTTCTCACTCTCGCGAGAGCCGAGAGCCGAATGAGCGGGCGGCAACTATGAGAGCATGCGCCCTGTGCCCAGACATCCGCCAGGGCTTCCCACAGCATCTTATTCCCGTTGTTCCGTCCTGGCCTCCTGCTCTTCTAGGAGAGAGCGGGAGGGGCAGCGTGGCCCTCTCCTTCCCAAGGTTCTGTGCTCTCAGGGTGCAGCCTGGCACGGGGAGGGCTGAGGAGGCCACAGCTCTGAGGGCACCTGGTAAGCGGCGTGAGACCAGGGAGAGGACAGGCCTGAGAGAAGTGTTCTGGCTTGGGAGTGCAGGGACAGCAGCCACCAGAGTGACCGCCCGCGTGGGAGTGCTGGCTGTCCCCACACTTCGTCCTCCGGCTCAGGACCCCATTGGAGCAGCACCCGGACACGCTTGGGGGAGAGTCGTCGATTTCACATTGCAGCGCTTCTCTGAAGAACCTGTAGGCGCCACGATTGTGCTTACATACAGCTAACATAACTCTCTTCCTCTGTGTGCTGCTGGCCGTGATCTGCTGGATTGTATGAGGAGCTTGCCCAGGCTTTTCCGCCGCACCTTGCTCTCCATCTGGACTTCGTAGTGGTACAGGACTTCGTCCCTGCACACCACGTCAAACCGGAAGAGAGGAAAGGCGACATGGACTGAGCTGTTGTTCCTCAGCGATGAGAGGTAATCCATCATTTCCTCGTGTTTCTCTCGGTCCTTGCAGCCCCAGTCGCGTCGCTCATACATGGTTTACGTGTTGGTCAGGTCGAACCAAACAGTGACTGGCTCCAGGCCAGACACTCGCTTACATTCAATGAAGACATTTAACCCATTCCCATCATATTTCTCGAACACTGGGAAAGCCTCTAAAGGGTCTCCAAGCCTAGTCTCTTAAAGCTCTTTTGTCTTTTAATTGCCCCAAATGCAACAAGCATAAAAACGGCAGGAAAGAAAACTTAGAAATAACACCATCTGAAGATTTCACTCTGAAAATGTTAAAAGGATTCCTCCCCCAGCCTGTTTGTTTGCAATGAGTCTCCACTTTAGTTGTCAGTGTTTTTAACATCCAAGAATCTTATTGTTTGTTTTTTTTTTAATTTTAACCGGTTTTTTTTGGTTTTAACCATTTTTTAAATTGAAGTATAATTGATCAGTTGTCAGTTTTTGCCTCCTCACTGATTGATGAGAAAAATAATTCAGTACGAGTTTTGGTATGAAGGTGGATTTCAGTCTGGAAATTTATGGGGAAGCCTATCCAAATGTCCTAAAGTTAAGCAAGAATAGTCATTAAATATGCAAAAATAAAAATATCATATGATAGGAATCAGAAAAAAATAGATGCCATAATAATTGTAGCTATAATAGCATTAAAACAATGATTTTTATCAGTGACATAAACCAACGGTTTATTTTGGATGGGCTACAACTTAGTTTTATGGTTCTCCCTTGTTCAATTTTGGAATCTCTAGTACAAAAACTACAGATATCTGGGGGCTTTGATCCATGATGAAGCCAAATAACTGTCCAATTTCTGTTGAGATGGATTGAAATTTGAATACCGGTTTTGTGGCTATAGTATGCCACTTGCTTGGTGTATTAAAAAAAAAAAGAGAAAAACTGTTGTTCTGCTTGAAAGCTTTCATTGTTTCACTACATTTCAAGTAACTTTGTGAGTAAAAGATGCTGGACTTTGGTGCTTGTATTTCAGCCATCAGTGTATTTCAGCCATTTGGAATACATTTCAGAGATAGGACAGCTGAATATTAGTAAAACCCAGCTGGTGAAAATTATTGCACTCCCATTCTCCCATTTATGAGACAATCTCTTAAATCTCTGAATTGGTTTCCAGACTGCAATCCCATAATCCCATTGTGTTTAGGAAAAAATGAAAGATCTAGCAATGGCCAATTTAAAAAAGGGATCATTGGAGTTGAAGGCAAGGGGTGAGGAAAATGGTAGGCTATTATTTGAAATCTCATGGTGTGTCAGTTAGCTCTTACTGAATAACAAATCACCCCAAAACTTAGTGGTTTAAGACAACAGCCATTTAATTGATTCTTGTTTCTTTGCATCGGGAGTTGGAATGCACAGGGTGATTCTTCTGGTTTAGGCTGGCTCTCATTTACCAGCAGATAAAAGACTGCAGTTAGCTGTTGGTCAGCTCTGTTTCTGGGGGTGGGGGTAGCTCTTGGCTTGGGTGGCAAGGCTGACTGGACCACATGCCTTTCATCATCAATAGGCTCGTTTGGGCTTCTTCATATGGTGGTGGTGGTGGTGGTGGTGGTGGTGGTCTGAGGGGAAGCCCCAAAGCACAAGTGTTTTTCAGTCCTTGCATCATGTTTGCTAGCATCCCATTGGTTAAACATGTCCCATGGCCAAGTTCAGAGTCAAGTTTGAGGGCGCTCAAACCTCCATGACAAAGGGGGTATGAATACAAAGAGATGAAGCATGTGTGGCCAGCTTTTCCCAACCTACCACATATGGTTTATTGAGTAAGATCAACCATTGAATTACGTGGGGAATCCTGATTGTATAATTTTGGCACAACTCAAAATCTGTCATGTAAAAAAAATATTTTGGAGATTTGGTCAAAGACAGGATATGTTCAGCTAAAATTAATACTTTGTCCAAAAACTTTTGGGAACGTCATTTGGCTGATCAGACATCATGAAATTCAGTCAGAAGGGATTATGAGCTCTCTCTGCTCAGAATCACTGTAGTCTGTATTAGAAAATGCTGAGAATTGTTGCTTGGGTTCTAGAATGGCTATCTTAGATAATTCAGTGCAACCCATCCTATCCTTTTGTGTCTAGAATTTTAGTAAAGTATGTATTTTTAGCTTATATGCTTAACGTGTGTATAATTATAGCACGGATGACTTTTAGTGAAGCGGTAGTCGTAAAGGCAAGTTAGAATACAATATTGCAGTTCTAAAAGGTTGAGAATTATTGATTCAGAGAGCTGAAAAAGGCATTTTTCCATCACTGCCTAATATTAGGGTGAGGCCAGAGTGTGACCCCTATCACTCACTTTTGGAAAGGGGCAGAAACTGCTCCTAGGTGATAGGATTCATCTAAAAAATAAAATACAATTATATTCCCCACCCCATCTATTCTAGCCCACTCTACCCAAAACTTTGCTTTAGTATTTCAGGAAGTTCAAGAGGTTTGAATTTATTTGGTTTTAAGAAAATGAACTAATTTAGTTCTTATCATCTAAATAATTAGCACCAATGTACATAAACTAAATTGTTTTCCCACTTAGTATGTCAAATAAGAGCTTTCTTTTCTGCATTAAAACTTCCCTAAGTGACTCTCTCTTTGACTACTGCGCAGTGACTCTTTCCATCTCTTTTAAGGAATTTGTCAATTTTCAACCCTCTTTTTATGTTTCTTTCTTGCTGTCACATACCTGTTGCTCCAGAATTGGTTTGTGATGTCAAGCATGAATAGAATGCTAGATGCAGCACAGCCTCAGTAATTAGCATTACTTCGGAGGATTGATTTGAAGCAGTGAAAGGTTTGAACCCAAGCTACTCTGAAGAAAAAAAAAATTATCGAATGATGTTTCCACACTCTGTTGAGCTCTTTGGATGTTTAAAAAAACAGTGAAAGTCAGCGGTACCTGACTTGAAGGAATTGAAGCTCCATTTCAAGAACTGCTTATGAAAAGAAAAAAAAAGAGACTAGGAAGAAAAGCTGTACTGCATAGCTAGAGTGGGTGGAATGGATCTTGAAATTCAGAGATGAGCAACTCCATAAAAATTACTAGGAAAATTAGTCTTTCTTCAAGGAAGTGGGACTTGAGTGAAACTTATAGGAAGTGGAAATTCTCAACATGAAAGTGACTGAGGCATTGAGACCCTAAATCATAGCTGTTGGAGCCCTAAGGTTGGGAAGCATCTGTTTCCTAGATTCTGCTTTTAGAATTCATTCCAAGGTCCTGAAGCACCAAGGACAGAAGGGGCAAACCAGCCCTGCAAGCCAGGGTCAAACTAGCATGGGATGTCCAAGGGCCGGAGGAAGAGTAGCCTGACTGAAGAAGAGGTTATACTGGGGAATAATTGGAGCCAGTGCTGGGTACATAAATAGAGCTGGATTAAGGAGGGCCTTGATTATCCATGAGGATCTTGAGTGTGATTTGTATACATTAGAGACTCAGAAATGTTTGAAAAGAAATATATATATATATATATTTAATGTTAAATATATATTTAGTATTAGAGCACTGAACTTATAGTTATTTGACTGAAGATGGGCAAGGAGTACCTGAAGGGGGAGCCCACAAACTGCTTTTACGACCAGATAACGGTAATTAGTAACCAGCTCATTATTTATGTATCAATGACAGCAGTTGAAATTTTTTCTCTATTGGTTCCCCAATTCTGCAATCTTGTTAATACTTGCAATTGCCTCAGTAATACCTTTTGCATATATGGTACCACTGGAAGCTTCAGATTCCCCAGTTCAAACAACGCCAACTTCAAATTAGTGGTATCTAACTCAATAAAGTGTTACGTATGTTGAATGGTTATCTTAGAACTCTGAAGAGCTAGACAGTAGAAATTATGCATTTTTATCTCAGGCTGTCTTAACATTAATCAATGTGCTGTTATTACCAAAAAGGTAGTGTTATAGACAGAACTATGTTTTCCTCTCCCCCAAATTCATATGTTGAAGCCCTAACCCTTAAAGTGACTGTATTTTGGAGGGCTTTTTGGGAGATAATTAAAGTTAAAAGAGGTCATAGGGGTGGGACCGTGATCCGATAGCATCGATGTCTTTATAAGAAGAGAAAGAGACACCTAAGAACTCTCTCTGTGTGAGCAGAGAGGAAAGCCATTGAGGACACGGTGAGAAGGGGGCCATCTACAGGTTGGGGAGAGAGAGCTCACCAGAAACTGAATTTTTCAATGCCTGGTCTTGGACCTCTAGCTTCCAGAACTGTGGGAAAATAAATTTCTGTTGTTTAAGCCACCCAGTCTGTGGTTCTTTGTTATGGCACCCTGAGCAGACTAATACAGACAGTAACCCTCAAAATGAAGGACATTAGGCACGTGTGCTGGGGCTTACAGCTGCTTAATATGCCTTGCTGTCCGTAACTGATTTCTAGGCATAGTAAGCATCTGGGGTTGCAGGTTTCTATTAGAATTACTTTAAAGAATGAGGTTCCAGATCTTGACTTTGTCATCCTCGTGTACATACAGTTCTCAAGTGTCAGGGGATCATTTCTTGACAAAACCTTAGCAAGGGCTATTGTAAATTTTGATCATGGGTGAGAAATTCATGAGAAAATTTCTCTGAGGAAGCCTGCACTTTTGTGCAGATGAGAGTAGTTCTGTTTCCTAAAACAGTATTGATTCACGGGTTCTAATTTAAGTTGGTGAGTGACTTATCTCTTGACAATACAGGACTGACACATCTATTTGTGTAGTGAGTAGATTGCCATTTGGCTGATGGGCGTTATTTGATACTATGCCAACAAGCCCTTTCTCCTGAACAGACCTGTGTTGCAGTTTGCATTTTGTATAATAGTTGGTTTCCAGGGAGAATCAATATGATTTTGAAAGGTGATTCTCACCTACGTTTCCTAGCAGTCTTTCAGGTTTTCCATTCCCTTAAAAATTCAATTTGTGTGATTCTAAGGTTAAAGTTTTTCTGCCAGAAACTATTTGTGCCACAGGAGGCATAATAATAATATTGCCTCCCTCCCTCCCTTTCAAACTGCTACCTGTTTTAATCTCTTGGTAATAGAAAAAAAATCTATTAATTCAAGCAGAACCTATTAAGATGTTTTGTTTTCAGGTTTTTAAAAAATGTTGTTTTAGGGGCTTCCCGGGTGGCGCAGTAGTTAAGAATCTGCCTGCCAATGCAGGGGACACAGGTTCGAGCCCTGGACTGGGAAGATCCCACATGCCACAGAGCAACTAAGCCCGTGCGCCACAACTACTGAGCCTTCGTGCCACAACTACTGAAGCCCGCACACCTAGAGCCCGTGCTCTGCAACAAGAGAAGCCACCGCAATGAGAAACCCGCGCACCACAACGAAGAGTAGCCCCCGCTCACGGCAACTAGAGAAAGCCTGTGCGCAGCAACGAAGACCCAACGCAGCCAAATATAAATAAATAAAAAATGTTGTTTTAGTAGGATACTTACTGTAGTTTCAAGATCAGTTCTGGTCATTTGGAACCGAAGCAATTCTGCCTCACCAGGTGTGCTTGCAGCCTGGAATTGGTGTTCTCTGTCATAACCAGATTATGCCTAAATGCTGGTTCTTTATCTCATGGCGCATTTTATGGATTTTTCAGACAGCCTTCCTGCTCTCTGGCTGAGAGCCTTCAACATTTCCTGAAGTTGGCTATGTGTGCCCTGGCTGACCCCTTTCGGCCTGTTTCTGCATGGCTCACCCCATCTCTCCAGCCATCCCCTGGGACAGGGTCCCTCAGAGGTCACTCAAGCCTATCTTCTGCTGTGCCCACTCTGGCCCTTAGAAAACATGTCTCCTCCACCCACTGTGGGTGCAAGCGCAGGTTTCTTCATCCCAGCCTTCTCTTCTTGCCCTGCAGTCCAAAGGCATTCCAGCCAGCTTCTCTCTGTAAGATCTTCCAGATAAGAGCAGGCCCCAGTGTCTGCACTCTCCATCCCCAGAGGACATGGGTTAAACTCTTTCCCAGGCGCCAGGCAGACTAACACACACCTGCCTCTCAGCAAACATCCCCCTGGGGCGCCCTCCTCTGAGGTCCACCCTTCATCCTCCGTTCTGTCTGAGTAGTTCTCTGGAAGCCCTGTCCTTTGGCTGGGGGTGGGAGTGGGGGCTCCTCTAACAGGTTGGGGTGGGAATATAACACTGACAATTCTGTTCAGTTACCTCACCAATAACCTCAAGTGATTTCTTAGTTTCCTTTCCAATATCCTGGCGATTGCTGAGGTGTAAAGGATTATAGTTTTCAGTTCTTTGGATGCTTCTTAGCCAGTCCTGAATGTGTATTTGGCACTTCTCTTTAGAGTGTAGGGACATATGACACCTATTCATTTCAGCTGAGATTAGGAAAAGTCCCATTTAATGAGTGGAATTGAGAAGGGGAGGGAATTGACATAAGATTAATCACGATGAAATCTAAATATAAGCCATCAGCAACTTATAATCAAGGTAGAAAAGCAGGACAGAAAAATATGTTTTATAATTGTGAGCATTGCAATGCATGATGCTAGGGACAGCTAAGCATAGATAATAAATACACCATATGCTACCTAGGCCCCTATTTTGAGAGCTTTTTATAGGACATGTACATGAAGTGACAAATTACAGGGAACATATTAAAGAGTACAGCTTAGCAAAGCATTCACATCCATCAAGTAGCATTTGATTCTTGGGTTTATTGTGTCACATCTAAGATAATGAGATTGTTAATTGAGTTTACCTTTAAATATGTATATATATAAGTGAGTGAAGGAAATGCACCAAAACTTTGTAAATAACAGTGAAAATTTGGTAGAACCGTTAGCAGTTATTCTTTTTATTCTCTTAAAATAAATTTTTATTTTAGAGTAGCTTTAGATTCACAAAAGAGTTGCAAAGATAATACAGTTAGTTCCCATGTATTCTGTACCAAATTTACAGGATTATAGTGAGAATTAAGCATGAGAAGTGCCTGAAACATGGCTAGAACTCAATAAATGTTTTAACTACTATTATTATAAGTGGTAGTAGTAATATTCTGGCAACATGATATAGATGAGGAGGTAGATGAACCTGTGATTCGTCTGAGACCCACACAGTAGTTTAGAGTAACTGAGATAATGGTCAACATGAACTGTGGAGATGTTGCCAAGGTTGATAAGACTCCTTGGGTAGAGTCAAACAAGAGTCCGAACCTTGGCTTCTGTGGGCAGATAGGAAGGGCTCAGTCTATGGGCAGAGCATCAGAGCTGGGGATCCTCAATCACACATGGGCATGAGATCTTGCTCCCTGTGGCTTATTAAGCATCCATCCGTGTTATGGGCTAAATTGTGTCCCACCTCCAAGATTCATATTTTTTAAAAAAATTTTATTGGAATATAGTTGATTTACAATGTTGTATTAGTTTCAGGTGTACAGCAAGGTGAATCAGTTATACATATACATATATCCACTCTTTTTTAGACTCTCTTCCCATATAGGCATTACAGAGTATTAAGTAGAGCTCCCTGTGCTATACAGTACATTCTTAATATTCATATGTTAAAGCCCTAACTCCCAGTACCCCAGAATGTGACTGTATTTGGTGATAGGGCCTTTGAAGAGAAGATTAACTTAAAATGAGGCAATTGGGATGGGCCCTAGTTCAATTTGACTGTGTCCTTACAAGAAGAGGAAATTTGAGCACACGCAGGGACACCAGGGGAAAGACCATGTGAGGACACAGCAATAAGGTGTCCATCTGCAAGCCAAGGTGGGGGGCTGCAGGAGAAACCAAGTCTGCTGACACTTTGATCTTGGACTTCCAGCCTCCAGAATTGTGAGAAGATAAATTTCTGTAGTTTAAGCCACCCAGTCTTTGGCACTTTGTTATGGCAGCCCTGGAAACAAATACAGACATTGAGCTGGGATAGGGGGACAGTAGAATAAGGTTGGCAGGTAAGAACCAAAGAAGAGGCTGGGCTAGGAGTTGGGGTGCACAGGGCCAAGAAGAGCTGGGAGCATAGACAGCAAAGATGACCCAGGGAGCAACACAGCCCCCCTTAGGATATGCAACAGGACTGGGGAGGGGTCAAAAATAGTTATTTAGGAGGTAGAGGTAGAGCCCGGTGCGCCTCTATGTGGGAAATGTATTGATAGATTCACCTCTGAGGGACTGGAGAAGGAAGGCAGAGACCCCACAGATGATGAGGTGGTGAAGGTAGGAGTGGATCATCAGTGATTTAACTGCTTATGGCATAATTTGGTTTATTATTAGGGGTTGTGATTTTTCTTTGGATCAAAGTATGATTTTATGCTGTGTGGAGTGTGCATAAAACTGTATCTTTAAGGAATATATTTTAGTTAAGTTTATTGTAGTCTTAAGGCTATCTGAGTAGATAGGGCATTCACTCATGTTTTTCTGTTGCCTGCACTTTTTTTTTTTTAACATCTTTATTGGAGTATAATTGCTTTACAATGGTGTGTTAGTTTCTGCTTTATAACAAAGTGAATCAGCTATACATATACATATGTCCCCATATCTCCTCCCTCTTGCCTCTCCCTCCCACCCTCCTATCCCACCCCTCTAGGTGGTCACAAAGCACCGAACTGATCTCCCCGTGCTATGTGGCTGCTTCCCACTAGCTATCTGTTTTACATTTGGTAGTGTATATATGTCCATGCCACTCTCCCACTTTGTCCCAGCTTACCCTTCCCCTCCCCACGTCCTCAAGTCCATTCTCTAGTAGGTCTGTGTCTTTATTCCTGTCTTGCCCCTAGGTTCTTCATGAGCATTTTTTTTTTTTTAGATTCCATATATATGTGTTAGCATATGGTATTTGTTTTTCTCTTTCTGACTTACTTCACTCTGTATGACAGACTCTAGGTCCATCCACCTCACTACAAATAACTCAGTTTCATTCCTTTTTATGGCTGAGTAATATTCCATTGTATATATGTGCCACATCTTCTTTATCCATTCATCTGTTGATGGACACTTAGGTTGCTTCCATGTCCTGGCTATTGTAAATAGAGCTGCAATGAACATTTTGGTACATGACTCTTTTTGAATTATGGTTTTCTCAGGGTATATGGCCAGTAGTGGGATTGCTAGGTCATATGGTAGTTCTATTTTTAGTTTTTTAAGGAAGCTCCATACTGTTCTCCATAGTGGCTGTATCAACTTACATTCCCACCAACAGTGCAAGAGGGTTCCCTTTTCTCCACACCCTCTCCAGCATTTATTGTTTGTAGATTTTTTGATGATGGCCATTCTGACCGGTGTGAGATGATATCTCATTGTAGTTTTGATTTGCATTTCTCTAATGATTAATGATGTTGAGCATTCTTTCATGTGTTTGTTGGGAATCTGTATATCTTCTTTGGAGAAATGTCTATTTAGGTCTTCTGCCCATTTTTGGATTGGGTTGTTTGTTTTTTTGATACTGAGCTGCATGAGTGGCTTGTAAATTTTGGAGATTAATCCTTTGTCAGTTGCTTCGTTTGCAAATATATTCTCCCATTCTGAGGGTTGTCTTTTGCTCTTGTTTATGGTTTCCTTTGCTGTGCAAAAGCTTTTACGTTTCATTAGGTCCCATTTGTTTATTTTTGTTTTTATTTACATTTTTCTAGGAGTTGGGTCAAAAAGGATCTTGCTGTGATTTATGTCATAGCGTGTTCTGCCTATGTTTTCCTCTAAGAGTTTGATAGTGTCTGGCCTTACATTTAGGTCTTTAATCCATTTTGAGTTTATTTTTGTGTCTGGTGTTAGGGAGTGTTCTAATTTCCTTCTTTTACATGTAGCTGTCCAGTTTCCCCAGCACTACTTATTGAAGAGACTGTCTTTTCTCCACTGTATATGCTTGCCTCCTTTATCAAAGATAAGATGACCATATGTGTATGGGTTTATCTCTGGACTTTCTATCCTGTCCCATTGATCTATATTTCTGTTTTTGTGCCAGTACCATGCTGTCTTGATTACTGTAGCTTTGTAGTATAGTCTGAAGTCAGGGAGCCTGATTCCTCCAGCTCCGTTTTTCTTTCTCAAGATTGCTTTGGCTATTCGGGGTCTTTTGTGTTTCCATACAAATTGTGAAATTTTTTGTTCTAGTTCTGTGAAAAATGCTAATGGTAGTTTGATAGGGATTGCATTGAATGTGTAGATTGCTTTGGGTAGTAGAGTCATTTTCACAATGTTGATTCTTCCAATCCAAGAACATGGTATATGTCTCCATCTATCTGTATCATCTTTAATTTCTTTCATCAGTGTCTTATAATTTTCTGCATACAGGTCTTTTGTCTCCTGAAGATGCTACCAGAAAACTACTAGAGCTAATCAATGAATTTGGTAAAGTAGCAGGATACAAAATTAATGCACAGAAATCTCTTGCTTTCCTGTACACTAATGATGAAAAATCTGAAAGTGAAATTAAGAAAACACTCCCATTTACCATTGCAACAAAAAGAATAAAATACCTAGGAATAAACCTACCTAAGGAGACAAAAGACCTGCCTGCACTTCTAAACATGGCATGTCTCAACAGTTAACAACTGAATTTTAAACAATTCTGTTGCTCTGTGTCAAATTCAGTAATAAATCGTTCAATAGAACATCCTTATAGAAAATGGCAGAATAGGAAAATTTTACACTGAGAACAAAATTGACAGCCTAGTTATATTTTGAAGCTCAAACATTAGGTGAAACTAGTTGATGTCATAATTGTTTAACATTCCAAAAATTTACTCCAGTAATGATTTGTTTTGGGTTTATTTCATTACCTATTTTTTTGATATATTCTTGCAATTTGTATATTCCCTTGTTCCTTTATTTACTTGTTTATCCCCAAAGTTAACTTTTCTAATGTTCTGGCATATTATGAAGTAGATTAGTAGAGCACGCAGAAAGAATTCGTATTGAACATTGGATAATAACATTATGGCCAGTAGAGGGCGTCAAGTAATGGTCACAAGTACAGGTTTTGAAGAGGTAGAAATATTGGTGTTCTAATTGCAGGACAATTTCAGCCGAAGCATCTGTACTGAAATAATTCCATGATGTAAATGTGTTTAAAGCACCATGGTTACATTACCGAGTGATCATTTTGTGTCTTGGTCACTATAGACATGCCTTAGGTATACATTTTGAAAATAAGAGTAGCTCTTATGTTGAAATGGAAATTGTTGAATTTTGACATTCTTAGGAAAAATATAAAGGGTTAAATATTTTTTAAAATGGTATGATTTCTAACTTTCAAAATATGTATATACAGCCTCCTAGCATCTCTGTCTCCTCATCTCAAATGTGGAAGATAGAGGAAGTGCTCTCCAAGGTCTTTTCTAGTTACACAGTATCATAATGTGACAATGAGTCTCTTCATCTGGGAACACCACCGCGAAGAGAATTTAGAGCCGTCCTATCTATCAGCCACTGGAGGGCTCCCTCGATCAAACCAGAACTTGGATTGAACGTGCCATGCAGTTTCTGGACCTTGCATGACTGATTTCTTAGCATTATTTATCGAAATAGAACCCTTATTTGCATTGCATTATCTTACACAGTTTTAGAGATTTTTCTAATTTCACTTCCTACCCGCTCCAATCTCTTTCTTTCTCTGGCTTTGTAGTTTACCAAGGCACCTTTTTGAGTTTTATGTCATTTAAGTCTGACAACAACCTGGGGAGTAAATATATACATATATATATATATATATATATATATATATATATATATATATATATATATATGTATGTATATATATATATTTTTTTTTTTTTTTTTAACGGATGAAGAAACTGAGGCTCTGAGAGACTAAGCAGCTTTTCCCGATGTCGTGCAGTAATTTTGGAGTGGGAATTTAAATCTAGGTTGTTACTCCACATTCTCTTTTCAGTCCACCAGAGTAAATCTTGACTCAGTTCCCAGTATGTTACTTGAGAGGAGTAATTTATTAAGCTGTAACTATTCATGGATATATTTTCAAGAATCATAAGCCTTTAGAGGTGGGAGGAATTAGCTGTTCTAATTCCCCATTAACAAAAACACTTAGGGCTTTTCCCACCTCTCCAGCTTTTATTTCATCTCATCTCCTGTGTTGGTCTCATTGGCTCAGGCTCCTTCAAATAGCAGAACATATGGTCACCGGCTTCCTCTTTTTACAGTCCCCAGGGACCATGCATGAATCCCAGGGAAGGACTTTGGCCAGGCCTTGGTCACGTGCCTGCTGCTCTCTGGGGGTGGTATTACAGTGCTTGCTGTAGTTGAAAGCCTCCCTGGAGCCACAGGAAGTGGGTTCCAGGGGAAATTCTCCATGCTCTTGAGGGAACTGTTTCCAGAAGAAAAGAGAAGTAAAATGGTTTCTGAGCACGGGCTGCTGGCCCAGGGTGGGTGCCTCAGGGCAGGTCTGTGGGCAGCCCGGGAACAACAGGAGGACCTGGGTGTCTGATGGTTATCAAAGGAGTGAGGAACACAGAAAACAAACTTCACTTATCTAACTCCTCTCCTGGGGCCAGTCAATGAATGTAACCAAGAGCAAGTATAGGAAAGACCCAAAGAGTCTAGGCGTGTTAAGGGTAGAACTGCAGAAATATCCCATCAGATACTTTTTGGCTACCAATGTAACAAAACCAAGCAAAACTAAGATTCTTGGCTTTTCTTGACAGTGTAGGGCCAGTCCTCTCGGTGAGGAGGGATGATGTGCCTCCGCATCTGGGGCTTACTCCCTGTATTGAGGCTTTTACAGGACACACAGGGCTGGGAATCACAGCTTCCTGGAGGGTACCAAACTCACAGAACATGGTCTGGTGGTGCTCAGGGAGTCAGGTGAGCCGTTTCTCAGAATGATGACTTAGGTGCACATTTAAATCTCTTGTGTTAATGGTGGTGTCAGTTTTGGAACTTAAGCACGTTTTGTAGATTAAAATGCAAAGTAAAAAGCATTTCCTTGGAAAATCCTCTTTTCTCAATGTCTCCTTATGGCCTGCTTTATGTTTCTGTGTCTTGCTGTTGGACTCTGGGTTTGCAATGTCCAGTGCAGGCAGGTGGGAAAGAAGCTGACTAAATTAACAGGAGCAACTTTCTGCCTTTTCCCATTTCCTTTCCATTTCTCTTGTCCTTTTCATTTCCTTTAAAAAGACAAAGTGCCTGGACTTCCCCAGCCATCCAGTGGTTAACACTCTGCGCTTCCAATGCGGGGGGCGTGGGTTCGATCCCTGGTCAGGGAACTAAGATCCCACATGTCGCACGGCCAAAAACAAAACAAAAAGAACAACCAAACAAGAAAAGACAAAGGGCCCAATGGTTTACATGGTCTCAGGATCCAGGTTAGTTAAATTCTCCATGCTCAGGCACTCTCTTTACTGTTGCCTGAGGGGGATCTTTAAGATCTACAGATTTTATTAGGACAACAAAAGGATTAGTTGAAAAGATATGAACCCATGGGATAAAGTGCATCTATTGATAGAAGAGTTAACTCAAGCATAACTACACACAGAGAAATTATTTTGAAAATACTGTTGTCACAATTTGGGGCCATCGAATCCCTCTACACCGTGCTGTGGGCAAAAAACAAAAACCAAACAAACAAAAAAGACAGAGAGAGCCTGAGCGATGAGGTGAGTGCTCTGTCCTGGCCCTTGTTCCTTGTTCTCTAAACTTTCATGGCACTGGTTCCACGTCTGCTTGAGGTCCCAAGTGTGGACACTCATCTCCACTGTCTTTCTGTTCCAACTTGCTCGAGGATGAGCTCAGATTTTCTGCTTCAGTGTCATCAGAGTTCTGCATGTATGCTGGTACTGTGCTTGTTATTTCTTTTTTATGTTATTACCTGCTGTTGCTCAAAGTATGAAATGCAGGAGATTTCATCCTCCTGCCAGTTTCTCTTCAGATGGTTTTGGTTGAGAATGTTCTGGACTGAGTTACATGATTCTGCATCATGCAGAGGGTGGTCCCTAGACCAGTGACATCAGTATCACCTGGGAATTTGTTAGCAATGCACAATCTCAGGACTCACTCCAGACCTGCCAAATCAGAAATATGAGAAAAACGGGCTTTTACTGCATTTTAACACACGGTATTGAAAATGCTACTTAAAGTCTCTCTCTTCCATTAGACTTAAATTTCAGCTAGGGAAGGAATCTGTATTGTCTAGCTCACCTGCTGAATATCTAGGACCTAGCATAGTTCTTGGCAGATAGTAGGTTCTCAGTAAATGTTTGCTGAATGATAAATGAATGGATATCTGCAGAGTAATGGTTGTTTGCTTAACCTAGTTGTTAAGTAACCAGTGTGTTTAGAAGGGCTCAATTGAGGAGTAATGCTAACAGTGCAGACAAATGAGGTGTGTAATTAGCACCTCTGATCCTGTTGCTATTTCCCAGAAGAGATTTTCTGCCCAGTTGACTGTGATTAAGCGAAGGTAGACAACCTCCAAAGTGTGAAAAGGATTGGCCCATTTGGCACAGAAAGTGACCCTTGTTCTCTCCTACTACTGTATCCTCAAATTGTGAGATTGATGATCTGCCCCTTGGCAGTCTGAAACTTTGCTCTCTTTTGATTGAAAACGGTCATATTCCAGTTAAATCTACTGATTTGTCTGTCCTCCAATTTTATCTCTGAAATTGAAAATCTCCCCACCCTCTCTTCCCCCTCACTTTCTTTTCTTCTTTGGTACAGACTCCCCCTTACCACTCTCTGGCTATTCCAACACCTGTCTACCTAGTCTTCATTCTTCCAACCCCTTTCGTTCAAAGATGCTTTCCAAACTGCAGGCCTGGTCATGTTCTCCTTTGGTTAAAATCCTCAGGCATTTTTCTGCTGCTTGCAGGATGAGATCCAGTGTCCTCAGAGAGGGATTTGAGGCCCTTCATGGACCTGGCTGCCCGGCCAGCCTCCTCTCCTGTCACTCTCCTTCCTAACCCACACTCTGGCCACCACACACCACATCTCATTCCCCAAACACCGTCTGCATCTCTGTATCTCCATGCTTTTGTTCATGCTGCTTCTCTGAATAAATTGTCAGCCTAGTGAGCTCATATCATGTTCTGGTTCAAATCTGGAGGGAAGGCTCCCCTCCCCTATCTCCCACAGAACTGTTTATTTCTTTTCTCTGCTCACATACCACACTGTACATGTATCTATTATGCAACGCATCACGCTCTGTTGTAATCACTTACTTGTTTACTTCACTTTCTCTTCCAATATATCATATTTTCCTTAATGGCTGGACTGTGTCTTGTTCACAACACAATGTGATGCAAAGCTTGACACAGAGATGTTAATAAAAGTTAGTTGATTGAATAAACTTAATCTTCACATTATTTTTTTTAGTAAACTAAATCCCTACCCACCCTTGCTGGACTTTAGTAATTTCTCCTGGTTATTTTTATTAAGAAATGGCTCATCTCACTGGAAATATGCCCATTTGCTGGAGTATATTCAGACTTCCAACATTTTTTAAGTTGAAAGAAGGTGATTCTATTCCCCTAGGATGGTTGTGACTGTTAAGCCTGGCTGAGTACATAGTGGTTGTTAATGTCATAACTCTGCTCCCCAAAGCCCTCAAAACACTCGGAGAAGATACAAGTGGAATCAGTGAAGCCTGGTCCACAAACCCTTTAAAGATGCCTGTTAGTGCTTGTCATGGACTGAATATTGCATCTCCCCAAAATTCATATATCAAAACCCTCTCCCCCACAATGCAATGGTATTGGGAGGTGGGGCTTTTGGGAGGTAATTTGGATTAGATGAAGATCAGAGGGTGGATGGATCACACACGAATGGGATTAGTGCCCTTATGAGAGTCATGAGAGAGCTTGCTTCCTGTCTCTCCCTCTGCTCTCTGCCATATGAAGATTCAAGGAAAAGTCTGCGGTCTGTAACTCAGAAGAGGGCTCTCACCAGAACTGACCATGCTGGCACTCAGCTGATCCCAGACTTCCATCCTCCAGAACTGTAAATTTCTGTGGTTTATAAGTCAACCATTTCTGTTGTTTCTACGGCATTTCTGTTGTAGCAGCCCTGATGAACTAAGACTTTACTTTGATCTCTCTGCCCACTGGCCCTCCCACCGTGCCCTTCCTTACTACTTTCCATTCCCAAGGCTAAGACTTAAGGAAATCAACATCACTTGCTCCTTGGGCAAAGAGTAGGTCACTTTATCCTAGGAACCAAAACAAAAGACAAATAACAACAACAATTGAAAAAAACCTATAATGGATAGAATTGAAATCCATGGAGTAAAAACTAATTTAGTTTCGTGAGGGTAACTGAAGGGTATCAGGGAGTAATGGAAACAGTGTACATTTTCACCCTAGGAAGGTCACTGGAAAGAAAAGACTTGAACCTGGTCCAACGGCACTTACTGTCCAAATGGAGCCAGCGTGCCTGTTCCAAAAGCTCTTGGCTCAGAGGCCTGGGAGCTCTGTGTGACAGGGCTCCTGTGGTTGGAAGAGAGAACAGTGCAGGTTATGGCAGGTGGTGGTGATTGACTGTGATGGTAACTGCTGTTAAAAGAGAGACAGGAGTCTCTGGAACATTCTTACAGCTAAACCTCAAGGATCTGGAGCATAGTTTGGGGACCGGAAGGCTGTCAGGAATTATAAGAAGCAGCTCTTGATGACAGGTGACACTGTTAGTTCCTTGGCAGCAGGAATTAACTGAGCTTCATTCTACCCCTTTGCCATGGATGCGAGGTGGCTACTCTTTTTTTTCAACTTCCCTTTGCTTATCTTTCTACTCCTGCTTCCCTTGACAGCGGAATGTCTCTTCATATATTTTTTGTTCAAATTTCTGAGAGGTAAGAATGTCATCGTTGCAACTGATCACTTTCTGTCTGGGGGGAGCTTTTGTACCAGGCTACCCCATAGCACACAGCCAGCCTGTAGACACAGTTGTTCTTGGGGCCGGTGCCTGCTGCCCTGACCAATCAGCTGACAGATGATAGGGGAGGGGGTGTCACATGGTACCACATGGTGGACTGTGGTTCAAGAACCACCTAGAGCTGCTTTACTCAACTGGGCCTGTGTCTCCTAACACATTTAGAAGGAGTTTGTGGGCAAGTCAGGTGTTCTAAGGCAGGATGTCTTGGGTATAGACATATTTTGGAAACTCTGATCATGATTTCTCCTAGGTATTCCCAGTGAGGCTGAGATCCTCATAGGCTCCTGTTCCAGTTTGTACTGTATCCAACAATCGTACATGAAATGACATGTGCATACATGGTACACCTGACGTTGCATTTCTAATTGGACTCATTCAATCAAGGACACTTGCCTGTATCAAACGTACCTTTGCTTTCCTTACTGTGGAAAGGAAAGGACATTGTTTTTGTTTCTACGGGTATGTGTGTGTGTGTGTGATTAGAAAGGGAAGTCAGGCCTTAGTTCTCCATTAGTGAGAAACTGATAAGAAGTATTCAAGTAAAGTTGTCAGGTAAGAAGACGCATGCTGCCTCAAAAGTTTTATAGTCTATGTCAACACCATTTACCTTATGGATGTTCTTTTTTTAATAAATTTATTTATTTATTTATTTAATTTTTTGGCTGCATTGGGTCTTTGTTGCTGTGTGCGGGCTTTCTCTAGTTGTGGTGAGCGGGGGTTACTCTCCGTTGCAGTGTGCGGGCTTCTCATTGCAGTGGCTTCTCTTGCTGCGGAGCACAGGCTCTAGGCGTGTCGGCTTCAGTAGCTGTGGCATACGGGCTTCAGTAGTTGTGGCACGCAGGCTCAGTAGTTGTGGCTTGTGGGCTCTCGAGCGCAGTCTCAGTAGTTGTGGCGCACGGGCTTAGATGCTTCGCGGCATGTGGGATCTTCCTGGACCGGGGCTTGAACCCGTGTCCCCTGCATTGGCAGGTGGGTTCTTAACCACTGCGCCACCAGGGAAGTCCCTGGATGTTCTTCTTGTTCTCTATAAAACACCTCTTTTTCCCCCACCCTCAAAGTACAGCTAGAAAGGATGGCTGATGGTTCAACTTGCAGCCTTAGCTTTTTTATATCACTGCTTCATGCCTCTGAATGTGTATTTTATCAGCATCCTTTTTTTTTTTTTTTACTGACCTGCATAAATACTTTTGTTATATTGCCCGACTTGTTCTCCTTTGTTATCCAAATTCCAACTCAGGCTTGATTGCTTAACTGAGTAATTGATTTATTCATTTGACAATTTCTTATTGAGTGCTTAACCATGAACCAGAAACACTTGGGGTCACTGGTCTGTTTATTATTAGGCTGCTTACAAGTCTAAATTTTCCTCAGAGAACTGTTTCCATCGCCATTCCTTTGGATGTCTTCATAAATTGGCATTTCCTAAATCATCCCTTGACATATGACTATTTGATACCACACGAACTGGAAAAACATGTCCATATGACCTTATTTCTTGTTGTATGTTGTTGTGTGTATGTTGTATGTATGTTGCATGTTGTTCATACATTTTCTTTGAAGAACCATTCATTCTTCTCCATTCTTCAGAGCTTCTGGTATCACCTTCACTTTCCCTAAGAATCAGATCTGCAAAATGCTCTCCTCTGCCTCATTTTTCCCTCATCCTCTTAGCAAAGGCAATGTTTATAAATTCCTCTAAAATGCTATTTTATCCAAATAGAAAATAAATATAATCTGCTTTCTACAAATCTGCCCTGAAGACCAGGGTCTCATAGTCTTCCACCTAGATTTTCTGCCCTCTTTTCCCTTTTATTTTCCCCTTACAGAGATCCCAGTGCTTAGGTAGATGTCAAACTCATGCCAGATTCTCACTTGGTGTCTGTGGACCCAAAACCATCACCAATATTATCTTCTGACCTCTACTCTTTCCATTGCTGTATTCTTGCTTTCTTCATATCATTGCTGTTATACCTTTTTCTTTTTCAATTAAAAGTTTCCATAATCTACCCACACTCATAGCAGATGGTCAGTCAATATTCTTTGAGTACCTAAGACTTTGCTGATCTTATTTTCCAGCTCCTCTTGTTGCTGTTTCTTTTGTATCATCACTGTCCTGATGCCTTCTTTTCTTTATAAATATTTGACAATTCCGCTTCTGCATGAGAAGGGACCCTCCTTACCCAGGACATACTTCTGCTTCTGAATTTCTTAAAGTCTGTAATCAATGTGTTCATTTCAATTAAATTCAACAGACATATAAATTATATAAATTGAATGCTACTACGTACCACCCTCTGTGCTGGGTGCTGGGAGCTTCCAGGGAGCCAACAGATTACTTTCCTGAAGCAATTCTCCCCTCAGAGTGATTCCCTTCTATTATGAAGGGAATAATTTCAACCCTTTTTTATGGCAAGGCTGAAGCCTGCTGTGAATTCCCCAGGGTTTATGGGGCGAAAAGGAGGATAATTTAAGGATCCTGGATGATTTAAGGGTCCCAGGAACATCCAGTATCTTCCTTTCTACCATTTGAAATAGCTATTCTTCCTACTGACAGGTGTCTGAGATTGTCTTTTTTTTTTTTTTTAATTAATTAATTAATTTATTTTTGGCTGTTTTGGGTCTTCATTTCTGTGTGAGGGCTTTCTCCAGTTGTGGCGAGCGGGGGCCACTCTTCATCGCGGTGCGCGGGTCTCTCACTGTCGCGGCCTCTCCCGTTGCAGAGCACAGGCTCCAGATGCGCAGGCTCAGTACTTGTGGCTCACGGGCTTAGCTGCTCCGTGGCATGTGGGATCTCCCCAGACCAGGGCTCGAACCCGTGTTCCCTGCATTGGCAGGCAGACTCTCAACCACTGCGCCACCAGGGAAGCCCTGAGATTGTCTTTTAATTCTAAGCCTGAGGTGACTTAGGTGAGACTTCAGTTTTCAAAAACATTTCCAGCAGGTAAGGATATGAGTTAGTCCTTTTGAAGCATCAATATCTCCTCTTGGATGATAGACGTTTTATTGGGTCCCTTTTCTTAGTGATCTCTGCCAGTGTCCCAGGAAACTCTTTACCCAATGTGGTGTCTGTATGTGTTGGCCTGACCCCCATTTTGATATTGGCAGATGCAAATTAGTCTCGAGCCTCTGAAACCCTCCATGGCTTACAATAAAAGTTCATAGGCAGCACTTTCACCAGGCGTAGTCTTTAAGTTCTCAAATATCCCCAAGCCAACACCGGAATTAACATTAGGCTCCTGAGCATCCCCACGCTGATGCTGATACACCTGGGGTTTTCCGCAGGTGGTGATAATGGTGGTAATGGTATTCTGGGTGGGGCAGTTCTTTATTGAGTGGGACTGGCTTTTATTTTTTTAAAAATATTTATTTATTTATTTGGCTGCGCCGGGTCTTAGTTGCAGCACACAGGATCTTTATTTGCAGCATGCGGGATCTAGTTCCCTGACCAGGGATCGAACCGAGGCCCCCTGCACTGAGGGCGTGGAGACTTAACCGCTGGACCACCAGGGAAGTCCTGGCTTTTTTCTAATTGCAGGATTTAGCCTCCTTGTCTCCTACTACAAAACGCCACTGGTGTTCTCTACTGAGATAACTAAATGTGCTCACACACATTCCCAAATACCTCTTAGAACCACTGTGTGATGCTCAGACTTGTTCCCATCTCATTAATCACTTTTCCTTATTTCCTGCTGATTATAGTTGATAATTTTAGGCACAGTGCCTTTTCACATGTTGCTCTTGGTGGCCCTTGTAAACCGAAAAAGATTTCATCCCATTCTCATATGCAATGGTTGTCACTGTCTCATCACTTTTAATTTAAAAATTACCTTTATTTGTATTTCTATTGTAGTCATATACTCCTTTTTGCTGTTTTTTTCTAATGTTCTCACTGTTTTTGTAAATACTGTACATAATGAAGTTATGTGTAGAAGGCCTTAAAAATTAAGCAAACACAGCAAATAAGCAAACACACATGAGTAGACTAAGACCAACGTGATGGTCGAAACTAAAATGACTTGTGCAGGAAACCAGCAGAGTTAGTTGCTGGATGTTGCTCTGCAGCTGACCTTGTACACAATTATCAGAGTTTGCAAACTGAAGTTCATAACTGTGGAAGGTCTATACAGTTATTCAAAGCAGATAGTAGTAGCAGTGCTACTAGGGGTACTTACCGACACCAGTTACAACCAAAGCATCTACCAGGTCTCCAAGGGAGTGACATGTCCAAGAATTCTTTTACCAAGTACACAAACCAGGAAGTCCTGATTTATTAGTTAATGGAGGTGATTGAAATGTCACCCCTGGGTTTTACTTTTAATCTGCTAATGTTTACCCTAGAAACACCGACCATATCAGAAGGTACTGTTACTTCACTCAAGCTTTAATTTAAAGGGGCAATAGTGGTCAATAGCAGCTAGCCCTATCAGTTAAATGAGTAAACCAAACAACAGAATTTTTTTCAACAGGTTTGATTTATACTAGGAAACATATATAGATTCTTTGCTAAGGGCAGAGGTGGGTAGGTATGAGAAAATGTATTTAATTAGGATTTATCTAGTAAATAAGAAATGAAATTTATCTAGTTAGTGAAAATGAGTAAGTGAAAATTAGTTATGCTTCTGCTTCTTTGTTTTTTATTTCTTTAGACTCTTAAAATTTTTAAACTCTTATAATCGCCAAGAATTTTCAATGATGACACATGGGGGGTGATAAGAAAGCAAGTGAGTTGCCCATATAGTTTTTAGATATTATAGATATTACAGTCATGATAAATACTAGATTTTCAGCATAGGCACAATCTCAGTTAAATCACCTGTAATTTAAATCTCAACATCCTGGTACATAGATCACCATTAGCTGGACAACTGTCTGACTTGCCTTGTAATATTTGAGCTGCACATACAGAAACCAATATCCCCTTGTGGAAAAGACTGCTCATTAGCCCCTTGTATCCATTCTCTCCTGCTTCCTTTTATTATAAAGTTCTCACTTTTAGCAGGGCACATGGTTGCCCACCTAGACATTCACGCTCTTTATTCTCTTTTATCACTTGGTGTGGCCATGTGACCAAGTTATTGTCAATGGACGATAAGGAGAGGTAAATGTGTACAATTAACACATGACTTCCTTAAAAGGAAATTGCTCTCCATTTCTCTCTCCTCTGTTCTATGGACTGGAACGTGGATGTGATGGTGAGTCAGCTTTGGCCATGCAGATGAGGACAAGCCTTGAGGGGACGGCAGAGCCACAAAATGGAAAGACCTGAGTCCCTGTAGAACATCGTGGAGCAGTGTCTCCTGCTCACTCTGGGTTGCCCTCCTACCTCTTGACTGTCATGTGAGACAGAAAGAAAATAGCTTGTTTGAACTACTATACTTGGGGGTCTCTTCTTTGAGAGCAACTTAGCTTGAATCCTAACCAGTAAAGGACATTCATATATTCAGTGGAGAGAGAAATCCATTTTCTTTCCATGTGGAAGCATTCCTAGCAGTTTTTGAACAAAGATGGGAATGATAGGGTAAGTTTTAAAGAAAAAGGAAGTGTGTTATTACATCATGGGATTTTAAAAGTTTGGTTTTCTCACTGAGAGAACATTGCACATTTACATTTCTTTTCTGGGAACATTTATTGAGTGCCTACTGTGTGTAAAACACTCTAGGAGGCCCTGGGGATACAGAGATGAAACAGACACAGTTCCTGCCCTCAAGGAGCTCACAATCTACTATAGCAGACAGAAGAAATATACAAACAAGTGCACTACAAGATAGGATGCATATAATAATAGAGATCCCAGTGAGGTTCTGTGGGAGCATAGAGCTGGGAGAGAGGACTTTCACATGACAGAGAAGGAAGGAGGACCTCAGGAAGGCTTCGCAGAAGAGATTGCATTTGCACTCCATGATGAAGGACAGGGAGAAGAAAGATGGGAAGCCAGGGGGTCAGGTTTCTGGAGCAGTGGGGACAAATGTTAGGGGAGCTCAGGAAACAGGAAATCTCCAGACTTTTCTGGAATATGAGGTGGGTGAGAAGAAGTGCTGAGACTTAATTCTGGAAATGTGGTTTGAGGCCACATAGTGAAGAAGCCTTGAATGTTATATTTAGGAATTTTAATTTATTTTGTACTGGTGGGAAAATACTAAGGGATTTTGAGCACTGAAGTTAGAAATCAACAGGACATTCTAGGAGACTGAATCTCAGGCTTTAGCATGCACCAGAATCTCCTGGAGGGCTTGTTAAGATAGAGATGGATGCCCCCCCCACTTAGAATTTCTGACATGGTAGGTCTTCAGTGGGGCCCTAGACTTTGCATTTCTAACAAGTTCCCAGGTGATACTGACGCTGCTGGTCTGGAGATGTTGCTTTGAGAACCACTGTTCTAGGAATATGTATCTGGCAGGTGTGCGGGGGCAGAGTTGCAGGTGAGGGGTCCAGAGGTAGGTGGATCAGATAAGAAGATTGGTCCAGGGCAGAGGACCAAGTTATTGGAGAAGAGGGGTGCATATACAAACATTGCTACAGAGGTAAATGGATAAGACTTCTATACTATCTGGATGTGAGAGACAAGCCACAAAGAGAGAGAATCTCATTTACCTAATGTGAATGATAAAAAGCATAGTAATCCTGTTATCTGAGGTTGAGAAGGTGGAAAAGGAGAAGGTATGAGTGTGGGAAATGATCATGAGTTCAGTTTAGAAAGGCTGTGTTTGAGGCACCAATAGAGTGTTAGTAGGGAGATGTTCACCAGACATTATTCATGGGTCTAGGGTTTGAGAAAGAGAGAGATCAGAATTAAAGACACACATTTTAGAGCCTCAGGCATGGAACTATTTGTGGAAATGATAGAGGTTGGGGTGGAGTATGAATATACAGGAGGTGAGAGCTGAGGATAAACCCCTAGGATGAAGAAAAGGAGGCAAAGAATGAGAAGGTAGCTGGAGAACCAGGTTAGTAAAGGGATCCTGGAAGGCATGGGCTTAAACAAGAAAGGGGTGGTTAGCTGTTTTAACTGACGAGAGTGGGAAGTAGATAAGGACAGAGGAAAGGACACTGGATTTGCCCATTGGCAAGTCGCCGATATCCTTTGGGAGATCAGTTTTGGGGGAACTGGGAGGGGCATATCCAGATGGCAAAGGAGAGAAAAGTTAGTGGAAGGGGAGAAGTGGAGGTAGAACGAGCAGGTTGATGACTGGGGAGACTCAGATGGGAGAGTGTGGAGAGAGATGGAGCAGGAGCCGGAAGGGGAAGTAGGGCCAGAGGATGTTGGTTCTAATGTCTAAGAGACTTGAGCAAACTGATGGGTGAGATTAAAGAAGAGTGGGGAGAGGAAGGGATGGTGGGAGGGAGGGAGAGAAAGAGAGAGAGAGAGAGAGAGAGAGGAAAGTAGCAAGATTACAGAAAATTTGAGAGGGGATAGAATTAAGGGGTAAAACATGGAGGTGGAAGTGGGCAGGGGGCAAAGCAATGTCTTCTCAACAAACAAAGAGAGACGTGATCTGGGGGGAGTGAAGAGGTGGGAAAGGCTGTGGATGAGAGGTGAGGAGCAGAGGTCTAGAACAGTCACTTACTGAGGAGTGTCCAAGAACTTACACACTTTCAGTCCCTTCTGTCATCACTCTTGACTTAGTGACGAGCTCCACCATATGACCAGAGCCATCAGTCCAAGTTGGCCACGCACTGTGTGGCCTTGGGTCCCGCCTGCAGCCTCCTGGCCCCAGTCTGCAGTCCAGTATGGAAGCTATAGGGATTCCAGGAGACACAATTTCATACTCATTTGCTAGTGGGTGGCCTTTGCTGTAAACACAGATTTTCAATTTTTAAGTTTTTTTCCAAGTGCACAGCTGGTAACTTAATGAGCAACAGTCTCCAACAAAGTTCTTCAGGTAATATATTCTCTCATTTGATCCCCCCTGCACCCCTTAATGGGTTCAGCAGCTTAATGCTGCTTTAAAAGTTCTCCAAATTTGACTTGTACTCACACCTTAATCCTGCTAGAATGGGAGAGTGTACTCGAGGCTTAGCTGGGACACTTCTTAGAACTGGAGGAGGCCCAATGTGTCTGTCAGGTTAAATAGCAACAAAATGACCAATTTCCATGATTGTTTTATAATATTATTTGCTTATGTTTCACATTCATAGTCAAAGACCTAGGAAAGTGCCAGTACATTCATTCCAAGTTCTTTTTAGAGAATGAGGATGTGTATTTAATCATGAACTAAGAAGACATGCCAGCTGTACTATTTGTGCTGGAAAGGAGTGGGCCATGTAATCATAATAAGTGGCTTTAGATCAGGTCTGCAAGCAGTAGATGACAGCACACCACTTTTTTTTCTTTTACTGCTTTATGTGGTCATGCAATTTCCACTGGAATTGGTAAGCATCTGGATCCATATGCTCAGAATTAATGCCACACACCAGGGTAAGTTATCAGATATTTGATTTATAAGTAATAAGAAATTCTCCAAATGAAGATTTATTTTGGTATTCTTTAATTGCAGGGTTAACTGAAATGGCTAAAAAAGTAAAAAGTATTTACTATTTTACCTTATTATTACTCCTGTGAAATTTCTGTTTTTGTATGATAGTGTTTATTTGCAATTAGGTACCACAAATAAGACCAGAGGTAGAAAACAGCACACCCAATAACAAGCCTCAAACAAAACAGAAAACAAACAAACAAACAAAAACCAAGGCCACACATACTTACAAACCTCCTGAACCAACTATGTTCAAGAATTAATAAGTCGCACCCCTTACCCCCGTGCACTCATGAGGCTGGTAAAAGTCATGCCTTCTGGCTTTTTACAATCTAAGTATGTTCTCGGCACCGAATAAGCTTTTTAAAAGCCAGCTTAAAGTCTTCATTAAAACTTGTGTAGAGCAGAGGGTTGATCAGAGAATTAACATAACCAAGCCATGTCAAAAAATCGGCCACTTCAGAGGACACGGTGTAGATGCTCAGACCTACAATCAGCTCTTTGATGAAGAATGGCAGCCAGGACAAGATGAATGCACCCAAAATCAGTCCGAGGATGCGTGCTGCCTTGCGCTCCCTGGTACTGGAGATTTGCTGGCGTTCTCCCGGGTTATCTAGGTCACGGGCAAAGGGAGGGATCCTGATGGAGGTGTGGATCTTTTCAAACTCTGTGGGAGGGTCTGAGGTGGAGAAGTCAGACACACAGAAAGTCTGTGTCAGTTTACAACTGGCGAATGAATTTTGGCTATCCGTGCTTCTGTTGCTTAAGTGCCAGCTTGATCCTCTTTTCTGGTAAAGGCTCTTGGCTGCACGGTAAATCCGGTAATAGAGAATCAGTATCAAAGTCAAGGGGATGTAAAATGCCCCAAGTGTTGAGTAAATGGTGTAGATGATGTGGTCGTGCTGGATGGTGCACTGACTAGGGGGCAGGCTGAGTTGGCGGTGGCTCCTCCAGAACAGAGGGGGCATGGAGATGAAGATGGAGATGGTCCAGACTGTGAGGATCATCAGCCCGGCCCTCTTGGCGGTCCTCTTCCTGGCATACTCAATAGCGTTGGTGATGGCCCAGTACCTGTCCAGGGCAATCACACAGAGATGAAGGATGGAGCAGGTGCAGCAGGTCATGTCCACACTCAGCCACACCTCGCAGATGAAGTACCCCAGCTTCCAGCTGTCCATGACGATGTACATGATGCTCAAGGGCATGACGAGCACGGCCACCAGGAGGTCCGTCACAGCCAGAGAACAGATCAGGTAGTTGGCAGGCTGGTGGAGCTTCTTGGTGGTGCAGATGGCCGTGATCACGGCCGAGTTTAGCAGCATGGTCAGGGTGGTGATGAGCACCAGAGTCATGGAAATGAGCATCTTCTCAGTGATGGTCTTGGGTCTCACAGCCACACTGGCTTCTGGGGTACAGTTAGTAATGTTCATTTTCCCCTGTTCTAATCTACACTGTGGAGAAGCTGATGGTTATTTTCCTGCAGTTGGAAACTATGTAGACTTGAAAATCTCTCATTTCTAAGGAGGCGGTAATTTTTTCTTCAGCTGCATAGTGTCTTGGGTTCCATTTCGTGTGGGTAAAGGGAAGCACCACAGCATTACTTCTGAATGGAGGGTTCCTGGAAAATAGTATGCTACTGGTTAATGAATGAAAAAGCCATATTCTTCATGGACATATATACACTACCAAATGTAAAATAGATAGCTACTGGGAAGCAGCCACATAGCACAGGGAGATCAGCTCGGTACTTTGTGACCACCTAGAGGGGTGGGATAGGGAGTAAGGGAGGGAGACGCAAGAGGCAGGAAATATGGGGATATATGTATATGTATAACTGATTCATTTTGTTATACAGCAGAAACTAATACACCATTGTAAAGAAATTATACTCCAATAAAGATATTAAAAAAAAAAGCCATATTCTTTCACCTGGAAGACAAAATGACAGTATTTTGGTATTCATAAAATCTTTACATATTTTTGATATAATTTTTTTCTTCTTTGAATGTAATCTTCATCTTTTTTAAAAATTGAAGTATAGTTGATGTACAATATTATATAAGACAGAGGTGTACAATATAGTGATTCACAATTTTTTTGTTTTGTCAGTGCGGCATGTGGGATCTTTTTTCCCTGACCAGGGATTGAACCCGTGCCCGTTGTAGTGGAAGCGTGGAGTCTTAACCACTGGACCTCCAGGGAAGTCCCGTGATTCACAATTTTTAAAGGTTATACTCTATTTATAGTTACTATAAAGTATTGGCTATAGTCTCTGTGCTGTACAATATATCTTTGTAGCTTATTTTATACATAATAGATTCTATACATAATACAATCTATTATGTATACTTCTTAATCCTCTACCCCCATACAGCCCCTCCTCCCTTCCCTCTCCCCACTGGTAACCACTAGTTTGTTCTCTATATCTGTGAGTCTGTTTCTTTTTTGTTATATTCACTAATAAACTTCATCTTTACATTATTATTCAGATGCTACTTTTTTTTAAAGTTCCCAAACTCTTTATGAGGAAGACATTATCAAATTTTAAGTCTATCTTGCCACCCAAATTACTGTCTCATTTACATTTATAAGGCTTTTTACACTTGGAGACATATATTCACATAATATCACGCTTTAAAAATTCTGAGACCATTACATTAAAGGAAAAATTATATTGTTTATAATAAGAAGCCTTCAAACCAGATTTTAAAGTTTCACAGCAAATATTTAACTTCAGAGATATTTTAGTGTCACAATGGGATTGTGCAATTTCGTCTAATTATTTCTGACATTTTACATATCCCACTGTGCATTTCTCTGGAGAAAAGAGAGAAAAAAGCATATAACATTACTTTGATGTTTATGGCAAATTGTTCTCAGAGTAATACAGTAAATTGACTGTGAAACAGAATTATCACCAAGCTCAAAGATCTCTATATTTTTTAAAATGTGTTTAGTTTTGGTTAACATTTGTGTTTATCTATCCATCTATCATGTTTCTAAATACCTATCTGTCTTGTCACCTGTCTACTGGAACACTGTCATTGAGCTGGGCAGTCAATGAGATAGTCAGTGACATTTACTGAATGCAAGGCTGTAAGGAATTTTTAAAAAGTAAAGTCAAATACAAGTGTATATTCATGAGAATAAGTCAATCAAAATCTGCATAGGAATATTCATGGCTAATGACTATTGGTTAGAACACAGATCAAATCCTCTGATTTGACTCTATGACATTAGGTCCAGGAAAACTTCAAAGAAATACTGGTGTTTCAGCAGTTTTAAGAAGGGACATAGATTGTTGTGGATTAGGCCCAACAGACATAATGACTTCAGCAGAGGATGAGGGCAAGAGCCGTTGAGACGTGTGAAATGGGAGTGAAGGTGGGTAGAGGTCTTTGGATGAAGTGGAAACTGGAAGGCAGTGGGCAGGAAACAAAATCTCCAGCCTGGATGAGATTTAGCTCTAAATTTAATTTCTCCTGTTTATAGGGCAAAAACCAAGAAGAGGGTAAATGAGGATCATTTATCTTTTAGACACAGAAAATGAAAGAAAATAATGATGATTTCCCTAAAGATCAGAAATGAGGCAATTATTTTTAAGATAGTCTGTATCTTTCTTCTGCCTCTCTGTTTCTATGATGTTTTACATTGTTTCTGTGGATGTACCTACTTTTTTTCCTCCTTTTTTTGACTGCATGGCACTGCATGTGGGATCTTAGTTTCCCCCACCAGGGATCGAACCCATGCCCCCTGCAGTGGGAGCACGGAGTCTTAACCACTGGACGGCCAGGGAAGTCCCTGGATGTACTTCAAAAGTCCACTTTTGAATGTCTTGTGTTTCTCTAGTTCTTTCAGGGGACTTGTGCCATCAACAACTCCTTCTTTCTTGTAAATGGAATATTTTTTTCTCCGCTGGTACCTTTCCCTCCTTTTATAATCAGTTTAAATGTGCATGTATATTTGAGACCAGGCTATAAAACTGAAAGAATATGGGCTCTGGAATCAAACAGACATGGGTTCAGATCCCAGCTAAGCCATCTACTAGCTGCTTGGGGCAACTTCTCTACATTTTTCCCGGTGTTTTATGTCTTTATCTCTCCATTTTGACCTCTTTCTGTTTAATAAAATGAAATAAAGTTGTTTTTTTCTCCAAATATTAATCCTTAGCTATGTGTTTCTCGGGTTCTTGAGGTTTGTGGGATAGAGTAGTTCTCAGTAAAAAGGCTTTTCCACTCTGATTGTAAGATTAAGAGCATATAGTAGCATGAATAAGGGACAGATAACTTTAGAAATTTCAACTTGATTATAGAGGCAATTAGGAAATGCATTAATTTTGAAAGTGTGCAGTAAAAAAAAAAATCAGAATTATTTCAGCTTCATAGAGCTTTTAAAAGCTGCTCTATTTAGCTGAGCTCCCATAACTCCTACTTGTCATTTCTCGGGTGACACCATTTTGCTCCTTATTTTGTAACTATTTATTTTTCATTGCCCTCAGCAGACTATATATTTCTGGAGGGTAGGATGTATGCCTGATTCATCTTTTTAGCTTTAAATTAAATTTAATTTCTAGTTAACTTAGTAAAAACATTACGGTTTGAGGGGACTGCATTGTCAGCTCTTTAATGTGACTTCCTGGTTTATTTGTGCCTGAGCCTTTCTGAGTAGACGTTTTGTATCCTTGTATCGTCAGCCACCCTAAACTCCTGCACACATCCAACTTGCCATCTTTCATCTGTTTTCATTTAACAATATATCTTGAAGTTTGTTCCATAGCAACACATGTAACACATTCTTTCAGATGGCTGGGTAAGATCCCCTGGGGGGGTGATGATAAATTGAACAAGTGTGGAGAACTGGGCTTTGGAGCGCTTCACTGTTTAAAAAATCAGGTAGGTAAGGAGGAACCTGCAGATCAGAGGACAAGAAAAGCTCCTGAGGTGGAGGAGAACGAGGAGAGAGAATTCCATGCCACGACCATGTGAAGGAAGCGTATTAAGTAAGAGAGCGTGATCCACTGTGTAAGCACTGCTGACAGACTGTAGATGGGCTGGGCAATCCGGGTGACATCCATGACCTTGACAAGAGTCATCTGGTGCCATGGTGGGAGTTTACTGAAAAGGGGAGCAGAAAAATAAGTTGGTGGATGTGGAGTGAAATGTGGAGTCAGGGTTGTTTTCTTTTTAAGATGACAGGTTGTCTTTTTAAACCAGGCTGTTCATAGTTTTCTTTACTGCTACATTCAGTATCCTTTGTATTGGGATGGGGAGCATTTGTGGAGTGGGTGAAATGTAAAAGAGGAAGCAGGAAAGCCGTAAGGAGGAGGCTCGAGTCAGTCAGTGGGGCCTTGGGATACCAGGTAAGTAGAATTCCCTGAGCAATTTAAGGGATCATGTTGGGGGCGGTGAAGGGGCCAGAGATACAGCCACACTCAGGAAATGACCCAACCTCAATTGTCTTGGCTTCCTTTTACCTTTTTAAGAAAATAACACAGTTGATAATCACTACCAACTCCTTAGGAGGTAGTATGATTTCTAATTAGAACAGAGCTTGTTACATAGCACCTGAAAATCTCTCAAGCATTTTAGCTTCTCACGTAGTGCTGCGGGAGGGACTCTAATAACACTTCAGTCAAAACACATTCTGCAGAACCAAGGCAAATACTGATAGCAACACACCAAATTTCATTAGTCCCCTGGAATGGAAAATTAACTGCAGTAATCATAGCTAAAACCAGACATATCCTATCAGGAGTTGATGCAGGAACATCTTGGGGGGTTTGTAACTTTCAGTTTCTGCTCTAATTATGACATGGAAAATACCAGTGCAGTCCAAAGCCATATTTAAATAGTTTTTCGTTAGAATTATGAATAGGAGAGAATCACTCTAAACCAAACAGCTCAGTGTATGCTGCTTCCATTTACCGAGATGCTTCAGAGCCTCTGATTTATATTATCCCAGTGATGGTCAGAGCACCAGTCACCAGAGTTATGAGCACACTCAACTCCTTTTGAATTTTACCTTCTTATCTAGTCTTCTATTGGTTTTAGATAACTTGCTATAAATATTCTTTCATCTCTTCTTTGATTGTTTTCATTTTGCCCCAATTTCTTCAAATCATGAAAAAAAACCCTCAGTATGCGCCAATTTCTTTTTGTTATTTCAGGAGTGACAACTTGCCTTCATATTACTAATTTTATCTCCGTCATTGTTTGTTAAATCCACTTCCTCAGCCTTCGTAAAGACTTTTCTTTGCCTGTCCAGGGGAAAGGAAGGGTGGATAGTAGTACGTTTCTCAATTTGACCTTTAGTGGGCGCAAAGGAAGAGGGAGAGGAGATTCCAGAGTGTGGTGTGCTTTATTCTCTTTTTCTTATTTATTTATTTTAATTACGACTGGGACATGACATGTGGTTATTATGAGTTACTATACTCATAACAGGAAAACGTTATCATTGTAAAAATTCAAGTGAAACAGAGTACGTAGTTTCAGGAGATGTTTATATATTCTGGACACAATTCTTTTGTCAGAACAATGTTTTGTGAAAATTTTCTTCCGCTCTATGGTTTGCCTTTGTATTTTTCTATGTAGCCTTTTGATAAAGCAGAAAACTTTAATTCTGATGAAGTCTAAGTGGTCCATGTTTTCTTTACGATTAGAGCTTCCTGTGTCCAAAGAAGGTTTTTCTAACCTCAAAGTCACAAAGATCTTTTTTTTGTATTTTCCTTAGAAGCTTAATAGTTTTAGGTTTTATGTTCATCTTGGGAGAGGTCATCCAGAGGACATGACTGCCCGTGAGCTGGACCAGAGCAATGGGAGGCTCCTCACTCCGTCCCCCATCCTGGGAATGCATGTTCTGCTCACAGTTCCCACAGTGGGAGCTGTTTTCAAGGATGCAGCCTTGAGAGATTAAGGTGTTATTGAGACCATCTGGATGGTACACGTGACTGCATCCAGTTAAGGCCTCCATATAAACTTTAAAGATTCTGGTAGACAGGTGTGGAGATCTGTTCATCTCGTGAACACTTGAGACCAGACTCATATGTAAGTTCCCTTGCTTAGTAAACCTCCCACCTACCCACCTGGAGTGGTCTGCCTCTATCTTTGGCCTCTCCTTGCCCTCTGTGTATGGAGGCCAATTTCAGATTTCACTCCGGAAATTCCTGAATTTGCAAACCAACACTTGGTAAGCCAGTCAGGAGACTGGAGAAGTGGGTTTTGGGAAAGAGGCATCTGTGGGGGAAATCCCGAATTGGCCATTGACCTCTACGTGGGGAAGGGTGACCTGTATGTTAGATGCTCGTGGTCCTCCACGTGAATCCGGGGACACCCTGGAACCCTGGCTGGCTTAGTGAGCTTGTTTGAGGAACTGTGCATGGTGCACTGCAGCAAAGAAGGGAAATGAAGGGCTGACAGTGGGCTCGTCTCTACTGTGGGCAGTTCACTGGCCACTATGCCCAGCTAGAGACGGAAGCTCAAGTAGAAGTTGGAAGAAGAGCTGAGGTTGGAGAAGGGTGTGCAGTGTCCACTAGTCTGCTAGCTTCCGGGCTGGCAGACAAAGTGGGAGAGCAGAGTAAGAAGTTAGAGACTTTAGTGCGCTGGTTTGCAAAGCTAGGAGGGCACAAGCTGCTTAGGATTAAGGTCTAAGCATGGGACAAAGCCTGACTGGGATGCTAAGAGGTGGAATCCCTGGGAAAGGGATTTGAATGAAGAAGAGGATGTTATGGTGATTGACATTGAAATGGATGAAATACCCCTGCTGTCTGATCCCACCGATGGTTACAGAGGGCAAACCATTATAGTCAGGAAGTTCCCTTTGACGTTGCAAATTGGGCGTTCTCCCCACATCAACAGAATGGGCCCATTACATTGATGATATAATGTTAACACATGAGGACTTGCCTTTGCTGCAAGACACTCTGCAGACTTTGCTGGAACCTCTGTGGAGGTGATGGACAATGAATCCACAGAAAATTCAAGACCCAGGCACTGCCATCAAGTTTTCGGGAGCCATTTGTTTGGGTAAGATGTATATTGTCCCAGAAGCTTTGACTGATAATGTACAAACCTATCCAACCCCTAAGAACATGAAAGGAATTCAGGTTTTTATAGGGATTTGGGGGTTTTGGAGGTTTTTACTTCCCACCTGGCACAGTGCTGCCATCCCTATACTGCCTGGTAAAGAAAGGGCATGCATGGAACATGGATCAGAGCAGCAAGCCACCTTTGAGAAGGCAAAAATACTAGCGAAGCTGATTAAAGCTCTGGGCATCTCTCAAGCAGGGCTACCACTGGTGTTAGATGTGCCTGTAGCCCTGGAAGGTATGGGTTGGGCACTGTGGCAAAGACAACAGAATACCCCTAAGATATTTGTCCCAGCTCTAAAAGGGGGCAGAAACCCGATATAGCCCCATAGAGCAAGAGCTCCTAGCAATATACACATTCCTCCAGGTAGAACCTCTCAGCATATATGGTAAGAACTTCCCTTCCTATCAAGGGGTAGGTTAGGATGTTGCTTTCCTTCTCCCACAATCCCTTGTGCCCTTCTTTTCCAACCCCAGACCAGCAGGATGGCTCCTGCAAAGAAGGGTGCCGAGAACAAGGGTCGGTCCACCATCAACAAGGTGGTGACCAGAGAATACACTATTAACGTTCACAAGGCATCCGTGGAGTCGGTTTCAAGAAGTGTGCCCCTTGGGCACTCAAAGAAATCCTGAAATTTGCCATGAAGGAGATGGGGACTCCAGATATATGCATTCACAGGAGCTATGAACACACTATTTCTTTTTTCTTTTTTTTAATAAATTTATTTATTTTATTTATTTTTGGCTGCATTGGGTCTTTGTTGCTGCACACGTGCTTTCTCTAGTTGCAGCGAGCGGGGGCAACTCTTCATTGCGTTGCGTGGGCTTCTCATTGCGGTGGCTACTCTTGTTGTGGAGCACAGGCTCTAGGCGCACGGGCTTCAGTAGTTGTAGCACGTGGGCTCAGTAGTTGTGGCTCACGGGCTCTAGAGTGTGGGCTCAGTAGTTGTGGCGCACGGGCTTAGTTGCTCCACGGCATGTGGGATCTTCCTGGACCAGGGCTCGAACCTGTGTCCCCTGCATTGGCAGGCAGATTCTTAACCACTGCACCATCAGGGAAGCCCCGCAACACACTATTTCTTGCTTCTCAACCTAAAGTAGGTTGAGCAAAAACCCCCCAAAATATGTACCTGCAAACCTCCCTCTTATATACATGCCCTTGGAGGCGGTTGGAGCAGAGCCAAGTGGTCTGAGACAGCAGTACTTTCCAAGGTGGAAGCTCAGTAGGAAACCTTAGCTCTGCAGGCAGCTTAAATGCTCATTTCCTTGAGTCTGGTACAAGGGCACACTGCACTGCAGAAGATTTAAAAGAAAAATGTGTGCACAGCACAGGAAGGAGCCCAGATCTTCTCTGATGAATTGAGTACTTCAGTTGTGTCATTAAGCTGGATCAAAAGAAAGTCATTTCACTTAAAAAAATTTGCTAATACAACCTCAAGCACCAGCTAGCTTAAATGACAGGCACTTCATAAAGTTCATCTTTATTATTCTCAGCTGAAAAGTAAATAACACTTCTACGGGTGCCCTTCATATTAAAAAGCTTTATTTGCCTGCAGTAGAGACTGTTTATTGACTAAAACCTTATCTATACTTCACAAGACAGATTGTATTTCCCCATCACCTTTCAAAGAGATGTATCCAGTCCATACAGGAGAAAGGAAAGCAGTCTGATAAAAGAGACGCTAACTGAAAGAGCTCCCAATGACAATGACTGCAAAAGCTGGGACAATCTGAGCAGTGAAACAAATAACATAGTATTGGATTATAACCCAGAAAATAAAATAAATATCCATGAGTCCATACTGACATAAATAAATAATATAAATAAGCATCAGCAAAAATAAATACTGTATAATATCGCTTGTATCTGGAATCTAGAAAAATGATACAGATGAACTTATTTGCAAAGCAGAAATAGAGACACAGACATAGAGAACAAACTTATGGATACCAAGGGGGTAAGGGGGTAGGTGGGATGAATTGGGAGATTGGGATTGACACATATACACTACTATGTATAAAATAGATAACTAATGAGAACCCCCTGCATAGCACAGGGAACGCTACTCAGTGCTCTGTGGTGACCTAAATGGGAAGGAAATCCAAAAAAGAGGGGGTATATGTATATGTATAGTTGATTCATTTTGCTGTACAGCAGAAACTAACATAACATTGTAAAGCAACAATACTCCAATAAAAATTAATTAAAAAAATAAATAAGCATCAGCTGCACTTTTATACAGGTAATTTCCCCAAAACAAGAGGCTACTGTCCTCTCAGGACTGAGTCATAAGTGTATACACATATAAATTGTTGAATAAATAAGTACTGAAGGCACAAATCTTCCTTGAAGAAGAATTCCAAAAAATATAAGTACATATTCCCGCCTCCAGGAATTGGAGCTTAATTCCCCATACTTGAGGGTAGGCTAGACTTAATGACTAACCACTGTAAAAAATAGAGTAGAGAAAGGAAAAAATAGTACCTTTGGAGAGGAGAATCCTGGCAAGCACTACCTTAACCAAGTGATGAAGGTTTACATCCCCAGTGATGTCATGTGGATATGATATACTCTGAATATGATGTAATGAGAAGGGCACTTCTCCATGGTATTCTTTCCAGGAACCCATAGCCCCAGTTTAAACATGAGAAAAGCACCAGACAAACCAAGATCAGGAGTCATTCTGCAGGATACCTGGCCAGCACTCCTCAAGACCATCAAGGTCATGAAAGAGAAGCAAAGAGTGAGAAATTGTCACAGGCCAGAGGAGATGGGAAATGCGACAACTAAATACAATGTATGTCCTGGATTGAAAAAGAAAGAGGGCATTAATGGAAAAACTGGTCAGATCCAAATAAAGTCTGGAGTTTGGCAACAGAGATAAGACTGGGAATGACAGCAAAGCCTCATCTCATGTACCAGTTGTATCACTGGCTGCATGGACTGCTGTGTTGGACTTTCTAAGGTTGCATTTGAGCTCAGCATGACAGTGCTGTGAATGGCAAGTGTTATCTGCTATGGGTGTGGGCAGGGGCTGGAGCATGCATCCTATATATTTGCCTTTTCTTGGTCCTATATTTGTTTGTTTACTTTGTATTTGACTGTCTTGCCTCAAAAAGTAAATGTGTTTGATTTTCCCATAGTTATATTATCTGACTCCCAAACTCACAATATTTACTTTGTCAATTTTTGCCTCATTTCCTTTTTCCTTCATCAGTATTATGCTTATTAAGGGGGCCAAGGGAACTTTGTATGTTTCTTTTTACTCCTGATGAATCCTCTGAGTTGCTAAGCTATTAAGAGCCACAGTCCCTTCTAGAATACAGTTAATTAGATTTCACTATTTTCCAGCAAAGTGTTGAAATTGTTTATAGGGATTAGTAGCACTAATCAGAACTTAAAAGGGCACTGATATCTCTGCAAATATTATAGGATTATATATTTTGCTTTTTAAACTGTTACAGGTGAGGTTCTTCATATATAATAGGAAAAGGAAATAGTTTCACCTCATATAAACCCCAATTCATGGGTCCTGGCTGCTGGAGTGCTGGACTGAGGATTCAGAGGTGGTAACCAGACTAAGCAAGAGTGTTATGACTGATTAGTGATCAATCACTAGTAATTAGTCTGGATTGGTATCTGAAAAGCTAAGATTTTTTTATTTCCCTAGAATTAAAAAAAAAGTCAGTGTCCTTCCAAATGGCAGAAAATGTCTTGAGGACCATCATTTTGATTCAATCTAATTTCAATCGAGTTCTACCTAGAGAAAAATAAATTCTTCTAATCACCATGTTCATGAATTCTAGCTTTTATGAGAAAAGTGATAGAATTGTGACCCTCCATGCTACTTTTTTATTGTTTATAAGAAATACAGCAAGGTAGTGATATAACTTTTTCCCCTTCTACAACTGCACAGATAGTAAATAACAGCCTTCTAGATGTTGGAAATAATAAACATTACCAGAATTTGTTCTACAACATGTGAAGGATGCCACCATGAATTTTTAACTAACATTTTTTCCAATACTTCAGATGTGTAGGGCTAATAGAATAGATAATGGCAGTTTTCTGGGGTGAAGATTATGTGGAGAAACATATATTTACCACACAAAGTAAGAGGCAATGACAGGAGGAGAAATGTACAGAGAAGAAAAGATTCCAGTAAATTTAATTTGTGATACAAGTGAGAAGCATTCCAATCCTAGACAGATAAGAGCATTCACCTTCCTCCCATCTCAGTCTGACAATACATGGTTTTCGAAGTCAAGATATGATTAAAAAGTTTCCGCTTGTTGTAATGTATACCGTAGATAGGTATAGATATGTCACATATACTGTATACGAATGGATGCACACATTCAATTTTATTCAATTCTCCAAACCTGAGTAGACACAATTGGACAGATACCATTGGAGCTAAAGGTTGACTATGGTCCTTACCTTGAGGTTCTCACAGTTCACCAGGAAAGATAGACCTGGTTTCTCTAAATCAGGCGAAGCTAGACTGATAGAGGACCTCCCCTCCCCTCATGTTAATTGATCGTTCCTAGCGATAATGGTACCTCAACGCTGTCTACTGACCAGCACTATTCAAGTTCCTTTGGCCTGGAACACCTTCCTTCATTTTCTCTCCTCATTTGAATCCTACTTTTTTCCAAGGACCCAAATCTTATTCCATTTATGAGGTCTTTTCTAACATTCCTAAAGTTATTTCTTTAAATATCCAAGACCAAGTTGAGATTTTAGAGGGCTCAGGCATTATAAAAATATTTTTATGTTCCTTCTACGTCTAATTTTAAAATGCTGAACAATTTAAGTATAAGGGAAAACCACAAGTTCTTACTTTTGATGACCATTTTAATGCCTTTTAAGGACATATCAAGGATGAAATTGTCTCAAAAGCTTTCTTTTAGGGTAAAAGGTAGCAGAGAAGTCTCTATTTTTTGTGCTCCTGCAATGGAACCTTAAAAATGTACTTGATTTCCTTTGGGGGTAATATAGTGCTATTCAACCCTGGATTGAGAACACTGTCCTTGTTTCCTTAGTTCACAGCCTAGCAAGTGGCACAGAGTAGAAGTTCATTTTTCCCTTTTTTATGCTTTTATTTTATTTTTATTTTACATTGGAGTATAGTTGATTTACAGTGTTGTGTTAGTTTCAGGTATACAGCAAATTGATACAGTTATACATATACATATATCTATTTTTTTTCAGATTCTTCTCCCATATAGGTTATTACAGAGTATTAAGTAGACTCCCCTGTGGTATACAGTAGGTCCTTGTTGATTATCTATTTTATATATAGTAGTGTGTATATGTTAATCCCAACCTCCTAATTCATCCTCCTAAAAAAAAGTAGAAGTTCAATAAGCATTTGATGAATGACTGAGTGAGTAAACTGTAGTTAATTATTGTCACTTCACATATGTTGATTATTAATGTGGTATCCAGAACAAAATAGGTGTTAGTAAATTGTTGTTTGATGATGTTTGTGGTGAGCTATACATCAAACTTGTGCTTCTTGTTCCTTACTTTAGGTTTATCACTGTCAAGTTGCCATCCAATGAAGAACTATATTTTGTATCCTCCTCTCCCCCTTCCCTTGCACCTGGGTTTGATTTTGTGATAATTTCTCATCAATGAAATGTGAGCAAAAGTGATGTGTATTATTTCTGGGCCATGCTTTAAAAAAGCAGGGGTGTTTCTCCATGCTTTCTTTTTTCATTGGGTGAATTCAGAAGATTATGAGGTCTTGAATGGCAGGACCAAAAGACAAAGGAGGCTGTCTGAAATCACCACATAGAGGAGAGCTACCTTTCAATCAGGAGTTCCTGTGTTGGACCATTATCTGAGCAAGAAATCAATTTCTGCTGTGTCAAGGTACTGACATTTCAGGGATTATGTGCTATAATACTTGGGGTTACTCTAACCTATAGAGAATTGTAATTAAGTACTTAAAATTAGTGTCCCTTTCCTTTCTTTTTGGTGGCTTACTCTTGCCATTGGTTAAGGGCACAGTATTAAAATCCAAGTCATGGATGGGCTCCTGTGAAGGCCAGAGAGTTGCTCTAAACACTGAAGCTCAGAGGGCTGTGCTTTAGTTTTAAGGAAGGCTGATTGAGAGACTGTGGATTGATCAAATTCATTTATCCACTTTATGAAAAACATCTCAGGGTACTGGACTTCCTAGTGAGAGCAGAATTATAGACCCCTCTACCCTGGAAGACAATTTTGTATTTAACACAGATGTATATGAAACCACCACTGCTTTTGTTTCTTAAGTCTAAAGATGTGGCCTATTGAGGCCTAAATACATGTGCCCAGACATAGAATGTATTAGGGAAGTGAGGCTTTACCTTAAAAATCAAAGCCATTGCAGCAAAGGCCACAGCAACTAAGATCAAAATACCTCCAGGAAATGGATCATATTGGAATTTCTTGCAACAATAGGAAGGATGAACTATGTTAATCAGCCCAATTTGGAAAATATTTTATAGTACTTCCAAAAAAATGTGAGTATAGGCCAAAATAAGGTTGAATTTAATCAGGGGGATTGATCAGGAAAAACATTAGTTAAGTAAAAGTCAAATAACTCTAGAAGTATATACCTATTTAAATAACTATCATTTCATTGCAATTCAAGATATGATCTCTGACTTTTTAAAAGTTTTATCTATTGGTTATTTTTGAAAGCTAATTTCCTAGTGAGATGAAAAGGTTTATTCAATTAGAAATAGAGAAAAAATTTGATTTGAAACATTTTCAGTCTACTGAAATGCATTTCTTTGATGATTTTTAAGCTTTTACTATACTCTGGTTATATTTTCATGGGCAATGAAATGATTCAGAACTATATGACTCCAATAATGGATACAACTCTAAAGCTAACCAAACTCACTGAAAAACAAAATTAAGATGGCTGAGCAGAAAGGATTCTTTGGCTCTAGAAGGGTTAGTGGCAACAACTTCTTTTGATTTTAAAATGAAATATTGAGAGGGCAGACAGCAGAAGCAAGAAGAACTACAATCCTGCAGCCTGTGGAATGAAAACCACATTCACAGAAAGATAGACAAAATGAAAAGGCAGAGGGCTATGTACCAGATGAAGGAACAAGATAAAACCCCAGAAAAACAATTAAATGAAGTGGAGATACGCAACCTTCCATAAAAAGAATTCAGAATAATGATCGTGAAGATGATCCAGGACCTCAGAAAAAGAATGCAGGCAAAGATCGAGAAGATGCAAGAAATGTTTAACAAAGAGCTAGAAGAATTAAAGAACAAACACCTAGAAGAATTAAAGAACAAAGAGACAGAGATGAACAATACAATAACTGAAATGAAAAATACACTAGAAGGAATCAATAGCAGAATAACTGAGGGAGAAGACCAGATAAGTGACCTGGAGGACAGAAAGGTGGAATTCACTGCCATGGAACAGAATAAAGAAAAAAGAATGAAAAGAAATGAAGACAGCCTAACAGACCTCTGGGACAACATTAAATGCACCAACATTCGCATTATAGGGGTCCCAGAAGGAGAAGAGAGAGAGAAAGGACCTGAGAAAATATTTGAAGAGATTATAGTTGAAAACTTTCCTAACATGGGAAAGGAAATAGCCACCCAAGTCCAGGAAGCACAGAGAATCCCAGGCAGGATAAACCCAAGGAGAAACACGGTGAGACACATAGAAATCAAACTGACAAAAATTAAAGACAAAGAAAAATGATTAAAAGCAACAAGGTAAAAATGACAAATAACGTACAAGGGAACTCCCATAAGGTTAACAGCTGATTTCTCAGCAGAAACTCTACAAGCCAGAAGGGAGTGGCACAGTATATTTAAAGTGATGAAAGGGAAGAACCTACAACCAAGATTACTCTATCGAGAAAGGATCTCATTCAGATTCGATGGAGAAATCAAAAGCTTTACAGACAAGCAAAAGCCAAGAGAATTCAGTACCACCAAATCAGCTCTACAAAAAAATGCTAAAGGAACTTCTCTAAGTGGGAAACACAAGAGAAGAAAAGGACCTTCAAAAACAAACCCAAAACAATTAAGAAAATGGGAATAGGAACATACATATCAATAATTACCTTAAATGTGAATGGATTAAATGCTCCAACCAAAAAAAGAGTCTCGCTGAATGGATACAAAAACAAGACCCATCTATATGCTGTCTACAAGAGACCCACTTCAGACCTAGGGACACATACAGACTGAAAGTGAGGGGATGGAAAAATATACTCCATGCAAATGGAAATCAAAAGAAAGCTGGAGTAGCAATACTCATATCAGATAAAATAGACTTTAAAATAAAGAATGTTACAAGAGACAAGGAAGGACACTACATATTGATCAAGGGATCAATCCAAGCAGATATAACAATTATAAATGTTTATGCACCCAACATAGGAGCACCTCAATACATAAGGCAAATGCTAATAGCTATAAAAGAGGAAATCGATGGTAACACAGTAATAGTGGGGGACTTTAACACCTCACTTACACCAATGGACAGATTATCCAGACAGAAAATTAATAAGGAAACACAAGCTTTAAATGACACACTAGACCAGATAGATTTAATTGATATTTATAAGACATTCCATCAGAAAACAGCAGATTACACTTTCTTCTCAAGTGCACACGGAACATTCTCCAGAGTAGGTCACATCTTGGGTCACAGATCAAGCCTCGGTAAATTTAAGAAAATTGAAATCATATCAAGCATTTTTTCCAACCACAACGCTATGATATTAGAAATAAATTACAGGGAAAAACACGTAAAAAAACCAAACACATGGAGGTTAAACAATACGTAACTAAATAACTAAGAGATCACTGATGAAATCAAAGAGGAAATCAAAAAATACCTACAGACAAAGGACAATGAAACCACGATGATCCAAAACCTATGGGATGCAGCAAAAGCAGTTCTAAGAGGGAGGTTTATAGCAATATAATCCTACCTCAAGAAACAAGAAAAATCTCAAATAAACACTCTAACCTTACACCTAAAGGAACTAGAGAAAGGAGAACAAACAAAACCCAAAGTTAGTAGAAGGAAAGAAATCATAAAGATCAGAGCAGAAATAAATGAAATAGAAACAAAGAAAACAGTAGCAAAGATCAATAAAACTAAAAGCTGGTTCTTTGAGAAGATAAAAAAAATTGATAAACCTTTAGCCAGACTCATCAAGAAAAAGAGGGAGAGGACTCAAATCAGTAAAATTAGAATGAAAAAGGAGAAGTTACAACGGACACCACAGAAATACAAAGCATCCTAATCAACTCTATGCCAATAAAATGGACAACCTGGAAGAAATGGACAAATTCTTAAAAAGGTATATAACCTTTCAAGACTGAACCAGGAAGAAATAGAAAATATGAACAGACCTATCACAAGTAATGAAATTGAAACTGTGATTAAAAATCTTCCAACAAACAAAAGCCCAGGACCAGATGGCTTCAGAGGTGAATTCTATCAAACATTTAGAGAAGAGCTAACACCTATCCTTCTCAAACTCTTCCAAAATATTGCAGAGGAAGGAACTCATTCTACGAGGCCACTATCACCCTGATACCAAAACCAGACAAAGATACTACAAAAAAAGAAAATTACAGACCAATACCACTGATGAATATAGATGCAAAAATCCTCAACAAAATACTAGCAAACAGAATCCAACAGCACATTAAAAGGATCCTACACCATGATCAAGTGGGATTTATCCCAGGGATGCAAGCATTCTTCAATATACACAAATCAATCAATGTGATTCACCATATTTACAAATTGAAGGAGAAAAACCCCATGATCATCTCAATAGATGCAGAAAAAGTTTTTGACAAAATTTAACACACATTTATGATAATAACTCTCCAGAAAGTGGGCATAGAGGGAACCTACCTCAACATAATAAAGGCCATATACAACAGACCCACAGCAAGCATCATTCTCAATGGTGAAAAACTGAAAGCACTTCCTCTAAGATCAGGAACAAGACAAGGATGTCCACTCTTACCACTGTTATTCAACATAGTTTCGGAAGTCCTAACCACGGCCATCAGAGAGGAAAAAGAAATAAAAGGAATACAAATTGGAAAAGAAGAAGTAAAACTGTTACTGTTTGCAGATGACATGATACTATAAATAGAGAATCCTAAAGATGCCACCAGAAAGCTACTAGAGTTAATCAATGAATTTGGTAAAGTTGCAGGATACAAAATTAATGCACAGAAATCTCTTGCATTCCGATACACTATCAACAAAAGATCAGAAAGAGAAATTAAAGAAACAATCCCATTCACCATTGCAACCAAAAGAATAAAATACCTAGGAATAAACCTACCTAAGGAGGTAAAAGACCTGTACTCAGAAAACTATAAGACACTGATGAAAGAAATCAAAGATGACACAAACAGATGGAGAGATATACCATGTTCTTGGATTGGAAGAAGCAATATTGTGAAAATGACTGTACTACCCAAAGCAATCTACAGATTCAATGCAATACCTATCAAATTACCAATGGCATTTTTTGTAGAACAGGAACAAAAAAATCTTAAAATTTGTGGGGAGACACAGAAGACCCCAAATAGCCAAAGCAATCTTGAGGGAAAAAAACGGAGCTGGAGGAATCAGGCTCCCAGACTTCAGACTGTACTACAAAGCTACAGTAATCAAGACAATATGGTACTGGCACAAAAACAGAAATATAGATCAATGGAACAGGATAGAAAGCCCAGAGACAAACCCACGCACCTATGGTGAACTACTCTATGACAAAGGAGGCAAGGATATATAATGCAGAAAAGACAGTCTCTTCAATAAGTGGTGCTGGGAAAACTGGACAGCTACATGTAAAAGAATGAAATTAGAACACTCCCTAACACCATACACAAAAATAAACTCAAAATGGATTAAAGACCTAAATGTAAGACCGGACAGTATAAAACTCTTAGAGGAAAACATAGGAAGAACACTCTTTGACATAAATCACAGCAAGATCTTTTTTGACCCACCTCCTAGAGAAATGGAAATAAAAACAAAAATAAAAAAATGGGACCTAATGAAACTTAAAAGCTTTTGCACAGCAAAGGAAACTATAAACAAGACGAAAAGACAGCTCTCAGAATGGGAGAAAATATTTGCAAATGAATCAATGGACAAAGGATTAATTTCCAAAATATATAAACAGTTCATGCAGCTCAATATTAAAAAATCAAACAACCCAATCAAAAAATTGGCAGAAGACCTAAATAGACATTTCTCCAAAGAAGACATACAGATGGCCAAGAGGCACATGAAAAGCTGTTCAACATCACTAATTATTAGAGAAATGCAAATCAAAACTACACTGAGGTATCACCTCACACCGGTTAGAATGGGCATCATCAGAAAATCTACAAACAACAAATGCTGGAGAGGGTGTGGAGAAAAGGGAACCCTCTTGCACTGTTGGTGGGAATGTAAATTGATACAGCCACTATGGAGAACAGTATGGAGGTTCCTTAAATAACTAAAAATAGAACTATTATATGACCCAGCAATCCCACTACTGGGCATGTACCCAGAGAAAACCATAATTCAAAAAGACACATGCACCCCAATGTTCACTGCAGCACTATTTACAATAGCTAGGTCATGGAAACAACCTAAATGCCCACTGACAGACGAATGGATAAAGAAGATGTGGTACATATATACAATGGAATATTACTCAGCCATAAAAAGGAACGAAATTAGGTCATTTGTGGAGATGTGGATGGACCTAGAGACTGTCATACAGAGTGAAGTAAGTCAGAAGGAGAAAAACAAGTATCGTATAAACACATATAGGTGGAATCTAGAAAAATGGTACAGATGAACCTGTTTGCAAGGCAGAATTAGAGACACAGATGTAGAGAACAAACGTATGGACACCAAGGGGGAAAAGCGGCGGGGGGGGCGGGGATGGTGGTGGTATGATGAATTTGGAGATTGGGATTGACACATATACACTAATATGTATAAAATAGATAACTAATAAGAACCTGCTGTATAAAAAATAAATAAATAAAATAAAATTCAAGAAATAAATAGTAAAAAAATAAAATAAAATAAAACCAAATATTACATACTATATTGGGTGTCTGAACAATAACCTTAAAAACAAATGATCAAGCAAAAAAAATAGCATTTCAAATGGTACCCAGGAAAATTTGTCCATAGGAAGTACAAGACAGATGAGCTGGATGTCATTATCTGACGTAATTACTGTCTTATTCAAAACTGAAATGATTTTTGTCATGATTTTATGAGGTCTTGAAGTTACTTAACCTTTTTAATTTTTTACTTGATCAGGAAGAATTACAGCAGAAACAAAAAGTACTCGGCTCCCATAGACACGCTAACAGGGTCCAATATTGCCAGGACTTCTTAGGAAGAAGAATGGATCTTTATAATTCCCTTTCCACCCCACATCTCAAATTCTACTCTAATAAAGTTACAGAATCTGTTACTATAATTGCAATTGGAGAGCTTATCAGTGGAAGAATAGTTTAAGAGATCAGAGGCTAAATGAGAGATATTAAACTCTAAATTCCCATAGTGGAATTCTTAAAAAGAACTTTAGAAATACAATGAATCATTCAAACTGGTTATTTAAAAAACCCACAAAAAAAAAAAATTAGAGGAAAGACCTTTGCTAATGACATTAGACTGATAAGACTTTTTCTTGGTGGTAACATGTCAAATTTATTCATACTCTGCAGTTTAAGCATGTTAATAAACAGTAAGGTAAATACTACATGAACTAACACATATTAATTACGTGTATGTATTCAGTGGAAAGTAAACGAACAAGCAGTTTCATATTGGGATACTTGTTGAATGAAGACTGACGAAAAAATACAAGTAAGAGAATAGTGTAGCATCTGCTCCTGAGTCTGATGTTTGACAAAGTGAACTATTAGTACTTTTGGCACAATTGGTAGCTCTCTAAACTGAAGATTTTTACTGTGTTATTCAATATAGTGAGTACTTATTGAGTAATGGAACTGTAGCAAGGTCAAAACTGAGTCAAATTTTAAATATGCTGGTGTGAGATAAAATACAATTACAGTGTCTTTCTCTTTTCTTTTTTGTTGTTCACTTCATCCCTTAACTTGGCTCAGAAAGAAGTGGTTTTTTTTTTTTTTTTTTTTAAGATTTTTAGAAATTTCATGTAATCTCTGAAACATTTATATTAACATATTTCCATACATATTTCCATACAAATACAAATATAAGATTTTTAGAAATTTCATGTAATGTCTGAAACATTTATATTAACATATTTCCATACATATTTCCATACAAATACAAATATAAGATTTTTAGAAATTTCATGTAATGTCTGAAACATTTATATTAACATATTTCCATATAAATAACCCAATGAAAGTTTAGTATTAGTTGTTTTGTTTGTTTTTTTATACTGCAGGTTCTTATTAGGCATCAATTTTATACACATCAGTGTATACATGTCAATCCCAATCGCCCAATTCAGCACACCACCATCCCCACCCCACCGCAGTTTTCCCCCCTTGGTGTCCATATGTCCATTCTCTACATCTGTGTCTCAACTTCTGCCCTGCAAACTGGCTCATCTGTACCATTTTTCTAGGTTCCACATACATGCATTAATATACGATATTTGTTTTTCTCTTTCTGACTTACTTCACTCTGTATGACAGTCTCTAGATCCATCCACGTCTCAACAAATGACTCAATTTCGTTCCTTTTTATGGCTGAGTAATATTCCATTGTATATATGTACCACATCTTCTTTATCCATTCGTCTGTTGATGGGCATTTAGGTTGCTTCCATGACCTGGCTATTGTAAATAGTGCTGCAGTGAACATTGGGGTGCATGTGTCTTTTTGAATTACGGTTTTCTCTGGGTATATGCCCAGTAGTGGGATTGCTGGGTCATATGGTAATTCTATTTTTAGTTTTTTAAGGAACCTCCATATTGTTCTCAATAGTGGCTGTATCAATTTACATTCCCACCAACAGTGCAAGAGGGTTCCCTTTTCTCCACACCCTCTCCAGCATTTGTTGTTTGTAGATTTTCTGATGATGCCCATTCTAACAGGAGTGAGGTGATACCTCATTGTAGTTTTGATTTGCATTTCTCTAATAATTAGTGATGTTGAGCATCTTTTCATGTGCTTCGTGGCCGTCTGTATGTCTTCTTTGGAGAAATGTCTATTTAGGTCTTCTGCCCATTTTTGGATTGGGGTGTTTGTTTCTTTGATATTGAGCTGCATGGGCTGTTTATATATTTTGGAGATTAATCCTTTGTCCGTTGATTCATTTGCAAATATTTTCTCCCATTCTGAGGGTTGTCTTTTCGTCTTGTTTATGGTTTCCTTTGCTGTGCAAAAGCTTTGAAGTTTCATTAGGTCCCACTTGTTTATTTTTGTTTTTATTTCCATTACTCTAGGAGGTGGATCAAAAAAGATCTTGCTGTGATTTATGTCAAAGAGTGTTCTTCCTATGTTTTCCTCTAAGAGTTTTATAGTGTCCAGTCTTATATTTAGGTCTCTAATCCATTTTGAGTTTATTTTTGTGTATGGTGTTAGGGAGTGTTCTAATTTCATTCTTTTACATGTAGCTGTCCAGTTTTCCCAGCACCACTTATTGAAGAGACTGTCTTTTCTCCATTGTATATCTTTGCCTCCTTTGTCATAGATTAGTTGACCATAAGTGCGTGGGTTAATCTCTGGGCTTTCTATCTTTTTCCATTGATCTATGTTTCTGTTTTTGTACCAGTCCCATATTGTCTTGATTACTGTAGCTTTGTAGTATAGTCTGAAGTCAGGGAGTCTGATTCCTCCAGCTCCATTTTTTTGCCTCAAGACTGCTTTGGCTATTCGGGGTCTTTTGTGTCTCCATACAAATTTTAAGATGATTTGTTCTAGCTCTGTAAAAAATGCCATTGGTAATTTGATAGGGATTGCATTGAATCTGTAGATTGCTTTGGGTAGTATACTCATTTTCACAATGTTGATTCTTCCAATCCAAGAACATGGTATATCTCTCCATCTGTTGGTATCATCTTTAATTTCTTTCATCAGTGTCTTATAGTTTTCTGCATACAGGTCTTTTGTCTCCCTAGGTAGGTTTATTCCTAGGTATTTTATTCTTTTTGTTGCAATGGTAAATGGGAGTGTTTCCATAATTTCTCTTTCAGATTTTTCATCATTAGTGTATAGGAATGCAAGAGATTTCTGTGCATTAATTTTGTATCCTGCAACTTTACCATATTCATTAATTAGCTCTAGCAGTTTTCTGGTGGCAGTTTTAGGATTCTCTATGTATAGTATCATGTCATCCGCAAACAGTGACAGTTTTACTTCCTCTTTTCCAATTTGTATTCCTTTTATTTCTTTTTCTTCTCTGATTGCCATGGCTAGGACTTCCAGAACTATGTTGAATAATAGTGGTGAGAGTGGACATCCTTGTCTCGTTCCTGATCTTAGAGGAAATGCTTTCAGTTTTTCACCATTGAGAATGATGTTTGCTGTGGGTTTGTCATATATGGCCTTTATTATGTTGAGGTAGGTTCCCTCTATGCCCACTTTCTGGAGAGTTTTTATCAGGAATGGGTGTTGAATTTTGTCAAAAGCTTTTTCTGCATCTATTGAGATGATCATATGGTTTTTATTCTTCTATTTGTTAATATGGTGTATCACATTGATTGATTTGCGTATATTGAAGAATCCTTGCATCCCTGGGATAAATCCCACTTGATCGTGGTGTATGATCCTTTTAATGTGTTGTTGGATTCTGTTTGCTAGTATTTTGTTGAGGATTTTTGCATCTATATTCATCAGTGATATTGGTCTGTAATTTTCTTTTTTTGTAGTGTCTTTGTCTGGTTTTGGTATCAGGGTGATGGTGGCCTCATAGAATGAGTTTGGGAGTGTTCCTTCCTCTGCAATTTTTTGGAAGAGTTTGAGAAGGATGGGTGTTAGCTCTTCTCTAAATGTTTGATAGAATTCACCTGTGAAGCCATATGTTACTGGACTTTTGTTTGTTGGAAGATTTTTAATCACAGTTTCAATTTCATTACTTGTGATTGGTCTGTTCATATTTTCTGTTTCTTCCTGATTCAGTCTTGGAAGGTTATACCTTTCTAAGAATTTGTCCATTTCTTCCAGGTTGTCCATTTTATTGGCATAAAGTTGCTTATAGTAGTCTCTTAGGATGTTTTGTATTTCTGCGGTGTCTGTTGTAACTTCTCCTTTTTCATTTCTGATTTTATTGATTTGAGTCCTCTCCCTCTTTTTCTTGATGAGTCTGGCTAATGGCTTATCAATTTTGTTTATCTTCTCAAAGAACCAACTTTTAGTTTTATTGATCTTTGCTATTGTTTTCTTTGTTTCTATTTCATTTATTTCTGCTCTGATCTTTATGATTTCTTTCCTTCTGCTAACTTTGGGTTTTGTTTGTTCTTCTTTCTCTAGTTTCTTTAGGTGTAAGGTTAGATTGTTTACTTGAGATTTTTCATGTTTCTTTAGGTAGGCTTGTATAGCTATAAACTCCCTCTTAGAACCGCTTTTGCTGCATCCCATAGGTTTTGGGGCATCGTGTTTTCATTGTCATTTGTCTCTAGGTATTTTTTTATTTCCTCTTTGATTTCTTCAGTGATCTCTTGGTTATTTAGTAACGTATTGTTTAGCCTCCATGTGTTTGTCTTTTTTACGTTTTTTTCCCTGTAATTCATTTCTAATCTCATAGTGTTGTGGTCAGAAAAGATGCTTGGTATGATTTCAATTTTCTTAAATTTACTGAGGCTTGATTTGTGACCCAAGATGTGATCTATCCTGGAGAATGTTCCGTGCGCACTTGAGAAGAACGTGTACTCTGCTGTTTTTGGATGGAATGTCCTATATATATCAATTAAATCTATCTAGTCTATTGTGTCATTTAAAGCTTCTGTTTCCTTATTTATTTTCATTTTGGATGATCTGTCCATTGGTGTAAGTGAAGTGTTAAAGTCCCCCACTATTATTGTGTTACTGTCGATTTCCTCTTTTATAGCTGTTAGCAGTTGCCTTATGTATTGAGGTGCTCCTATGTTGGGTGCATATATATTTATAATTGTTATATCTTCTTCTTGGATTGATCCCTGCATCATTATGTAGTGTCCTTCCTTGTCTCTTGTAACATTCTTTATTTTAAAGTCTATTTTATCTGATGAGTATAGCTACTCCAGCTTTCTTTTGATTTCCATTTGCATGGAATATCTTTTTCCATCCCCTCACTTTCAGTCTGTATGTGTCCCTAGGTCTAAAGTGGGTCTCTTGTAGACAGCATATATATGGGTCTTGTTTTTGTATCCATTCAGCCAGTCTATGTCTTTTGGTTGGGGCGTTTAATCCATTCACGTTTAAGGTAATTATCGATATGTATGTTCCTATGACCATTTTCTTAATTGTTTTGGGTTTGTTTTTGTAGGTCCTTTTCTTCTATTGTGTTTCCCACTTAGAGAAGTTCCTTTAGCATTTGTTGTAGAGCTGGTTTGGTGGTGCTGAATTCTCTTAGCTTTTGCTTGTCTGTAAAGCTTTTGATTTCTCCATCAAATCTAAATGAGATCCTTGCCGGGTAGAGTAATCTTGGTTGTAGGTTCTTCCCTTTCATCACTTTAAGTATATCATGCCACTCCCTTCTGGCTTGCAGAGTTTCTGCTGAGAAATCAGCTGTTAACCTTATGGGAGTTCCCTTGTATGTTATTTGTCGTTTTTCCCTTGCTGCTTTCAATAATTTTTCTTTGTCTTTAATTTTTGCCACTTTGATTACTATGTGTCTCGGCGTGTTTCTCCTTGGGTTTATTCTGTATGGGACTCTCTGTGCTTCCTGGACTTGGGTGGCTATTTCCTTTCCCATGTTAGGGAAGTTTTCGACTATAATCTCTTCAAATATTTTCTCTGGTCCTTTCTCTCTCTCTTCTCCTTCTGGGACCCCTATAATGCGAATGTTGTTGTGTTTAATGTTGTCCCAGAGGTCTCTTAGGCTGTCTTCATTTCTTTTCATTCTTTTTTCTTTAGTCTGTTCCGCAGCAGTGAATTCCACCATTCTGTCTTCCAGGTCACTTACCCGTTCTTCTGCCTCAGTTATTCTGCTATTGATTCCTTCTAGTGTAGTTTTCATTTCAGTTATTGTATTGGTCATCTCTCTTTGTTTGTTCTTTAATTCTTCTAGGTCTTTGTTAATCATTTCTTGCATCTTCTCAATCTTTGCCTCCATTCTTATTCCAAGGTCCTGGATCATCTTCACTATCATTATTCTGAATTCTTTCTCTGGAAGGTTGCCTATCTCCACTTCATTTAGTTGTTTTTCTGGGGTTTTTTTCTTGTTCCTTCATCTGGTACATAGCCCTCTGCCTTTTCATCTTCTCTATCTTTCTGTAACTGTGGTTTTTGGTCCACAGGCTGCAGGATTGTAGTTTTTCTTGCTTCTGTTGTCTGCCCTCTGGTGGTTGAGGCTATCTAAGAGGCTTGATGGGAGGCTCTGGTGGTGGGTCAAGAAGTGGTTTGAATGGTATGTTTTCAGAGCATGTGGCAAAAAATTATGGGAAAAAGAGAACCTGGTAAAGGCATGAGAGCGTTTCTGGAAGAGTGTTCAGGAATTTTGCCTTTCAGCTTTCATCAAACTTGTCTGAGTGGAAGGTCTCCAGTGTCGTGTAGAGTGAATATGATGTGGACAGCCCTCAGAGTGCTAGGACTGAAGACCTGGCTTTGCTCCTTGCCAGTTCTTTGACTTGGAGGAAGCTCCTAAACCTGCCTGGTCCTCTGTTTTCCTCATTTGGCTGCTGGAGGTGCTGGGTATAGGATGGACTGGAGCACTCATTTTCTCCGCTGCAGTTTCCCACGGAGGCCTGGGGGATATCTGCTTGACTTCGCAGGAGAGGGCAGAGAGAGCAGCAGCATTTTCAGTAACCATTTCCCACCCACTGGAAAACCTTGTGAGAGATTGGTGAAATTGGGGAAAGCCTAAAGCTTACACATGCAGGCTCTGTCAGTAAAAAGACCCCTGGACACATGAACCTGTTGTATCCAGACCTCAGTTCTGTCTGTTTCAGCTGTACACCAGGACACTGGGTGGAAAAGTCAGGGTGGTCATTCCCTGATTATCTTCAACTCAGGAGAGAGGGACAAACACTGTAGTTTTTGCATCAGGTGGAAACTGAATTTGCCAACTAACTTTAATATAGCAGATGCCTTGATTCCTATTTGGAACATTATGATTGCTGTAAGTGAGTTGACAGATGTAAAAGCACATGGATAGTACTTAGCACATAAATAAACACTATTTAGGTGTTAGCTATAATTATTATGATTGTTGTTACTATTATTATTTTCAATTGGTTAGACTGCAAAAAGTTGTAACTAGTACTCCCAAATTCCTGCATGATTCAGTACTGTTACCTAATTCACAAAGTTGTCCTGAGCATCAATTTAGATAATAAATATCAATGAGCTTTGGTAACTACAATGCACATTATATAATAGTGATGATAATGTAGGATTTAGGGTCTTTATGTGATTCCATGGGGTGCAATTCCTTGCCAAGTTCTCTTGCCTCTACTGAGTTTTTCAGGACCATTTCAATCTCTTGGTCAGATAACACAGTTAAGCATTACAACTGAATTCGTAAGTAATTTGTTCATCTCCCAGCATGAATAATTCATCTTAAAGATATTTCATCAGGGCTTCCCTGGTGGTGCAGTGGTTGAGAATCTGCCTGCCAATGCAGGGGACACGGGTTCGAGCCCTGGTCTGGGAAGATCCCACATGCCGTGGAGCAACTAGGCCCGTGAGCCACAACTACTGAGCCTGCGCTTCTGGAGCCTGTGCTCCGCAACAAGAGAGGCCGCGATAGTGAGAGGCCCGCGCACCGCGATGAAGAGTGGCCCCTGCTTGCCGCAACTAGAGAAAGCCCTCGCACAGAAACGAAGACCCAACACAGTCAAAAATAAATAAATAAATTAATTAAAAAAAAAAAAAAAGATATTTCATCAATAGGTCTCCTCTTAATTCTATATTGAAACAAAGCTGTCGTGGTTCTGGGCTCATGCCTGTTGTGCTATTTTAAAAGATTTCAGAACATTTACGTAAAAATCCAAGATTGTGGAAAGAATTTGGACAGATGTCAATAGCGTGTTTTAGTGTTAATCCAAACCTGGATTGAACCCCTTTGCTTTAAATGCCTGCTAGTTCTCTTTCTAAGACAAAGTATGGTCACTGAATGGCGAGGGCCGTTTCTTGTTCTTAGTATTGTATTATAGTCCTCACTAAACTTGTCCTAATTTATTAATTCGACATGTATTTACTGAGCACCTACTCTATGTCAGTTACTCTTCCACTTGTTGGGGATATGGTGTAAATAAAACAGATAAAAAACTTTGCCTTCCACAAACTTATATCCTATTCCTAGCCGAATTTATTTAAAATAAAATGTTAATTATGGCTCCTTTAGAAACAGACTTAAAAGTGCATTTAATATAATTCCTAGGACAATAAAAATTATGGAGAATGTTTTAAGTATATACACACATACATACATACCTCTTTATTCTTCATATGCAAACACTCCTCAAAACTTGAGAGTGCTTATTAAGTTATTAATGTACTTGATCAGATTAACCTAACAGCATTATTTGCATATTTACTATATTATCTCTTATTAGGACAAAAGTAAGTAATTGTCTTCAGCAAAGATAATACCACCAATGTGTTTGACTTGATACTTTTAAGTAAGAGCTTTACATTTTCCTCATCATCTTTCAGTCACTAAAAATTCCTGATCCCAGAACTTGAGGTATGTATATATATTTTGAAAGCATATCTTTAAAGTTTGACCAGAAGAACCTAGCAATCATGAAATGTATGTTCCTAATACAGCAGCTCCTAAATCAACACTTTGTAGAAATTACTTATGTCTTAGGAAAGGATTTTCTTTCTGGGTTTTGCTAAATTCAGTTGAAACAACGGAGTTACATTTTAAGTTAGATCTAAAAAATGGTTCTCTGTTACAAACTGTAAATGACTCAAGTTCAGGAAAGATGAAAGGGAAGGATATTCTTACTAATAGTTTAAGATAAACGCTGCTTATTTATAGAAACCAAAACATGAATTTGCATCATTTCTTTTACATGTTAAAGATGTTTCTGAATTTGCAATGCATTCTGCCATCCTTAACTAAGCTTTTTTACATGTCCCCTGCCCCGCCCTGTCTCTCTCTCTCTTTCTCTCTCTCTCTGTTTTCTCTAATCAGATAACGTGGACTTCACAGGGGAAGTTTCAGGGTGTGAAAATTGCATGGTAAATAGAATATAATTAAACTATGTGGCCTGATAATGAATCAGTAATATGCTATATTCCACATAGATTTGACTGGCTTTCATTCAGATTACCCAGTTTCATTCCATTATCTTTAGAACTTTCATATTTTATAATCTTTGTTCCATTTATTTTCCCAAGAGAGAAAGCTCAGTATCTTTTAAATTCTGCACAGATTCCAGACTGGTCTTTAGAACCTTAAGAACCCTTTGTTGGGAAGAAGAACAGGTAATTACACTGAAGACACAAATTCGATTCACCAGTCTGATGGGATGTAGCATACACCATGGGGCTCATCCCAGACCCCTCTTCAGGGCTGACCCACCCCTGGGTCCTCCCTCCATCAGTCCTTCTTTCTTCACTTCCTTGCAGGTGAATCTCCTCAGAGGACTCCCCAGCCAAACTTCTGCACACAATTCTCCATCTCAGTCTGTTCTGAGGAGACAGAATCTAAGACGGAAGGGGAGCGGTCTAGGACAGTGTCTCCAATCTTTCTTTATTCCTCAAAGACCAGTAAAGGTGTAAAATTTTCTAAAGCACATTTAGAAGGTAGGTGTTTTCTAGAGAGAACTGAGGTAGGGAGTAGGTTATTTGGACACTTGGGTAACTATGGTAGAAGTACAGAGGAGGTAGATACTTATGGGAAAAAAGTGGTCTGTAATTAAGAAGAATGAAAAGAGATAGGGCTTTTAATGCCTAAAGACAAGCCTCCTTGATGTGTCAGTCGCCTCTGATACAGAGCTGGAGAACACTGTAATTCGAGGCCAAGTTTGAGGCCTGGTTCTCATTCCTGAAGGAGGGATGGATATTGCTAGAGGGACATGTAGAAGGGCTCAGAGTGCAGAGGCATCCCTCAAGGGAGGAAGCAAAGCTTCATTTTCTATGAAAAACAAATGAAGTGTTTGAGATATAGTGGATATGTCTGACCAGTATTGCTGGAGACACTGGGGTAAAAGAATGAAGGCATCAGCTCTAGAATGTTAGGTTCAAATCCTGGTCCTATTGCTTACTAGGTTGTCTTTGGTTAAGTTACTTGACTTCTCTGAGACCAGCAAATTGGACTTAATATCAAAGGACAGTTGTGAGAATTAAATAGTGTGTGTAACACACATAATACACTGTGTAGTAGGTATTAAATATGAAGGTAATTACTTATTTACCTATGTAAATAGTACCAGTTTGTAGGGAATACTTCAGCCTCAGCAGGGGCTGAATAGCTCTTTCCTCTGTTCTAGGAGACTGAAGAAGATATAAAGGATAGTAAGGAGAGTTTCTTCAATGGAGCTGAATTACAAAGTATGGATCTACTCTAGGGCATAAATTATCCTGTCATTACTCATAGCTTTGTGGAGTCATTACTCAGGCATGTAAATATTTACCTATGAAGTGGTAAACATAATTTATGCAATTCAGGGAAATGCCAAGGTTCATGGGAGGCTAGAACTGTTAGACTCTCAGAAACTCACTGAGGATTTTAATGTCGTCCACTGGTTTCTTTATCTAAATTTTAATTTAGAGTATTTAGCATTCTCTATATTAGTTTAAAAGAAGCCCTTTCAAAGCCCTCCTACACTGTTGGTAGGAATGTAAATTGTGCAGCCATTATGAAAACCAGGATGGAGGTTCCTTGAAAAACTAAAACTAGAGTTACCATATGATCCAGCAATCCCTCTCCTGGGCATATATCTGGAAAAGATGAAAACTCTAATTTGAAAAGATATGTGCACCCCATTGTTTATAGCAGCACTATTTACAATAGCCAAGACATGGAAGCAACCTAAATACCTGCTGACAGATGAATGGATAAAGAAGATGTGGTATACACAGACATACACACACACAAACACACACACACACACACACACACACACACACACACACACACTCAATGGAATATTACTCAGCCATAAAAAAGAATGAAATAATGACATTTGAAGCAACATGGATGGACCTAGAGATTATCATACTAAGTGAAGTATGAGACAGAGAAAGACAAATATCATTTTATATCATTTATATGTGGAATCTAAAAAAGTGATACAAATGAACTTATTTACAAAACAGAAATAGACTCACAGACATAGAGAATAAACTTATGGCTACCAAAGGGGAAAGCAGGGGGAGGGATAAATTAGGAGTTTGGGATTAACAGATACACACTACTATATATGAAATAGATAAACATCAGGGATCTACTGTATAGCACAGGGAAGTATATTCAATATCTTGTAATAACCTATAATGGAAAAGAATCTATAAAAAAAAATGTACATATAACTGAATCAGTCTGCTATACACCTGAAACTAACACAACATCGTAAATCAACTATACTCCAATTTAAAAAAAAAAGCCCTTTCAAACTAAAGCTAACAATAAGTAGCAAAACTGAGGGTTCCTATTAGGTACGGTACTTAGAGTTATGTTTGAAGTACAGAATTTTAAAGCTAGGCGTGACATCAGAGCCTCTGTTGCCTTCCATTTTTTTTTATTAGTTTAACCCTTTTATTTTTTATTTTTTTAAACATCTTTATTGGAGTATAATTTTATGGAAATAAAAGAGAAGCTGGAGGGGTAAAGGGACTTGCAGAGTCCTACAGCTTGTTAATGAAAAGACAGATCATTACCAGTGCCTCCAGACCCAAAGTCCAGAACATTTTCCACTGCACCACACAACCTATACAATCAGTTCCCGAAAAGACAGACATGATGAGCTAGTGGTGGCACTCAGGTCGTCTGGACACATGGCCTCTCCGTTGATCGGTTCAGTAAATTAACCGCATACACCTACCCATGCTCCCAGACACAATTTATACTCATAACGACTCAGAAGAGAAATATGAACCGAATGTGAATGAGTATAACTTGGAGGTGGAATCAAAGCAAATGATCTCAAGTTACATAAACACTTTGCTTTTGACAGTAATAAAGTACTGCCAAGATTATGGAACTAGGAGAGTGATTCTGCCTGACGGAAAAAGGATTGGACTTACTGTCAGAAAGTTAATGATTATGAAATACGTATTTGTTTATACTCAGAAAGTTGTCACCGTGAAGCCTGAAGACTAAAAACTAACATTAAGAAAATGGGAAGGATTCTAAAATATACACTTTCGCCCAAAATGTGTACCAATGCTGTTGTGGAACCAAGTATCTCCATTTCTTAATGAGTCCCTCCCGTGCACTCATTCAGGCGGCATCTGTGTTGGGTGGTGTCTGCCCTGTCAGATCCTTCTCCACCCTTGAACCTATTCGGGCTTTAGAAACTGACTTCTTCAGACAGGATGAGCCAGCTCCCCTACCCTCAGCTTTTGTGTGGATTTGGTCAGTGAGAGGTCGGAGGATGGGGAGAGAGTGAGGTTGGTGCGTGTATCACCCCATGAAGCATCCTCACCTGTGGAGCATCCTGGCTCCTTCCTTGTTGGGCTGCAGTTTGGCAGTTTCTGCACCCCTCTTCCTAAGGTCAAAGTTCCTGCCAGGCATCCTGGTCCCCTAGCGTTGACTCTGACAGGCTAGCTTCTGAGAAAATTCCCTCCTCGCCTCTTTGGGCTTAGGAATGAGTGGTAATAGTTTTTCACTGCTGTCAATCCTAGGCTCCTCCATCACCCCTGTGGCTTCCCTTAATCCTGTCCACTCTTTTGTAAATATTGCCTTCATTAAAATCTCTTCAAATACCCTTTTAGTTTGTGCCTTAAGTTTCCTGCTGGAACTTTTCACTGATATAGGCATGCACCTAATTCCTAATTTATACATGCACTGCAGTGTATCGTCATTAAATATCTTAAAGGCTCCAGTGGCTTCTATGTACGTGCTGAGTTTCCCAACTACACCGTAACAAATTTGAATACATATGCAACCACTTTGCCATGTCCAGGAGGTAGTTTTCTTATATCTGTTCATGTCAAAACTCTTTAAATACATCTTATTTTATTCCTTCTTGTCCTTTCCCCTGTCATGGTAATTTTTCTGATCACCTACAATTATTATTCATTCTCCAGCAATAGTTTTAACTTTCTTGAGTCATGACTCATTTGCGAACCAGATGAAAACATAATTTTTCTCCCAAGAATAGTACCTAAAACATATATATAACAAATTCACGTATAATTTATTTTACTCAACTGGAAATTGATTTTGACCAGAATAATTTATTCATGGACAAAATCATGTAAAACCTAATAGTGCCTTTCTGGAAAAATTGAAATAAATCTAATTTGTGAAAAAAAAACCCAAAAAACCACCCCTCCTAAAAAGTAAACATTAACTCTGTCCAAATTAAGACTTCTGATATTAAACTTGAAAAAGAGGTTGGCATAGCAATGTGAAAGTTATCTTGGGCACTAAATTGATTTTGATATTTTTATTTTGATGGCAGCTGGTGCTAAAAACTGTGACTCAATGGTGGGTTGTTGTCAAAGAACATCAAAATTTTCCAAGATTCTTTTGGGTTGAATTTATATAGTGTTATTTCCTTTGTCCCCAAATCAATGAGTTTAACCTTGGCCAAGCTGGTATTATTGATTTTCTCTATGCCAGAAAAGAAAGGATTATGAATTCACATTGAAGTTTTAAAGTTGTCTAAACAGAAGGAATCTGCAAGAGGCGCCTCTTTCCAGCAACAGAATGTAATAAGCAGTGCTTTCCATGAAAAATATTAATAATTTGATTTTCCTTTGCCAACTTTCAATCCACAGAGGAATGAGTGAAAGTGAAGGAGACTCCCACGGTGAGTGAGTGAGTGAGTGTGTGTGATATTGAATAAGGAAAAACTGATATATTTTCTTTTAAACAATCATTATGTTGATGAATGGTCTGTGGGGTAGAAAAGAAGGAATCACTTTTCCTTGAGTGTGTTTCAAGTATTCTAATAATTTCAGGGTTTGGTCAAGGGTGTCCCTAGAGTAAAAATTCTACCAGTATCTCTTTTCTCTTAACTTAAAGATTTTATTATTTGTAAGCAGAGTGAAGAGGAGGTCCATGTATCAGGTGGCCTGGTGGAGTGAGGAGGGCACACATGTAGGATAGCCTGGAGTGGGGTATCAGAGCATAAGCAGGGTGACAGGGGCATCCACATGGGGCCAGTGGCCTGGCATGGAAGTATCAGAACGAACTGGTTGAAGAGGGTATACATATGGAGTGGGGTTTCAGTGACTGAACATGGTACAGAGGACATCCATGTGTGGTCATATAAAGCCTTCGTGGATTAAGGAGGACATCTATGCAGGAGAGAAGTAGTAGTTTCGAAGATGGGAAACTGGTTACATATAGGGGAAGTGTTTAAATAAGTAACTATAATAAGGTTAATGGAAGCCAGATTTCTCACTGTTGGAAAAAGGAATTGCAAATACGGAAAAGGAGAAAGCTTGAATAAACTCAGTGGAATTAAAAGATTTAAATGTGAACTCATGGTTTTCAGTATATACAGACAGATGTCTTAATAGCTGTAGATGTAAATGTGTGTGGATTTATATGCATTGCATATACATGTATTCCCAAGATTACTAATCTCTGTCCGCTGAGTGGCCCTGGGAGCAGTTACGCTCTGAAAGCAATAAGCCCTCCTAGGATTCAGACTTTGGTTTCTAAATACCATTCTTAAGGGAACCAGGCATCTTTGTATTGGGTTGGGTCTCCGTAAGATTGCATGGAAAAACCGGAATGAACTTTTTGGCCAACCCAATAGAAATGGATGATTACAGGTCTGGAACAAGGAAGGTACAAATGAGCTTGGAACATACCACAAAGCAAGGAAATGCTCAAAGAATAATGAGGACATGTTAAAGGACAGAGAAGCCACCTTGAAGGGGCTCCCATTGGCCAAATCTGTGTCAATTTGAGCTTCAAAATAAATGATAGTAATGGATTATAGCCTATAGAATAAAATGAATGGTGAGTCCACACTGATAAGAAATAAATGAATGAATAAATTAAAAGTTTGAAAGTACATCCTTATAAAATATTATTAATTACATAGGGGGACAGATTAACTTCAGAGTTGAGAAGACTGGCGGAAATCATCCTAATCAAGTGACCAAAGTGAACATAACCAATAATAGAACAAATTGCAATCATGTACCATTTAATAGGACTACAGTATAGCTTCTGTGCTATTTTTACTAAGATGTATAACCTGGATCTAGTCATAAGGAAATACCAGACAAACCCAAATTGATGGATATTCTACTGGCCTGTGATTTTCTACAGTGTAAAGGTCATGAAAGTTAAGACAGACAGTGTTCCAGATTGAATGAAATTAAAGAGACGTTGATTCTGAAGAGGATGCTTTTGCTATGAAAAAACATGACTGGAGTGAGAAATAGATGCCATTAGTGTTTCAATATTAATTTTTTGATTTTGATGGTTGTAATGTGGTTATGTAGAGAACATCTTTTTTTTTGGTAGGAAATACACACAGAAGTATTCAGGGGTAATGGAGCATTAGCTTGGCAACTTAACTCTCAAATGGTTTAAGAAAAAGCTCTTTGTACTGTACCCGCAACTTTTCTGTAAGTGTGATTGTTTCAAAATATAAAATATGAAGGATTTTATGCAGGAGGCATTTGAATGGAAGCATGAAGAATGAGAGGATCTGGCTGAGCAAAGATGAAGATCATTCTAGGCTGAGGATACACGTGGGCTGGGTGGGCTAACTGAATCTCCCACTTAGCCACCCCTCCCCAATTGCTACTGCCGTGGCTCATATTTATCATTTCTGACCCAGACGATTGCAACAGCCTCCTAACAGGTCTTCCTGCCTCCAGACAAGGGAGCACATAGATCTCATACTTATAAAAGCTGTATATGTTTATCACGGACATTTGTGATGAGACAGCAAGTTGAAAATGAGAAGTAAAAATTATCCATCATCGCACAACCCTAGTAGTACCTGGCAAATTTTCTACCATACTCCCCTACTCCCCCTATACACTCATAGAGATATCCAGGATAATTTTCTCTGTGTGTGTATTTTGCTTAATAATTGTATTGTAATTATCTTCTCTGGCTATGAAATAATCTTTGAAAACATGATTTTTAAAATTACAGATATGTCATTATAGTTAGAAGTTTAGACCTTTCACCCTATAATCAATAGGGCTGCAATGACATGTTTTTTGTGTCTTTAATTATTTTCTTAAGATAACTCCTCAAAGTGTAATTGAATCAAATGCTAAATATTTCAGGGCCTTTTATACAAATTGGAAAACTGTACTACAGAAATAATATATCAATGTATACAGCTACTGGCCATAATGGGAAAGGTACCAGAGACTTCCTTGTAAAAGTGGGTCATTTCACTGAGTTTAGGTTATTTTTTTTTTTTAAAGAATGCCCAAAGCATATCTTCAAATACCCTGCTTGGTCTTTAAACCCTGCATAACTAAGAATATGAAGGGTGCTTTCTTAATTTCTCTTTGTGCTTGTTCATTATTAGTGTATAGAAATGCAACAGATTTTCATATATTTATTTCGTATATTTATTTTGTACCCTGAAGCTTTTCTGTGTTCATTTATTATTTCTAACAGGTTTTTTTTTTTTGGTGGAGCATATATTTATAATATAATAGTTTTTTTGGTGGAGTCTATATATAAAGTTATCCCATCTGCAAATAGTGACAGTTTACTTCTTCCTTTCCAATTTAATTCCTTTTATTTCTTTTTTGTGTTGTCCTTTTCTGGTTTTGGTATCAGGGTAATGTTAGTCTTGTAAAATGAGTTAGAAATCATTCTCATCTCTTTAATTTTTTTGAAGAGTTTGAGAAGGATCAGTATTAAGTTTTCTTTGAATGTTTGGTAAAATTTACCTGTGAAGCCATCTGTTCAGGACTTCTGCTTTTTGAGAGATTTTTATTACTGTTTCAAACCTCTTTACTAGTGATTGGTCTATTCAGATTTTCTATTTCTTCATGATTCAGTCTTGGAAAGTTGTATGATTGATCTGAATAATTAATCCATTTCTTCTAGACTGTCCAAATTGTTGCTGTATAGCTATTCAAAGTATTCTCTTACTAATAATCCTTTGTATTTATGTGGTAGCTGTTGTAATTTCTCCTCTTTCATTTTTGATTTTATTTATCTGAGCCTTCTCTCTTTTTTTCTTAGTGAGTATAGCTAAAATTTGTCAATTTTGTTCATTTTTTCAAAGAACCAGCTCCTAGTTTCATTGATTTTTTCTATTGTCTTTTTAGTTTGTATTTCATTTATTTCTGCTCTAATCCATATTATTTCCTCCTTCTACCACTTTGATCTTTGTTTAGTCTTTGTTTCCTACTTACTTTAGGTGTAAGTTTAGATTGTTTTTGAATTTTTTCTTGTTTTTTGAAGTAGACCTGTATTGCTGTGAAATTTCCACTTAGTATTATTTTTGCTATATCCCATAGATTTTGGTATGTTGTATTTTTATTTTCATTCATATTCAAGTATTTAAACGTTTCTCTTTTGATTTCTTCATTGGCCCAATAGTTCTTTGATAGCATGTTGTTTAGCCTCCACATATTTGTGATTTTCCCAGCTTGCTTCTTATAGTCGATTTCTAGCTTTATATTTTTGTGGTTGGAAAAGATGCTTGTTATTTTAATCTTTTAAAATGTATTGAGGCTTGTTTTGTTTCCCATCATACGGTCTAACCCTGAGAATATTCCATGAGCACTTGTATTCTGCTGCTTTTGAATGGAATGGTCTGTATATATCTGTTAAGTCTATCTGTTCTAATGTTTCATTTAAGGCCAATGTTTCCTTGTTGGCTTCTGTCTGGATGATCTATCCATTGATGTAAGTACAGTGTAAAATTTCCCTGCTATTGTTGTGTTGCTGTCAATTTCTCCCTTTAGGTGTTAGTAATTGTTGTATATATTTTGGTGCTCCTAAATTAGGTGCATATATATTAATAAATTTGTTTCTTGATGGATTGTCCCCTTTATTATTATATGCTGATAATTTTGATCTCTTGTTACTTTTGTAGCTTGAAGTCTGTTTTGTCTGATATCGGTATGGCTACACCCACTTTCTCTTAGCTGTCATTTGCTTGGAGTATCATGTCCCAACCCTTCACTTTGAGCCTATGTTTGTCTTTAGAGCTGAGATGAGTGTCCTGGAGGCAGCATATAGTTGGGTCTTGTTTTTTATTCCAGCCACCCACTCTGTGTCTTTTGATCGGTGAATTCAATCCATTTATATTTAGGGTGAATATTGATAAATGAGGACTTAGTACTACCATTTTATCTTTTGTTTTCTGGCTGCTCTATGTCTTCGTTATTTCTTTTTCTTTGTGTTTCTGTCTTCTATTTTAGTTTGATGGTTTTCTATGATGTTTTTGTCAGTTTCATCTTTTTTATATTTTGTGTCTCTGCTCTAGATTTTTGTTTTGTGGTTACCCTAAGGTTTGTATACATGCCTCATAGATAAAATGTCAGTTTTCTGCTGATAGCATCTTATCTTCATTTGCCTATATAAGTTCCATTCTTTTCCTCTTCCTTTTTTATGTTTTTATTGCCACAAATTATCCCTTTTTATTTGTGGGTTCATTTCAAATTGAAGTAGCTATAGTTATTTTCAATGATTTCCCCCCCTTTAACCTTTATACTATAATTGTGTTTAACAACCTATTCAGATATAGAGTTGCAATTTTCTTATTGTCTATTTATCACCTTACTCAATGTTTTATTTACTTTTGCCTTGTGTTTCAGGTAGAAGAGTTCCTTTCAACATCTCTTGTAAGGTAAGTCTAGTGGTGATGAACTCCCTCAGATTTTGTTTGTCCGGAAAGTCTTTATTTCTCCTTCATATTTGAATGGTAACTTTGCTGGATAGAGTATTCTTGGCAGACAGTTTTGTTTTTTTTTTTTGTATTTTTGTAATGGCTGGCAGACAGTTTTTATCTTTCAATATTTTGAGTACACCATTCCACTCTCTTCTGGCCTGTAGAGTTTCTGCTGAGAAATATACCGATAGCCTAATGGAAGTTCCTTTGTAGATTACTGTCTTTTTATCCCCTGGCTGCCTTTAAAATTCTTTTTTTTAATCATTGACTTTTGATAGTTTTAATATAATGTGTCTTGGAGGAGGTCTTTGTTTGCATTGAGATAATTAAGTGTTCTATTAGCCTTGTGGACTTGTGTATCCAGTTCCTCCCCCAGGTTTGGGAAGTTCTCAGCTGTTATTTTAATAAGCTCTCTGCTCCCTCCTTCTGGGATATGCTTATCTTTTTTTAAAATAATTAATTAATTAATTAATTTTAATTTTTGGCTGCGTTGGGTCTTCATTGCTGCGTGCAGGCTTTCTCTAGCTGCAGCGAGCGGGGGCTACTCTTCGCTGTGGTGCGCGGGCTTCTCATTGTGGCAGCTTCTCTTGTCACAGAGCACAGGTTCCAGGCACGCCGGCTTCAGTAGTTGTGGCACAGCTGTGGTGCACGGGCTTAGTTGCTCCGCGGCATGTGGGATCTTCCCAGACCAGGGCTCGAACCGGTGTCCCCTGCACTGGCAGGTGGATTCTTAACCACTGCACCACCAGGGAAGCCCCTGGGATACGCTTATCTTTATGTTGCATTTTCTAATGGAGTCAGGTAGTTCTCATAGAGTTTCTTCATTAAAAAAACTTAGTTCTCTCTCCTCTTCTACCTGAATCATTTCTAGATTTCTATCTTTGAGTTCACTAGTTCTCTCTTCCATATAGTTTGCTCTATTTCCAATGATTTCTAATGCATTCTTCATCTCATTTATTGAGTTCTTAAGCTGCAGAATGTCTGTCGTGTTCTTTTTTAGAATTTCAGTCTCTTTGGTAAAATATTATTTCTGTTTGTTAGTGTTATTCCTGAGCCCACTGATCTGCCTCTCTGAGTTTTCTTGTAACTTGTTAAGTTTCTTCACGACAGCTATTTTGAATTCTCTATCAGTTAGATCACAGTCTTTCATGACTTTAAGTTTGGTTTCTGGAGAATTGTCATTTTCTTCTTGTGGTTCTGTGTGACCAAGGTTTTTCATGGTGCTTGATGAGTTATTCCTTTGCCAGTGCATGTGAAGTAGCAAACGCCTTTCTTCTTTAGGTAAAGCTTTTTTTGCAAACTTGATTCTATCAACAGGTTGGTAATTAGAGGCCTTTCTTTCGTTTTTCAGTAGGTGGCGCTATAGCACAAGTTTTTGGTTTCTCTTACCTGCGCTTCCTCAGGCTGTATTTGAGAATTGGCACTTTCCATCCTCTACTGCCTCTGCCGGAGGTGTTGCGGTGTCCTTGTCATCATTGCTTGTGCCTCTGGGGCCGCCGGAGCCTTGTTGCTTCCAGTGCCCCTGCTGTTGCTGGTGTTGTCATCGGGGGCACGGGAATGGTCGACGCCTCTGCCATGTTTGGGGTTGCCTGAGTCGCGGGCACCACCGCTGTGGTGAGGGGAGGCAAGTGAGCCAGGGCTTCAGGTGCCTCTGCCCCATCTGGGATTGTCAGGTTTGCGAGTGCCACCTCCACTGCACCGGGTTCCCTGTGGCTGCATGTGCTACTGTGTTGGGCGGCCAGAGTCGTGTGTGTCACCTCTGCTGCTGCTTCTGCATTCTCTGGGGCTGCGGCTGGGATGGTGGGCACCACGTCCATTGTTCCCCCGGTTCTGTCTCCTGTGTATGTTCCAACCCACTCACCTTTAGATCTACAGCCGTGTGGATCTCTCTGGCGTCCTGGTGTGTTGGGCAGAGGAGCCTTTGTTGAGTTATGGATGTTTTATTTTAACTGTAGGTTGAAAGGGAGAGGCAACGGGAGCATCTCATGAAGCCATGATGCTGATGTCACTACAGGAATAAGTTTCTTTACAGACATTTAAGAAAGGAATCCTCTAGCAATGCCTTGCACCTGCACATCTCACTAGGCATACCTAAGACGATAGTTCCCGGTCCAGCTGAGACTGCTACATTTTCTCTGCAAACCAATTCATGCTCTTATACCTCCTATCCTGGCTCCCCAGTCATACATGCACAGAGGAATCATTTTGTTCTCCAAAGCCCAGCTGCTCATATGTGATCTGTGGATCAGCAGCGCTCCATAAAGAATTTTTAATCCATTTCACTCACAGAATTAAAACAGCATTAACTTATGAATATAATGAATAATGCTTCAACCATTACTTGTGATATTTTAAGAAGATGGTAATTGAAACATTGAGATTATTCAAGTAGTGTAAAATTTTACAGTTAATAAAAGTTCCTCTAACTACAGTAGGTAAAATTTTTTTAATTATTGCAAAATAAAAAAATTATAATGCTATGTTAAAAATCATAATGATGGCATCGAACAAAAACATTTCTTATACTTCGTTGACATTATCGCTCTGCTTTGTAGATTATCTGCTTTGAGGATTCCATGAAGTAAAATTTAAAAACATTAAAAAATGGTTTCGGTTTCTGTTCCTGTCCAACACAATGATTAGCTTCTTTATCACCCGGTCAACCTACGCTCACACAATCCAGACTCACTTTGGTGCCACTGTAGGCAAAATGCAATTAGGAAGGAAAATTTACTGCTGAACTCATCAGACAACAAGGTCCCCAAACATGTATAAATGACTTTTGATTATCCACTACTTTGCTTTCTCTCATCAGCAGAGACAACTGGAAGCTGAGTGAAAACAATTTTATTTGTAAAATCAGGGTAACCTCCGAGTTTAGAGAGTTCCTATGTGGTTTTTATAATCTGTAAAGATTCTGAAGAGGATTAAGCCTACAGGAGAAAAAGGGTGAAATAATCAGTTTAAGAATAAGTATTTATGTGTGCTGTTATTATCATCGTGTGTGTGCGTGTGTGCGTGCCTGTATTCCGATAAGACTTCACTAACAAAAGTAGGCAGCAGCCCAGATGTAACCCATGGGTTGTAATTTGCTAACTGCTAACCTTAAAGATACTCAGAGATGACCTGGCTGCCTGAGGGGACTGTGGCCCGGTCTGCTCCTCTGTGAGATGGAACCTGTCCCAGGGGCTGGTGCTGTGCTTAGAGCTATGCACGTGGGTGGCACAGGGCACTGTGTTGGAGAGTTTCTAACCAAGTGGTGGGTGCAGAGGCCAGAAGGTGAGGGCTGTGCTGGAGTAGGCTGAGCTTTCCTAATAAGAAGCAACAGATGCTTTATTCCAGATCAGGCTCAACTCTCCTAATGCCCCCCGCCCCACACACACGCACACATGGTTTCTGGGCCCTGGGTGGGCATTGTCCTTGCTGGGCCCCTAGGAGCCCTGTGCTAGAAATGGCCCAGTTGTAGCTCTTCCAGGAATCCAACGCGTCTTGCACCTGCATCTCCAGGTTCTCTTGGGTGAGGAAGTTTTTCATCTTCTCCTGCAGCTGTAGCACTTCCAGCTCCTAGAGTCATGTCCAGGCCTGCGCCTCTCCAGCCTGGGGGGCCCTGTCCTTGGCCTGCTGCTGCCCCTGCTCCGGGTTCTTGGCCTACTCCCAGGCCGTCAGCTCCCGGCACTCACTGATGGCCTTCAGCACCTTGCACTCTGCCAGGACCCAGCCCAGGCTTGGTCTGCCTTCTTCTGCACTTTGGGCACTAATTTCAGCCTGAGGACCCACACAGTCTGGCAGTACTGAGAGTAATGCTGGGTCCACATGGAGAACTCCACAGGATCCACCGTGGATGGGTCCCCCCACACCTGACCTTGGACTTGGCCTGCGGGGCGTGTGGCGGGTCTTGTGGCCGCTCACTGGGAGCAGCAGTGGGGCGCGCTCCCAGGTCCTATTTTATCATCATTTTTACGTCAAGCCTCAAATTAGGTATTATTGTTGCCATTTTATAGATGAGAAAACCAAGGACTTTGACCCAGGGAGCCCTGCAAAGAATCCAGGCTCTGCCATACAACCCGGTCTCAGTGATCTTTTGCAAGTAGAATATCAATACATGGAAGCAATTGTCACTTTAGAATTTGAAAGAACTTTATCAGATTAGTTATTCTGTTTTTTCCCCTGTATCTGTATTGAAGGCTGCTGTGCTCCGGGCATGGTGCTAGGAATACAATAGCATTAAGACAGTTTTTGCCCTTAAGAAGCTTAACCTTTAGGTTAAGAAGTTGCAGTTGGGAGTGACAAAAAACCCAACTCAATGTGACTTGAGGGCAAATAGGAAATGTATTAACTCACATATCATTAAACAGTCCAGGGACAAGACTGGTTTCAGATTGACCTAGGGCTTCAAGTGATGTTCTCTGTCTTCCCATTTCTTAGTCCCACTTTATTTTTGGTTCATTCTTCAGCCTCCTGTTTTGTGATGACTTCTGGTATGAGTCTGTATTCAGGCTCCCCAGTCTAAGTTTCACTGTGTCCTATTAGGTCTCCTTGGGCACACGCCCATCCCTGAACCAAGCACTGGGGCTTGGAGCATGATTGGCGCTAAAATGGCTCTGCTCTAAATCCTGTGTGGGATCTCTGTGTTGGGCGGAGTCAACGCCCTCAGAAACACTGAGCTTATTGTAAGAGAAAGGGCAGTCTCCCAGAGAGAAATTTATTTACCAAGAGAAAGGTCTATAAAAGCTGGGGGGTGGGGGAAAAGTCTACAACAGAGGTGAAAGCATTAAGAGACTAGACAGACTCTACAATGCACAGGCTCCTGCAGAGACACGTTAAGAGGAATAGCTGATTCAGTACTGGCCAGGTCAGGGAAGTAGACCTGGGGAAATAGTGCTTAAGCTGAAACCTGAAAGACAAGTAGGGGTAACAACCTATCCTGGGCTAGAGAGGTAGGCAGAGGCCAGATCAGACAGGTAGGTCCTGGAGTTCACGTAGTGGAATTTAAACTTTATGAGGGCAATTGGAGTAGATGATTGCCTATTTTATCAGTAGGGCACCTGGAATGCAGATCACCTTCTGCATCATAAGCATTTGTTTTGGAATCTTTCCTACTTTTTCTTCATATTTTTATCTTAACTTTTCTCTGTTCCCATTTGCTATCTTAATGCCAGCTGGCACTCTGTTTCCTACATATCACTTTTTCCTTGCCACGCACATCTACTTCGATTCAGGAGGTCATTCCAGCATAAACTCTGGTGAATTGACCCAGGCGAATTTCTAGATTCCTAAACTGAATAATGGTCTTAACAAAACATTACTGTCTATGGAGGAATTTAATATTTGACAGAAGTGTCATTTAAATTTAAAGGTGATTTATTCATGAAAGAAGTTGGGACCACTTAGTAGCCATCAAGAAAAACAAAATATTAGATCCTTACCTCACACCAAATAAATACCAAATGGATTAATCACTTACATACAAAAATCATAATACCAGATGAAAACTACGGAGTTTCTTTTAAAAACAATCTTGTATTAATAGTGACTTATAAATATGAAACAAAACCTAAGATTGATTAATTCACTAATTTATTAAAATGAGACAATTCTGTAAGGCAAAAATTATCCTTAAAGTCAAAAGAGAAATGCCATACTACAAAAAAATATGCTATTCAGATTATGTATTTCATTAGCATTAAAAGAGTTCCCCAAAATCAATCAGAAAAAAGAGAACCACCCCAAAAGGAAAATCTTACAGAGAATATAAACAGAGTTCACAGAAAGGAATGCTAATGTTTTTTAAACTGTGAAAAAAAAAAGTCTTATAATTGGAAGGAAGGCAAATGAAACTACCATGAGATTCTATTTTTTACTTATCTGATTATCAAAAATCATCAATTTTGATAACACACTGTGCCTGTGACAGTGGGGAAAATAGGCACTCCTATACACTGCTGTTGAGAATTTCAAGATGTTCCAGAGAAGAATCTGGCAACAGCTATCAAAATTACGAATTCATGTACACTTTTGACCAGCAAATCCACTTACAGGAAAGTTGTTTCTACAAGGATATGTATTGAATCACTGTAACAGAAGAAGTTTGCAGAAACAAACAAAAACCCAACCCTCGGGCTTCCCTGGTGGCGCAGTGGTTGAGAGTCTGCCTGCCAATGCAGGGGACACGGGTTCGAGCCCTGGTCTGGGAAGATCCCACATGCCGCGGAGCAACTAAGCCCGTGAACCACACCTACTGAGCCTGCGCTCCGAAACGGGAGAGGCCGCGACAGTGAGAGGCCCGCGCACCTCGATGAAGAGTGGCCCCCGCTTGCTGCAACTGGAGAAAGCCCTCGCACAGAAACGAAGACCCAACACAGCCAGAAAACAAACAAACAAACAAAAAAAACCCAACCCTCCTAAATAGCCTTTATTACCACACTAATTAAATAAATTAGGGCACATGTATACCTGAAATATGATGCAGCCATTACAAATAATAATGCAGCATGAAATAATCTCCAAAATATAGGAGAAAGAAGTGGGGTGTAGAACAGTGCATCCAGTATGATACCACACGTGTAAACTTTATGCTAGGACATGCATTTGATAGCTCTGGTAGAATACACAAGAAACTGATTTTGTTGACTGCCTCTAGGGAGAGAAACTGGTGGCTGAAAGACAGAGGTGGGAGGGACAGTTGCTTTGTGCGTATATTACCCACCCTAAAAATCTCTCTCCTTCCCCAAGTACAACTGCCCTGTGATGCTCTGAAGGTCAGCTGACCCCTCTTACTTTTTTCATCTTCTCCTGAAATGAAACTATCTCTCCTTAATGCTCACATCTTCCAAAGACTAGGTGCCCTGTTATCTAATGAGATCTTTATATAAGACCCTTTGTAAAGTATAAAACACTGAATACGGGTAAGGAATAACTATTATCAATACTAGTCTAATACCTTGAATTGTATTAATTTGACAAGCAAAGCAAGGAAAAGTTGGAGTAGAAAAATAAATTTCCCTGATCTTAAGTAGATTTAAGCGTTCCTCTCTTCTGTGTATTTAGCCTTTCCTTGTCAGAGAAAGGACCACAAATTCCCGAGGTTTAGTACGGTGCTTAGCTCACTGTGGGTGTTTAACAAATGTTAAATAATAATAACAGCTATTTATGGAGCATTGCCCTACCTGATGATCCTTTCCCTCCATTGAGTCACACCTTCTAGCAAGCCATTTTTAAAATGTATTCCTAACTAAATTAAGGTGGAGTAACTCACAGTGAGAATTGATATTTATATAAAAAAGAGAACTGGCACAGAACCAATGATTTAAACTGCAACTTTCCAATTCTTTCTTGGTGGCATTAATAATGGTGGCCTTTGGAAATGTCTTTTCTTTTATCAAATACCATATTATAATTGTGATAGGCTGGCTCAAGGGTAATCTTCTCAGTTGCTGTTTTTTTTTCCTCCCCTTTGCTTTTATATTTTGTGATATGCCATGGGGGAAGGGCATCAAAGGGAATAATAATCTAATTTTAACCTTTAATTGTTCTTGCTGTTTAACTATGTCTCTGGTTTCACAGTCTTCCTGCTCATTAAGCTATATCCCTCCTCTGCTATGGCCCATGAGTCCATGGGGGCTGAGATAAATGATCTCTGAAGGTCTCTTCAATTCAGACACTACATGTTCCTTTAGAAAAGATGTATATTTTATGTGTCTTGTATTGTTTTTGTTTGTGAAGAATTATGTCTGTTCAATAAACTTGAATAAAATATTAACCCTTTAAAACGATAAAAATTCTCTAGGTCCTTTAAGAATATGTCCATGGAGCTGAGTTTCTGAAACTCTGGTTTAATAAAAATGCATAGTCATATCTCTAAGGCATCACAAAATTGGTTATTCTTACCTGGCATGCCTTTTCTCTGCCTGGCAAACTCCTACTCAACCTTCAAAACTCAGCCCAAATGTCATCTCCTATCTGAATCTTTCCCCAGCAAAGATGGGCAGCCCCCTCTCTGCTTCCAGGCCACCTTTCAACCCTGCAGCTCTTCTCTTGAGCTCTGCACTCATCTGCTTTTGTGCCTGTACTACTCCTTGTCAGCAAGAGTGTTTCCTATTCACCTTGGAGTCCCCAGTGACTGGAGCATAGGAAGTACTCAACAAATGTATCTTGAAGGAAGGAATGAATAAATTATTGGAAGTAATAAGTCCTGGGTTCTAGTCTCAGGTCTGCTGCCAATAATGTGTGGTCCTGAGCAGCTTGATTAACTTTTCCAGACTTCGATTTCCTCAAGTATAAAATGAAGGGATATTTTAGAAGCTCTCTTAGGCCTATTTGATGATTTTGTTTTCTTTATTATTATTAAGACTATTAACTCCTTTGGGCAGGGATTCTATCTTCTGTGTCACTGTACATAGCACACTGTTTCATAAATATTTGTTAAATTGCTCAGAAAAACATGAATCGAAAAAGTAACTTATGATTAAATTGTTGGGCAAATGGTGTCACCTCAAACCAAGGGGCTGGTCCTTTTGCATGGTTAGCTTTGAAAGAACATTCATTATATAGAATTTTTTGTTCACATTTTTATGCATCTTCAAATGTGAAGGGCACCTGTGAAGCAGTGGCAGCAGCCAGGTCTCAAAGAGACAAAAGTTAATGAAAATAAATGATAATCACTATCATGAATGGATATCATTTATTGAGCACTTATTTTGTGCCAGGTAAATTATATACATTAATTTTAATTTTCAACACAACTTTTCAAAACCTTAGAAAACGATCAAACCAAACCTTAGAAAAGTTATGTAACTTGCTGTTCCAATTATCTCTTGCTGTGTAACAAAACCTCCCAAACAGAATGGTATATAACAACAACTGTTTTATCACACTCCTGGATTCTGTGGGTCAGGAATTCAGACATAGCATGCTGGGTGTACTTTGTCTCTGCTCCTATTTGTAATCATTCCTTGAATTATTTACTTATACTTAGTCTGGTGTGTGTGTGTGTGTACACACGCTAGGAACCCCTAGATGGACTGACCTGGCTGTTGGCATTGCCTGGGAAGGTGAGCCTGGGATTAAGCGTGATGCCTGCTAGGCCAGTGGTCCTCAACTCTGGCTGCATGTACATTAGAACCATCTGGGAAACTTGTACAAAATGCTAATGACTATAACCCATCCCAGAACTCCTAAGTCAGAATCTATGGGGGGTAGGGCCAGACACTGATATTAAAAAAAAAAATTTCCCAGATGAATAAAATATGCAGTCAAGTTTGAGAAGTACTGCACTAAGGAATTCAAATGCTTTCAGTTGCGTATCACTGAGACTCCCTGGAGTGGGACTCATAGAAGATGGAGGAGTGGGATAGACTCCATGCCAGGAATGAGAGCCTTGTTATCAGACAGGGAGCTTTGCGCAGAAGGTGAGGAGACTCAGAACTGCCTAGCGTCACAGGTCAGCCAGCTCTGGTCCCACGTTGGGCCAGAGCAGCAGTGAACATGTCCCAGGATTGAAGGAGGAGCACCTCGGACAGCTCCCCTGACAGAGGTAGGAAGCCCAGGATGCTGAGTCCCTCAAGGCAAGACTGGTCTGGAGGGCTTCATATGGGGCACGGAGCGGGGCAGTGATGGGGAACTTGACTGACAGATGCAATGGAAATGAGGCAGAAGGTGATATTAATTGAGCAGATTTGGCTCTGAAGCAACAGCCGGGGCAACACAGTCCAGGGGTGGATGGAACACAGTAAATCTGGAGGATATGTTTCTAATGATGTTCCTTTTCATTTCTTTTAATGGTACTATATTGTTTCATTTGTTAATTTTAAATGATCAGTTATAATTTTATGAGAAAGTCGTCATTCTTATAAATGAAATAATTCTTCCTAATTGAACAGCATTAAAAAATATAGGGATACCAAAATTAATAAATATTTGTTATTTGTAAAGGTTTCTTTTGCTGAAGTTTTCACTTAGTTCTTCAGTACTGTGAATCGCTATTTTAAGAGAATTTAAGACACTTTGAAGCCTTTTGTTCCAACTGTAATTTATCACTGTTGTAAAGAGAAGTCAAAGTAATACAGTGTAATCCCACCATGTCCTCATTTAACTTAGTCAAATCTGACTACCCATGCTTGAAGAAAAATACAAAGGCAGAGGAAGGAAGAAACAATTTAAATACTGCAAACGATTCTGCTCTATCACTAAATGAGTGTATTGCATTTTCTCTGTCTCTCACATTGAGAGCATCTTGCTATGCTGATTGTGATCTTTGTGTTTATTGCTTAGACCACATATTTATGCATATTTATTACTGAATACAGTTATAACATAAAACTGCAAATATTTATGTACATTGTACTTTAGGGGCAACATGCAGGAAGTTTGCGAATAATTGTAAATACACTTGATTTTTGTCTTGCGGGCTAATAATACAACCACCCCACACCACATGATACGATTCCAATGCATATTATTTTATTCCTACAGATGAGCTTTCTTTATAATCACATGATTTAGTTTTCAGAACTGGAGGGCTGGTTATTGTCAGGAAGCCTTCCTTGCCCCAGGTAAGGTGCCTTTCTCCTGTACTCCATAGCACCCAGTGCAACTCCTCTTCTAGAGTTTTCTAGAATTATGTCCTGACTTGTACAGCAATTTTTACTTGTCTATATTGTCCTACCCCTAAGACTGTGAAGGCCTTGGAAAGAGAGTTTGTTCATTGTATTTCCAAAGCCAGACATAGTGTTTGGTGTATACTAGGTACTCGGCAAGTATTTACAGGACAAATGATGATATTAATCTCTCTATATCTATGTCTGACCAGTTTCACAGCTGCTTAAAATGATGTACGTTCAATCCTTGCCATTTCGGACCCAAGCAACTTCAGGCAAATGGTTTTTGATTTTTTTCTTTAACCTGCTCCAGGGTTGAAAACCACACACCATGTATTATAAACTGTTCCAGTTGTTCATCACCAAGAAATTCTCCTTCATGTGCAAACAAAATCTCACCTGCTTTGTGTTCACATCTTCTTTGCCCACTCTGTGAACTAGTAAAAGGTACATGAAAACATGCTCTCAGGAAGGCAGTTCTTACTTTGAAGATTAGCCTTGGGAATTAAAGGCGAAACAGAAGCACAAGGCATGGATTGTCGATTTATTGTTTCTGTGTGACTGACGTCAGCCTCAGTAGTCGTTGGTGCTGATAGTACCCTTCCCCATGGATGTATTCATGTGCATGCATCTGTTTCCCTGCACATTTTTCAGTGTTTGCAGATGCTCAGAGTCAGTCACGGGCTGAGCGTTCCCCTCGGGAAGGAGTTAATAAACCTACCGAGGGCTGCAGTAGACCAGGGACATTTTCACACCTTCCATGGGTAGGGCCACACATACCATTTCAGATTTAATTTGTCTCCACTCTTAATTCCAGGCACTCACATCACATTCTTAACTGTTTAGCAGGTGTGACATTCCTCTCAATGCCAGTCTTGAGCATGGATGCCTGGAGCCTGATCTCGTGCCACAAGTTCATGCATTTGTTACTGATCTTCCCTGCTGTGCATGTCAACCTGTGACTTTGCTATGGCAGTCAAGGTACAGAAGTAGCCACGTGTTAAGGGAATCTGGAGTAATTAAAGGGCTCAGATTTAAAAGGGCTTATTCAGATGAGCTCTGCAAAGGACTTGAATTTAGACTAGGGTTTTTTTTTTTTTGGCAGCACTGCACGGCATGTGGGATCTTAGTTCCCCGACCAGGGATCGAACCCGCACCCCCTGCATTGGAAGCACAGAGTCTTAACCACTGGACTGCCAGGGACGTCCCTAGGTTAAAAAATGTGGAATATGCCCTCATCTTCACTTGCCACCCATTTCTGATATCAGGATACATGCAACGATGCATGTCTCTGTGTGTGCCCATGTCCATTTGCATGTGCACACGTGGACATTACAAAGCCCACAGGCAAAACGAAGGTGACAGTCACTGCTCAATGGAATGACCTCATCCCTCCTCTCCTGCTCAGCACCCTGCTCCTGGCTCTTCTCCCAGAGTCAGACCTTCTTCACAGCCATGGATACACCTCTGGCCAACAACACCGCTCTGACACACTTGGCAAAAGAAGGGCATGGAAGTGAATCATTAAATTCGTTGATACGGAGGAGAAAATTAATTAGAATAACCAGATGTTCAGGAAAAGAGTAATGAAATTTGATCCCAAGCTTGGGCAAATTAAACTCATATAATTCATTTTCATCACACCTTAGTCTCATTTAAGTGGGATGTGAAAGAATGGGAAAGAGTTAAAGTCAGGTACAATAATAAATCGAGTCAGAAAAAACATTCTCTTTTATTTCACATGTGATCTCGCATTGAAATGTTTAGCATTATAATTAGGTCTGACTTCTTTAATTGTAAAGGCATGAAGAGAGGATTTGAAAACATGAAAAAAACCCCATTCGACTTCCATAGCAACAAGAGATTTTCTGAATCAAGTGAACAGCAGGAATATTAAAAAAAGAAAAACTGACTCCCCAAATACTGGAAGCTGATTTGAAACCAAACTATGAAAGAATATAGTGGTATTTGCAAATATGGCCAGGCTCTCTTGATAGTTCCTCGCTTCGTTTTTATCGCTGGCACAGTATCATTCTCTACTTATAATTAGATAAACATACAGTGTATGTATAAAGCAATTCAGAACCTGTATTCTGACTCACCAGTGTGGGGAAAAGAAGTGTTTTTTAGTATGGTTTTTCCGTGACTGAAGTGGTGGAAGTAAAATCAACAGCTGCAGTGGCAGATATTTGAAGGCATAGAGGGTTAGCATTAGGTATTAGGAGAGGGGACTGAGGCCATTATGACCATCAGAGTGTCTGAGATTAGAAATCCCAGGAAATTGTAGGGCTGGGAGAGAATCAGAAGGGAAACAGAGGCTTGAAGATTAAGTGACTGGTCCCACATCACCCAGAGAGGTGTTAAAGCCCATTAGAATCCTGTTTCTCTGACATCCTTTCATTAACCTCCACTTTCCGGGTGGGGTCGTCCCTGTTCCACTCCTCTCTCCACCTGCAGCTCCACAGAACTTGACAAGACATCTGTGATGACAGAGCATCTGCCCGAGTTGAGTCCTAAAGAGAATCTAACTTGTCAGGGTCACCCGCTGGAATAATGGGAACCCCAAATATAAGCTTTTCAAACTTGCCGGCCGAATCTTATCCTGATTTATCTGGACAGCTTCTGCAGTGTGCCACTTAAGTTTGCTTGTTTAGACAGTCTGCCTTTCTGTTACCGAGTCTAAGCTTGTACTGCTCGCCGCACACCAGGCCAATAATCGAAAGATGAGTTGCTGGGGCAAGGAATAACGACTTTATTTGAAATGCTGGCAAACCTAGAAGATGGTGGGCTCATGCCCCAAAGAACCATCTTACCTGAGTTAGAATTCAGGCTCCTTTTATACTAGAAGGGGAGGGAGTAAAGTCAAACACTTCCTGGTTCCCATCAGCCTCAGGAGGGAATGTGTTAATTTCTTCCTCTCTGCAGTCATTCACAGGTGGGCCTGGTCAGGATGTTTCCTGTGAGCTTAAACAAAGGTATTCTAGCTTAATGCTCATTACCTGGGAAGCAGGGTTCCCAGCGATGGGCCATTATGTATAATTTAAGCTTCTAGGCAACATCCCTGTAGGGATTAACTTGTAATAGAATACAAAAGGTTCTTCCCTATTACATTTCAACTTATTTGTAATTTGGGTAGAATTGATTGGCTTTCTTACTAGTACCCAAGAATGCAGTGATACTGGGGAAGAAGGTCACTGCTGTCAAAGCTGGACGCTCAGAGCTGTCTGGCCTCCACCAACAGCTTTATCTCCACGCTTGGCTGAGATGGGACTGGAAAGCCAGGGATCCCACTGCTGACCCTGGCTCCAGCTTCTGATTCTCTTTCCAATCATTGCATAAAAGAGGGTTAAGAGAAGTTCAACATCTGTCAGGAAGTTATATAAAACTTACCCTTCTTCCTCACACATGCCCTTGTTTCTAATCTTTTCACCACCGGACTGTCTACCCACCTGCCTCATCAGCTGAAGCTCTGTCATCCTGCCTGGGATGGTTAATTTTACGTGTCATCTTGGCCAGGCTGTGCTACCCTGATATTTTGTCAAATGCTAGTCTAAATGTTTCTGTGAAGGCATTTTTTTTGTATTTAAAAAATTTATTTTATATTCATACACTGGCATACTATATAGCAATGAGAATAAACAAAGCGCAAGTGCACACAATGTGGGTGAGTCTCTAAAAGGTTCTGGTCACCAATTCCAGTGTGTGTGTGTGTGTGTGTGTGTGTGTGTGTGTGTGTGTGTGTGTGTGTGTGTGTGTGTGTGTGTTGGGGGGCGATTCCCCATACCAAGGAGAAATTCTCCAACACTACAATTTAAAAAAAAATAAATCTATTTATGGCTGCGTTGGGTCTTCGTTGCTGCACGTGGGCTTTCTCTAGTTGCAGCGAGCGGGGGCTACTCTTCATTGTGGTGTGCGGGTTTCTCATTGCAGTGGCTTCTCTTGTTGCAGAGCATGGGCTCTAGGCACGTGGGCTTCAGTAGTTGTGGCATGCAGGCTCAGTAGTTGTGGCTTGCAGGCTCTAGATCGCAGGCTCAGTAGTTGTGGCGCACGGGCTTAGTTGTTCCGCAGCACATGGGATCTTCCCGGACCAGGGCTCGAACCCATATCCCCTGCACTGGCAGGCGGATTCTTAACCACTGCGCCACCAGGGAAGTCCCAACACTACAATTTAACTCAATTCTGACCTATCTTTGCTGAGATAGCATCAGATCCCACAGGTTAAGGGGTCACTCCTACAAGACTGCCCTCCCAAGTTCAGATGCCAGTCCCAAGTCCAGATTGTCACCTGTGCTTCTAACTTACCTGCTATAGATTGGAAGTTGCAATGAACCCCTCTCTGGGTTTAATTAATTTGCTAAAGTGGCTCACAGAACTCAGAGAGACATTTTACTTACAGGATCACTGGCTTATTATAAAAGGCTATAACTCAGGAATAACCAGATGAAAGAGATACATACACAGGGCAAAGTATGGGGAAAGAGTGCAGAGTTTCCCTGCCTGTGAAGGCATTTTTTAAGATGAGATTAACATTTAAATCAGTAGACTTTGAGTGAAGCAGATCACCCTTCCTAATGAGGGTGGGCCTCATCAAATCAGTGGAAGGCTTTAAACGAATAAATACTGATGCCTTCCAAGAAAGAGGAAATTCTGCCAGCAGACTGACCTTGAGCTGAAGCTGAAACATGAACTCTTCCCTGGGTCTCGAGCCTGTTGGCCTGCTCTGTAGATTTTGGACTTGCCAGCCCCTACAATTTTGTGACCCACTTCCTTAAGATCAATCTCTCTCTGTTGGTAGGATATGGAGTGATGCTGCCAGAGCCAGTGGAATTGTTGCACAGGACAAGACAGAGAATAACAGAACGGACCAACCTCTAATTCAAAATGTGCCCACAGTACAAAGTGGTACCTGAAAAATCACAGTGACAATTTTGGAAGCAGCTTGGTTCTGTAGAGCAGCTCATGTTAACCCCTCCCAATAGTTAGGGCCTGTCTGTCCTGTGCTGCTATTCTTTTATCACATCTAAGCTCCAAAAGATGGATACAAGCTTAAATTCATACTACTTTTTAAAAAAAACATTACTAGTGAAAATCCATTACTTCACTTTGTTTCCTTCATGTTGTGCTATATCAAACATCTATTCTTCTTCTAGAATAATTCATTTCTTTACTACTTCAGGCAAGGTGACAGAGAGACTTTAAGCCCAATTCTGGATTCTTTTGAATAGTACCACTGCTTCACTACAAAGCTGTGATGGGAGTCACAATCTGATATGGGACCATCTCTCTCTACATAAGAGGGTGGCTGTGGTTATTCTTTTGTGCTCTCCCCTGATGGAAAAAAACATTCACTTTTTACATTTTTACAGAATAAACAGAGCTATAATGTATGTTTAAAAAAATACGTGTATAGAGTGAGCGAGCCAGAGAGATACACACATTCTGTTGGTTCTGCTTCTCTGGAGAACCCTGAGTAACACACTGCCTCATACTGTTTGGGAGCCAGGCCAACATCAGGTTGGTAGACACTTCTGTGTCACAAATCTGTGACTGCTGGGATCCTTCGTGGGGCAAATTTTCTCTGAATCTCTTGAAACAAGTGTCTCTAACAGAGAAGAGAGGGGTATTTTGGAAGCAGATACAGAACTTGGGAAAGCTGCTACTTTCCCTTGCAGCTCCTGCCCCTCAGGAGTTGTGCAGCTGAGAACACAGGGTAAATGGGCACCTGTCTCATTCATTCCACTATTTATTCAAATATTCACTGACCGTCTACTCTACGCCCACCCAGTTCTCTTCCAGATTCTCACTGGAGAATCAAAGTTGAACAAGATTGATGAGACTTCCACCATCACAAAACCTGCATTCTTGTCGGGAGAGAGGCCAATAAACATCGATACAATTTAATTTTGGATTGTGGCAAGTGTTTTGAGGGAGATGAGGGAAGCAGGGACAGAGTGAAGGAAGAGAGGGTCCTTTAGATAGAATGATCAAGGAAGGTGATTTCGAGGGGCTGACCTAAACATAGGCTTGTCAATGACAAGTGCCTCTACTGATCAAGTGCTGCATGTGCTTTTTCAATTGAAAACAATTTAAGAAATGAAACAATGAGTCAAAAGAGCCTAAATGTAAAATATTTAAATAATACGGAAATAGACATAACTAAAGGCAACAGGCCCCCTGACCCCTCCCCACTCCACTCCCTTTCCATGGGTGCCCAGTGTAACCATCACGCACCCTGCAGAATTTTGTCCATGCTTTTCTATGCTTGTGGGATCTGGTTTTGCATATTAATCTTCATTCCATCACATGCTTTTTTTCCATTTAACAATACATCTTCAAAATCTTTCCATGCAAATGCCTGTAAGTCTTTCTTTTTTTTTTTCCCACTGGGAAAATAATTTATTTTATAAGAAATTGTAAAACAAATGGAAAGAACTAAACCTTCAGATCAACTGATGTGAGACAGACCACACTGTGCTTTTTCTCCAGTGTCACAGGTCTGAGAAGCTGGGGCTGAGGTATCCATGGAGAGTCCTTGAAGAGTCAAGAGGTAGGAAGAAAAGTGACAGTAAGGGAAAGCTCATCTTGAATTTGGGGATATAATTCTAACAGTGTTTCACAAAAACACAGATGGTCTTGGCCAGCATCTATCATAAAAAGAAACTTCCAAATACCCTAATCATTAGAGGTTGTTCTACACAACTATTAAGAGTAAAAGATAGATATTTTTTCTTGCTTTTTTTCAAAGGTTCAAGTGAAAAATTCTTAGATCAGGATTATTTGAAATACATTGCTCAAGTAATCGCCTCAGAAGGCAGGAAATAATCATCTTTGAACAATGGTGGACTGCTTATTGTTTTTGAAAAAATCCCACAATGCCAGCTCCACTTGAACAAAAATTCCCCCTGGACTGGTGCCTAAAGTTGTTTTAAAATGCCCCCGAACATCTGCTCCCAAGCCTTCTCAATTCTGTTGGATAGATTTTACTAAGCTGTCTCAGAGTCTCAGCCTTGTTGTTGGGTATCTGGAGACCGGCGGTTTCAACAATGGTTGTTTTATATGCTTAACAACAAGGCTGGCATGTGATGGAACTCAGCCATGGAACCCCGTGAATACCAATAAAGAGTCAAACAAACAAATAAGCACGAATCTAACATTATAGTCTTCCAACCTGGCTAAATAAGCATATGCATATACCAGCCTGGCCAAATAAAAGTTGCATATGCAACTCTCATAAAACTCTAAGGTTGGTGGTGGTGTTCTTTTTTTCACAGAAAAAGAAAATAAAACTCAAAAAAAAAAGTAAATAACATGTAATAAGGCCGTAGGCTAAGCAAGTAGCACCCAAGCTCTCTGTGACTCTAAAAAAACATGTTTTTATAGATTCTTCCACTCGATCATAGACATAGCTGGAAAACCATAGGCTTTTCCTGAATTGGCAGGTCCATTTTGTGTTGGAAGGTTGTATTGTATATATCATTGATCTTAAAACTGGGTAGGAAAATATCCTAATAGTAGGATATTTTTAAAGGAATCATATTTTTAAAATCATATTTAAAAAAAACACACACATTTTTAAAGGAATCAATATTCAGACTTTGTCATCCACATATACTCTTATAATGTCGATTTGTGTGTAAGATTGTGTCTCCCAGAAGAAAACAGCTGTATTACTGTGGTGCTTTGCACCCAAATGTAAAAATATTCAGGGCACCAATCAAAAAATTGATGTCAGTAAAATTACTTTTCACAAAGGTACTTTTCACAAAGGCTCTCACATCTATTTTATTAAGATTTGCTGTTATAATTATTGTTTCATGTTTAGTAACTACCAATACTTACAGTGAGTTCAAATTGTTTTGAGAATTACATAATATCCATAATTGTAATGACAAGCCAATGAAAAATAAGTTTTAAACACTAAAAAAACCCAGTTATCACATTTATATTAGTGCATGAATAGACAGATAGATCAGTGGGACAGAACAGGAACTCCCCAAGTAGATTCAAGTGCAAGTGGAAATTGTGATTATGATAAAGGTGGCCTGCCTCTAACATTACTGGAAAAATGATGACTTGTAAATTAAATGGTGTTGGGGCAACTGGATAGCAATTTGAAAAAAGATAAAATTAGATCCATACCAAAGTTCCCAATTAATTACAGTTCTAAATGTAAAAATACTATACAAGAATAGAAGAAAATATAGGTCAATTTCTTTATAGGCCAGGGAAAAGCCTTTATAATGTTGATTCAAAATCCAGATACAGGTCTAAGGCCAGAGGAGGGAGATCAAGATGGCGGAGTAAGAGGATGTGGAGTTCATCTTCCCCCATGAACACATCAGAAATACATCTACATGTGGAACAGTTTTCATGGAAAATTAACTGGAAACTGGGAGATGGACTCCTATATAATCAGGGCTCTAAGAAAGATACACATGTAATCAGGTAGGATAGGAAGGAAACCATCTGGTTGGGATCTGTGCCCCTGGGAGGGAACTAAGAGGAAAAGGGAGATCACACAGGCAGGCATTCGCCCTGGGGAGTGAGGGCGTTGAGCCACATACTGGGCATCCCAGTCCTGGGGTCCTACATGTAGAAGACCAGCCCCCTTGGCTGCTTGGAGAATTGCCGGGACAGGTAGAAAGGCTGAAGCTTAGCCTCCACTCATAAGGAGTGCACTGGTGCTGGTTGCCTCCAGGTTGGGTGAAGAGAGGTCTGCCCTAGCAGCTGCCACCTCGCTGTGCTTCCTAGTCCGAGCTGAGTGAACAACCCATCCCTGCTACTCCATGCCAGTGGACCTAGGGCTGCCAGGACCTGGGAAAAGACTCAACCTACAACCTAGGAATGCAGAAGAACCTGGGGTCCCTGGGTGTAGTCCAGATGGGGCAGTGGTGGCCATTGTTGGTGCTTACTCGAAAAGCACCCCAGAAACAGCCCAGACTTTTGATGGCAGCGTGGCTGCTGGAATCCCCACCACTGCCTCACTGTGTGCCCCAGCCCAGGCTGAGCAAAAGCTCCAGCCCCGCCCACTCCATGCCACTGCCTAGCACTAGATCTGGGGCGACCACAACAGTGCAAAAGATGCAACTGTGGGCTGCATCTGAGCGGAGCCACAGACACCTACACAGGCAGCACATCGGACCCCTGTAAGCACATGAGCCCCACTTTCTTTAGCATTCCCCTCCTTTTGGGCAAAGGTCTCAGTGCGGGGAGAAAGAAAAACACACCATTAAAGAGAACAGAGCCAGCTTGAGCCTGACCCTCAGGGCTTCTACTCCAGTAACTTGGGAGTAGACCCCACCCAGGACAGGGCAGTGATGGCCACTGAACAGAGAGGAAGTCCTGCCTCACACCTAGAGCCAGCTCTAGCTCCTCCATCACCAGCTACAGCCCCTACCAAGGTGAGAGTGGTTACCACACCCTGAGGAAAAATGTGACAGGTGTCCGTATCAAATCCAGCACTCCCACCAAAGGGACTGGGCAAATGCAGTCTACATAGTCCACATAAGAACACCGCTTCAAGACCACAATTCATATGTTTCATCTAAATTCATAGAGACAGAGAAAGTTAAGTAAAATGAAAAGGAAAAGGAACTACTGTTAATTGAAAGAGAAAGAGAAAACCCCTGAAAAAATAATGAAACAGAAATAAGCAATCTATCAGACAAAGAATTCAAAACATTGGTAATAAAAATGCTAAGTGAATTAGGGAAGGGAATTGGCCTAAACACAGATCATTTTAACAAGGAACTAGGAAGTATAAAGAAGACCCAATCAAAAATAGATAATTCAATATGTGAGATAAAAAGCACTCTAGAAGCAATGAATAGTAGACTAAATGACACAGAAGAATTCATAAGTGATCTGAAAGATTAAATAATGGAAATCACCCAAACAGAACAGCAGACAGAAAGACAAATAAAAAAAAAAAAATGAAAGCAGCATACGAGATCTATGGGATAACATTAAACGTGCCAAAATTCAAATTATAGAGGTTCCAGAAGGAGAAGAGAGAGAGAAGGGGATTGAAAATGTATTTGAAGAAATTATGGCTGAAAACTTCCCCAACCTAAAGAAGGAAACAAATATCCAAGTACAGGAAATACGGAGGGTCCCAAACAAGATGAACCCAAACAGACCCACACCAAGACATATCATAATTAAAATGTCAAAAGTTAAAGATAAAGAGAGAATTCTAAAGGCAGCAAGAGAAAAACAAAGAGTCATATACAAAGGAATGCCCATAAGGCTATCAGCTGATTTCTCCACAGAAACTTCACAGGCCAGAAGGGAGTGACATGATATATTTAAAGTCCTGAAAGGGAAAAATGTGCAACCTAGGGTACTCTACCTGGCAAGATTATCATTTAGAACACAAGGAGCGATAAACAAGTTTTCAGACAAGTAAAAACTAAAAGAATTCATCAACACTAAACCTACTTTAAAAGAAATTTGAAGGGTCTTCTCTAAATGGAAAAGAAATAAAGATCTATAGGAGGGGGAAAATCCCAATAGGAAAGGCAATGTATAGACTGAAGATCACGTAAATAAGCACTTTATCACTTCAATAGATTAAAAGACAAAAAAATTGTAAAAGCAACTATAACTACAATTAACCGTAAAGGAATAAGTATGAAGATGTAAAATGAGACATCAAAAACACGAAATGTGGCAAGGGGGAGTAAAATATGTAAGTCTTTTAGAATGTGTTTGAACTTAAATGACTATCAGTTTAAATCAAGTAGATATAATTATGTGTCAATATATGTGAACTCCATGGTAACCACAAATCAAAAACCTACAACAGATACACAAAAACCAAAAGGAACCCAAGCATACTACAAAAGAAAATCATCAAACTGCAGAGGGAGAAACAAAAAGGACTACAAAAAACAACTGGAAAACAAGGAATAAAATGGCAATAAGTACATACCCATCAATAATTACTAGAAATGTTAATTGACTAAAGGCTCTGATCAAAAGACAAAGAGTGTCTGATTGGATAAAAAAAACAAGACCCTTCAATATGTTGCCTATAAGAAACTCACTTTAGGGCAAAAGACACACACAGAGTGAAAGTGAGGAGATGGACTTTTGAACTTTGTAAATATTTTATGTGTTCAAAAATAATTAATTGAAGAGCAATGGAAAAAGAAAATTGTAGAATTGAATGTAAATATAAACACAGGTACATAATCAAACTGATAATATAATGACACATACTCTATAATATTAAGGAACTTTTTTGCAGTTTTTTTTTTTCCTAAGGAAAGAAAGAACTGCAAAGAAATCTTGACCTTTACTTAGAAGTTTTATTGCTAGCGGTAGTATGGATACAGTAATTCTGAAACTATTTTGTGTGTACGGCAGGACAGAACACATGATTAAATACACTGATGTAGGTGGAAACAAGAGTTCTCATTTGTAGAAGAAGGAAGATACAAATATGAAACAAGAGATGGTGAGAAAGAACTCAGGGGTGCTGGATTAGAGTTGGAAACATCAACGATAGGAACTCTTAGAACTGTTTTCTTAGTTTTGTTCACTAAAAAGGCCTAGAAGCAATGACACCTTAGTATCAAGTATACCTAGAGCCCAGACTGTGGTTTCTAAGTACAATTCTCCATTAAAAGAAACCAGTACTCCTTGGAGAAATGGATGATTCCAAATTGGTTGTAGAGAAAGCCCAAGATGAGCCCAGAACATCTTGTGACGTCTCAACCTATACATATGTGTGTGTATATATGCACACATACAGACATATATGAATATGTATACTCAAGCGGAGGGGGAGAGATATTTTGAGACAGAGTCAGAAGGCAAATAAATGTGGGACAATGTTAACAGTTGAAGAATCTAGAAGGATATACCCATGCTCATTGTACTAGTCTTTTAATTTTTCTGTAGATTTGACATTTATCAAAACAAAATATTGAAGTAGTGGAAAAATTTCAAGTATAATAATTGAAAATTAGGGCAAAAGTTACTACATCCAGAACATAATTCGAAGATTGGCTGTTTTGGCATTTTGTAAGAGTCCTCTTGACAGCTGGGAGTAATTTCAAGCATGGGAATGCATGATCTGTTAAAAAAAATTCAAAGGAAATCAGAGAAGACAATAATGATAAACTTAGGAGAAAATTATGGAAGGGATATCAGAAAGTGGGTGAGCCAAAGGACTTCTAAACCAGACCAGTGTGACAAATCATCTTTGAACCCACTGGCAAGCTTTCTGGAGGCTTTTTCTGGGAGAACCAAACTTGGTTAAGTTCTCATACCTTCCACCTCCTTCTGATGGACTTATTCAAGTGTTTGTATGTAAAGAGGAAGGCTGAGAGGAAAAGCCTCCGGGATACTGCAAGGGGCAGCAGCAGGCTGGGGTAGCAGAGGAACAATTCTCCACAGGCCCATCTACATTTACAGGGTGGGATTTTACTTCTGTACTACGACACTGGGCATAAAATAACCTGTGCCAATTGATCTCACTTCCAAGCATCTGTGAGAGAAGTTCCATTTCTTTTCATGTACAGAACATTCTACTGTTTTCAAGGTGCTACCACATGTAGACCTGGACTCATTTGATCTTGATAACCAACATATCGAGTACTAGCAAGAGCAGATATTTTACATCTAGATTTTGTAGGTGACAAGTTGACAGAGAGGAGGCTTTACTTAAGGTTCCATGATGGGTAAGTGCAGGTGGGAAAATAATCTGCATGGGGTGTATAGTCCCTCTCAATCGCTCTGTAGAAAATAAGCAGTGGTGTCAGCAAGAGATGTTGTTTGCCCCAACAAGACTGCCAGGGAAAACTGACTCTTTGCTGGACCTCCAGAAAGTGTAGGAAAATGTGGTGGAGTCATAAGACACGGGCTCAGAGAAACTCCTGAAATCATGCTTGCTATCAGAAAGCAGATAGTCTATTTGCTCTGGTTTATGTTGTGCTCATTTCCCAGATGGATGGAAAGGATGCTGTGGTGGTGCTCTGGAATAGGGGATGTTCATTAGGGGATGTTCCCAAGATAATGGGGAAAAATTGAATGAAAAAAATATGCTGCAGACCAAATTTGACTTCCATTAAATATCATTTATAAGCCTTCTAAAAGAACAGAAAGTATTTACAGGAGCTTCAGATTCAGAAGAAGTAAAAGAAAATGACAAGCTTGTTTTCAATTTTTGTTGCACTTGCCTGCTACTGACTTGGCAATAGGGTACATATTTCATTTGGAGAGTTGTCTTTTTTATAGCACACAGGCTTTGTCACTACTTATGGTGACAGAAAGTGCCTCCTGGGTCTCTCTCATCCTCTGAGAAGGATCCCAAAACTTCCCGTTCCACAGGGTGGGCTCCCAGCTACCATGTGTCTATTCTGTGGCTCTCCCGCCAGACACGATGGATGGGCTGGGTGAACAGCCATCTATTGGTCACTTGAACTGAAGACATGTGCACTGGTGAACGTGGGGCCATCCTCTTGGTCTTGTACACACACACAAGAGAAGAAAGTCACAGAATAAAGTCAGTTGTCTTACTGAGGGGAGCAGAGCTAGCTATGATGAGAGGCAGACAATAGCCTGAATAAAAATGGAAATCTCCCAGGCTCTGCAAGCTTTACAATTCCCAGTTCTAGCCACTGTGGTGTCTGGCTATTCACATTATCTTGGACCTCCCTGAAATATCACTTGCTGGAGATTGCAGAAATGCCCATAATATTTTGCAGCTCCTCCCATCGGGAGGTGGATCTTTTCCCCATTTCTTGAATCCAGCTGAACTTATGAATTACTTTGACCAGTAGAACATGGCAGAAATGGAATTGTATGAGTTTTGATTCTGGGTCTCAAGAGCTGCTCTTTTAGGAACCCTGTGGCCACCAAGTGAGGACACCTTGTCTAGTATCCTGAATGGCCCACTTAGGTGCACTAGACGGCAGCCTGCCAATCCCTGTAAGTGTGTGAACACACTAGCTCAGGCTTATAACTGACATGCCAGCTGTGCAGATGCATAAGCTATCTCAGCAGAGACCAGCTGAGCTGGACCACACCAGAAAAATTACCCAGACAGTCTCCAAAACTGAGTTAAATAAAGGGTGCTGTTTTATGTCATTAAGTTTTGAGGTTATTTGTTATCCGGTAGTAGCTAACTGGTACACCCCTGTACCCTTCCAGTAAACTCCTAACCTATTTTTCCCCCTAAGCTGTGTGTTTTTACATCTGTGTATGTTTTTACTTGCAAACCAAAGAATCTTGACCAAGAGAGAAATTGTATCAATAGAGAAGGCTACAGAACTACAGAGAGACTGTGGAACTGATTGGCTAAGTCACTCAAGGCAGCATGCAGAAAGAATTCCCTCATTTGCATTATGTTTTACTGAAGCAGTTAATTAAGCAAGGAACCCACCACAACACCAATGGATGCCCATAAAATATTTTTATCCTTCCTTTTAATCGTTGTAATCCTTGTCCTGTGAGATGCAAAATATTCTGTGGTCTGGTAACCAGTGCATGGTGTTGCCTTGAAGACTTTTGTTTCTTGTATCTTTTTCTAAGTGGGGGTGGTTTGTGGTTCTGACAGCTTTCTAATTTTTCCATCTAACTATTGAATTGTAGGGTGGAAAAGAGCATTGTCCGACAAAATGGAGTCTGGTCTAGAGGGAAAATGGGCTAATCTGGAAATCATTCATTTTGAGGATAGGGGCCCATTGATGACATTTTTGGTTTCAGTTGCTAGATATGACTGATTGGATTATCTCCCTTTAGGAGGAGAGTGGGTGAGAGTGTGTAGTTCAATGTAAGCTGCTTTAATCACGTATGGCAGGGAGACCTCATATAAGGAGACAGGTAGAGGGGTGTGTGTGTGTGTGTGTGTGTGTGTGTGTGTGTGTGTGTGTGTGTGTGTGTGTGTGTGTGTGTGTGTTTATGCATGCCAGCCAAAAGGAAGAACAGACAACTTTCGGGGGGAGTATCTCTACAACTCATATCCTCTTTTTTCCTGCATACTGTTCCCCTCCTGGTAGGACTAGATTCCCAGCAACCATGTTTGCAATTCCAGAACCTCACCGCCTGGCCATTGTTCATTGGGCCAAGGGTACATACCTAACTACAGCTGGGCCAATCACTTTCTTCTAAAAATTTGGACCTGTGAGTGAGAGATGTTTACTGGTTTTCTCTCTGAGTTGTCTGAACCCGGACATCTAAGCTAGGGAGCTGCAGAACACCTACATTTCCCTACGTGCATGCAGAACATTGAGAGCCAATCTGGAGAGAGGAGAGGAGAGGAGGGAAGGGGATGAGGAGGGAGGGAAGGAGAGAAAAGAGAGACATATACATACTGGGTTCTGGGTTCTGGATAACTTCCTAGCAGCTAGTTCTGGCTCTGGGGTTCCACCATATATCCTAGGAACTTTTAATAAATTCCCTTCATGATTAAGCTAATTTGAAATGGGAATCTGTTATCTGTAATCAAGAAAGGCTCAAATAAGGAAAATTCACACCATGAAGAGGCAGTTATTTTAATTTCTTAACAATAATATGGAAGAATATTTGCCAATGCCTGGCTGTATCTAATTTCTATTTTATTTTCTGGTAGTTATGCCAGTAGTCAATCTGGGGTCCAAAAATACAGTGTGCCACTTAACTCAGGTGACATTTTTATTTGCATTATTCCATTTATATTATTAGAAGAAAAACATTTTTCAATCTCACAGCGTATATTTATATCTATTGTTTTTTCTTCCAGTGAATTGAGTTTTGAATACATCCTTCATCAATCTATAATACATTTTTGGAAAATGAGTATAAATATCAGTTAACACATAAACACATGTTGTAAATGCAAACACAGTTTAAAATGTTATATCTGCTTCACAACTAATGCTCCTCTAGCCTGTCTTTTTCCCTAGTGGTAATTCTTTCTGGAGTTCATAAATCAATATAGGTATAGTTATTCACACAGGAAATATACCACTAGTTTTACAAGTTCCATCATTTAAAGAAAAAAATACTTATCAATTTAGATTTAATGTTGATGTGTGGAGGCTTTCAGAAGTCTACTTTGAAAGTAATGCTTTTTAAATTAATTTCTTACTTTGGAGCCTAGGCAAAAAAAAAATTCAAAGCTCTTCATGAGAAGAAAAACATAAATACTTCAAAGGCTGTGTTGGTGAAGTACGAAGTTAAGGGCTGATAAAGAGATTTTCAGGTTGGCTTAATCAGTGAAGACGATTAGATAGTGCCCTCAGCACCCACCCCAGCAAAACAATTGGGAAGGAATAACCTATATTAGAGATCCTCAGTAACCAAGTTAATCCTTGAATTGGTTACTTTTGTCTGTGCTATCAACATCATGCAGCCCTTTAATTATGATAAAGATTCATCATGGAATCGGAAAGAAAGTTGATAATACTATTAAAGTTGTCATGATGAGGAAAGTTCTGCAGTGAGCCATTAACTCTTCTCCCCAAACAAGTGCTGAAAAATCTGAACACTGGATGGAGAAAAAGTCATGAATGGAGGAACCTTGCTGAGAATGGGTGCAGCTTGATTTCACTGTGGAAGAATAGGTTTGAAAAAATTCCCCCAACATCAACACTGTTATAGATTTGGGGTTTACCTTACACCAATGGGCACTGTCATAGCATTTTAAACCTGAAAGGCATTTTATATTGAATCTGATCCAATTTACTTGTAAAGATGACAAAACTGAGGCCCAGAAAGGTTTGATAATTGTCCCATGGTTACAAAGATAATTCTGCAAACTTTGGAATCAATAACAAAGCAGCTCTCATTGTTTTTGAGGGCTTGTTATGCAGCAGGTACTGTGCTAAGAGCATTGTACACATTTTCTCATTTTGATTCTGACAATTTTATTATCCCAATTTTGATTCTGATAATAGTTGTATTATCATTAGGGCATGATATTATTACTATCATTTTACAGATGGAGAAACTAAGGCAGAGGGTAGTAAGTACCTTGCTCAATGGCAGGCAGCCAAGAAGTGTCAGGGCTGTGTTGGAACTGCGATCGGACCCTTCCAAAGCCCCAGGCCCAGCACCTCCAATCACACCATCATTCTTCCATGCTCTCCATCTCTATCAGAACTTTATGAGGCCTTTACGGAGCAGTTCTCCACTCACAGAAGAGCTTCTATTTTAATAACAGACAATGTAGCTGTCTGAAAAAATTTTTAATAATAAAATTTAAAAGGCAGCCTGGACTTGAATAGTATGACAATAAATACTAAGTAATGTGGTCTTTTTCAAACAGGAGAGTGGGATTTTGTTATAATTCAAGGGAATGACCTGGCTCTTAATATTTGACAGTGATAAGGAATGTGAACATAATATTCTTATTTAGAAAGTGTTTTATTCACTGTACGTTTAGGTATTAGACTAATCTCGGTGGAAAAATTCACGAGGCAGCTGTGTGTATTCATTGGCCATATGCCACGTTCTCTCCGAGCCAGACATGATGAAATCTGATTCACGTTTGGGAGAGACCAGCTGCCTGCCCAGGGCTCAGTAGTCACGGGAGCCCACTACCTGAGGGCATTCTGCAGGGGCAACTGGTTTAGTGGGAAGGTATATTTTATTTAAGAAAAAGAAAGCTGGGAAAGGGACCAAGTATTTCCTTTTCAATCATTTGTAATAATAGAAATTACAATAAAATGTATTTTAATTTTAAATAAATACATTTAACAATACAGTTAATTAAATTTCTTATAATAAAAGATATTCGGTTGTAAGTTATAACCTACAGTCCTAGCGGTAGGGGCTGTTCACTGCTAGCAACAGAAAGCTATTTTGTGGGCCTCGGATTTCCCTCCAATGCTTTTGACAGAAATACTCAAATATGCGGACAGAAACCCTCTCAAAGCCTAATGCTTAAATCTCTGTCATAAAGATGATGATATCGTTAACTGAGCACAGAAAAGAGAAGACCTAAGTTTGAATTTTAGGTTGGCAAACAAAGCTCTGAGTGAAAAAGGTCACTTACCCCTCCTGTGTTTCACTTTCCGCCTTCAAAATAACAACAGCGGCAGCAGGGGCACAATTAGATAGCACTTAGGAGGTGCCAGGCACTGTTCTAAGCGCTTTTCACATATTAATGTATTTAACCCTTCATTTTCCTCATTGTAGAAGTAGGGAAGCTGAGGCGGAGGGAAGGTCATGTTAACTTTCCCGCAGTTACACAGTGAGTGATGGATACACGATTCAGCTCCAGAATCTTCTTAACCACAACTCATAAAGTTATAAAGTATGAATTTATACTATCTTAATCACAACTCCTCTTCATCAATTGAGGGTGTAAGATCTCTGGATTAGTGAGAATCCTTTCAAACACAAATGACAGAAATCCTCTTAAACTGGTTTATGCAAAAAAGGGAATTGCTTGTGAGACTTTAATGTCCAGGGTAGATCCAGGAACAGCTGGATCCAGGAAGTCAAAGAGTTAAATCAAGAATCTTTCTCCATCTCTTCTTTTCACCATGTAAGGTGTTATCTTTAGGGGGCTTTCCCCTTAGGTCAGGTCCCAGCATTTCCAGGCATAGATCCTCAAATCTACACAGCCGATACAGATAAAAGGCTTTGGCAGCACCTGTAAACCTCTGAACTGAGTTTCACTGGTTCTGATTGGTCTGTTCTGGATCACGGGACCTCGGGCTAGAAGAGCAAGATGTTGCAATTGGTCTGGGTCACGTGTAACTCTTGGAGTCAAGGGTGCATTCAGTTTGACCTGAGTGGGTCATGCAGACTGAGGAAAAAGAGGTGTGGTTCTTCAAGAAAAATCAGGGCACTATTACCAGAGAAAGGGGATGGATGCTGGGTAGGGAAAAAAGGACAGATGCCACTCCAATTAGATTGTTGCTTTGACAATTTCCAGCACTAAAAGCCTATAAATTGCTGCCAAAAGAGGGAAGGAAGGGAAAGAAAAGGCTGTGGTGTGTATGTAAGTCCTATCCACAATTAAATTACCAAAACTCATTTCCCCTCTAGTGACGTCAAGAACTCCTTTGCTACAGACCGCTTACCAAAATAGCTAGAATAATAAACGACAAGATTTAAATAAAAAATTTCATGCTATGTTATAGTATTAAATGTATATAATTTCACACTCTAATTTTATAGTATTAAAAAAATGACAATCTAAAAATCCAGTGGTAATGATTGGTTAAATGTTATGATATATCCATACAATATATACTTATGAGAAGTGATGTTTTAAAATAATATTTAGTTATACGTGAAACTATTAAAGATATAACGTCAATTGGAAAAAAGTTAATGGATACAAAACACACATAGTATGCTTCTAATATTATTAAAAAAGAAACATCTGTTTTCTGTTTATATAGAGTAGAAGCAGTGGGAGCAAAAATACATCAAAGTATCAACAGTGGCTATCTCTTGGTGGTGGGGTTTTGAATAATTTTAATTCTCTTCTGTACACTTTTCTGTATTTCCATATTTTCTACAATGAACATGTAATACATTTATAAGCAAGGGAAAAAAAACACATAAAGTGGTTGAACAGGAGATTTTCAACTTGTGCCTGCTAAATTTGAGTCAGTGTACAGTGAGAGATGAAGTGTACATAGCAAAAGAATTAAACATAAAACACTCTTGGAGATAACCAAAAGTTGGTTATATTTGCCTACTTCAAAAGGCTGTTTTGCAAGTTCTTTCTCTAATAACTTTAAGGCTTGATTATATACTAGAAGAATATTTATCCATGTGTGCCCAATTCTAAAGCACTTGATATAATGTCAGAAACTTCAGGCTAATTAGATAAAGAGAATTCTTTCTATTACAAAAATACTAATTATATCACACATGCATTGTAAACTTCCACTAGATATATGGAAACCCTTTCTGTGCATTTGAATTGTGGGTCAGTTTCCAAAAGTTCTATTTGCATCCACTTTTCAGGGCAGCATATCTAATATGCAAAGCCAGATAAGATTAAGCCATATAAAATTGTAAAAATTGGGAGTAGCTGGATTTTATGCATAGATTTAAAATATAACCGATAAAAAAAATCACATCTGTTTAGTTGAACTGTCAACAAAGGACCAAGAAGCAGTAGCTGAAATATATAATCATTTTTATCATTGTCATCATCATCATCCCCATCAGCATCACCATCAGCATCTCATTTCTTTAGGTTTCAGCATAATTTTATGTATGCTATTACATTTTATCCTGGCAAGGCTGTTATTTTTTTTTTTAACATCTTTATTGGAGTATAATTGCTTTACAATGGTGTGTTAGTTTCTGCTTTATAACAAAGTGAATCAGTTATACATATACATATGTCCCCATATCTCTTCCCTCTTGCATCTCCCTCCCTCCCACCCTCCCTATCCCACCCCTCTAGGTGGTCACAAAGCACAGAGCTGATCTCCCTGTGCTATGCGGCTGCTTCCCACTAGCTATCTATTTTACGTTTGATAGTGTATATATGTCCATGCCACTTTCTCACTTTGTCACATCTTACCCTTCCCCCTCCCCATATCCTCAAGTCCATTCTCTAGTAGGTCTGTGTCTTTTTTCCTGTCTTGCCACTAGGTTCTTCACGACCTTTTTTTTTTTTTTTCTTAGATTCCATATATATATGTTAGCATACTGTATTTGTTTTTCTCTTTCTGACTTACTTCACTCTGTATGACAGACTCTAACTCCATCCACCTCACTACAAATAACTCAATTTCGTTTCTTTTTATGGCTGAGTAATATTCCATTGTATATATGTGCCACATCTTCTTTATCCATTCATCTGATGATGGACACTTAGGTTGCTTCCATGTCCTGGCTATTGTAAATAGAGCTGCAATGAACATTTTGGTACATGACTCTTTTTGACCTATGGTTTTCTCAGGGTATATGCCCAGTAGTGGGGTTGCTGGGTCGTATGGTAGTTCTATTTTTAGTTTTTTTAAGGCACCTCCATACTGTTCTCCATAGTGGCTGTATCAATTTACATTCCCACCAACAGTGCAAGAGGGTTCCCTTTTCTCCACACCCTCTCCAGCATTTATTGTTTCTAGATTTTTTGATGATGGCCATTCTGACCGGTGTGAGATGATATCTCATTGTAGTTTTGATTTGCATTTCTCTAATGATTAATGATGTTGAGCATTCTTTCATGTGTTTGTTGGCAATCTGTATATCTTCTTTGGAGAAATGTCTACTTAGGTCTTCTGCCCATTTTTGGATTGGGTTGTTTGTTTTTTTGTTATTGAGCTGCATGAGCTGCTTGTAAATTTTGGAGATTAATAAGGCTGTTATTAGTATTGCTCTTATAAGAGAACTAATGCATGAAACAAATAAATGGTTATTCCAAGGTCATTCGCAGAGCAAGGTGTAGAATTCAGGTCACTTACTCCTTGATTTGCTGTTTTTATATCACCACCTATAATTTGGAAGTAGATTTTCAATGTTATAAAACTAAGAAAATCTTTATTTTGCAAGGATCTTTACATTTTACAAATTCCTTTTACATATATTCTGATAGATTACATAGCTTCTAATTTCAGTCTAAGAACAGTACTGTGAGGTAGTAATAGCAGCTGATACTGACTTGAGTCTTTATCAAACAACTTTTCATATATCATCATATTGTGGTAGGCAGCCTTAAAGGGGACCTCAGTGATCTGTTCCTCCTGGTACTCATGCCCCTGTGTAACTCCCTCCCCTGAGTATGGGCTGGAACTAGTGTCTTGTCTCTAATGAACAGAGTACAGTCCAAGTGATGGCATGTCACTTCTGAGATTAGGTTATAAAAAGACTGTGGCTTCCATCTTGGAATCTCTCACTCTCAGCCCTAGCTCTGGGGAAAGCAAGCTGCAACACCTGAGAGAAGCAAGCCGTGTTGATAATAGCTCTATAGAGAGGTCCATGTGACAGTGAACCTAAGTCTCTGGCCAGCCAGTATCTGAGGCTTGTCAATAGCTACATGAGTAAGTCTGAAAGCATATCTTCCCTCAGTTGCCCCTTGAGATGTCTGCACTCCTGGTTGACCCTTTGATTGCAGCCTTGTGAGAAATCTGAGCCAGAGGACCCAGCTAAACCATGCCCAGATTCCCGACCCACATAAACCCTGAAATAATGAAAATCTGTTGTTTTAAGCCATTAGGCTTTGGGGTAATTTGTTATGCAGCAATGGATAACTAATACATATTTTAAATTCCCATAGTAGCCCTATGAGGTAGTACTATTATGCCAGCCCTGTCTAACAAATGAAGACATTAAGGTTTAGAGAGGTAAGTAATTTTCCTCAAAGCAAGCAGTTAACAAGTGGCTGAGCTGGGATTTGAACCTGGCTCGCTGAACTCCAGAGCTTGAGTTCCATGCTGAATTGTCCCCTTGGAGGAAGACAAGATGCAGTTTGACTTAACACAGGTGATCATGTAAAGGATGTATTCCTACAGCACACACTGATTTGAGAAACTTCTCTAGAGGTGGCAGGGCAGGTATTATTGTCCAACAGTAATAGTGACAAACCATGAAGCTCACAAGCCAGGAGGCTGGGATGTTAATCCAGGTTCTCTGACCTTAAGTCTTTGCTCCATGCATCCTCACCCTTAGATTCATGCTCATTTTTATTAAACCGGCAAACCATATGCTACTAATACCACATGTTTTAATATAATAACAGTAATGTGTAGCAATTGTATTAACAATAGTATGAACCATAAATTATTAACTAAATGCATGTCAGTGTTAAATATGTCTGAGAAAGAGGCACTCAGTACACTAAGGCAATATGAGAGATTATCCAAAAATCAGTGGGACCTGGCTGGCCACCTTTTTGGTAAAGATATAAATCGCCACGGATGTGCTGGAGAAAACCGCTCTATCTGCATCACAAGAGCACTGCCTCTGCTACCAAGCTGAAAACAAAGCAAGACTCGTGAGCTTGGAGATTTTTGTTTCCTCTAAAGTCATTTTCATGCCTTCTTGATAAGATGCTTCACTTATATGTAAGTTGCCAAATCGTGGGGTCAGCACATTTTGGTCCTCCAATGCCTTGGACATCAGGTGAGGCCTCAGGTGGCCTTAGAAACAGGCTTATCATGTCACAGAAAGGGTGAGGAGATTACACTACTTTACTAGTTTAGAATCTATGAAATATGCTTGCCAATATGAATGTATCCTGTAAATTTATTTGGTAATTGCCCACTACTAATAAAATGTTATATTTAATACTTGATTTTTTTTTTAGACCATCTTTGTAAGGAACTGAATTAGGTTCAGAGGGACAGAATGATCAGAAAGTTAAAACAGTTCAAATGAAAACATAATGAAAGAGGAAACTCTGCTTCTTTCCTTGAATGTTTACTTAAATTATGCTGGACTATATGGTAGGGGAGTATTTATGGATTACTAAATGTCCACTTCTTCTGCCAGGTGACAAAAATTTCTTTGAGAAGGGCAGAGTTCAACATTAAAATCTGCACCATGAAATAAAGTTTTAAGAGGTAAGCTACTTATCATCAAAAAGAGCACAAATAACAAATGTTGGCAAGGATGTGAAGAAAAGGGAACCCTCATACATAATAAGTAGGAATGTAAATTGGTGCAGCCACTGTGGAAAACAGTATGCAGGTTTCTCAAAATACTGAAAATAGAACTACCTTATGACCCAGCAATTCCACTCCTGGGTATATATTTGAAAAATCAAAAACACTAATTCGAAAAGATACAGGCACCCCAATGTTCATAGCAGTATTATTTACAATTGCTAAGATATGGAAGCAAACTAAGTGTTCATCGGTAGATGAATGGATAAAGAAGACATGGTATAGGGACTTCCCTGGTGGTCCAGTGGTTAAGACTCTGCCTTCCAATGCAGAAGGCGTGGGTTTGATCCCTGGTCAGGGAACTAAGATCCCACATGTCATGGGGTGTGGCCAAAAACTAAAAAAAAAAAAAAAAAGAAGACGTGGTGTGTGTGTCTATATGTGTGTGTGTGTGTGTATATATACACACACACACACACACACACACACACACACACACACACACACAATGGAATACTACTCAGCCATAAAAAAGAACAAAATTTTGCCATTTGCAGCAACATAGATGGACTTGGAGGGTGTTATGCCAAGTGAAATAACTCAGACAGAGAAAGACAAATACTGTATGATATCACTTATATGTGGAATCTAAAAAATACAACAGACTAGTAAATATAACAAAAAAGAAGCAGACTCACAGATACAGAGAACAAACTAGTGGTTACCAGTGGGAGGGGGAGGGGCAATATAGGAGTCGGGGAGTAGGAGGTACAAACTTTTGGGTATAAGGTGGGCTACAAGGATGTATTGTACAGCATGGGGAAGATAGCCAATATTTTGTAATAACTGTAAATGGAGTGTAACCTTTAAAAATTGTATAAAAATTTCAAAGGGGGGAAACCAAACAAAAAAGATGTAAGCTACTTAAGTAAGGATACTGTTCTTTTTCATTTATGGTAATACAGGAGAGAATTAGTTAGAGTGCCACATGGTATGGTCAGAAACCATGGAGTGATAAATATTACAGAATTCATGGAGATGAGTTTTGGAATGTGAAGTCCCTTCCTGCAGGGTCCTCTTCCTTCAGCTTCTTCAGATGACGTGGGCTTTCATTACCCATTCTTCTTGGACTCTGAGAATCTTTTGACATTTCTCAGGCCTGTTTTCTCCCCAGTGATTTGCAAGCTTTGTAGATATCCCTACAATAATCTTGTTGCCAATTAGGCAAGCTATTGGCTTTTGTATATTTTTGTATACTCATCTTCGTGAGTTCCTCCATTCTTTTTAATGGCACTTTTCATTTATTCACTTGAGTTTTCCTAGTAGATAATCACATCATCTATAAATAATAATACAGCTACAGCCTGACCAGTATTTATAACACCTCTTTTCTAGTCTTCTTTTTTTTCTTTTTCTCTTTTCTTTGCTCCCCTCCCTTCCTTCCTTCCTTCCTTCCTTCCTTCCACATTGATTAGAACATTTAGATGAAAGTTAAATAATGGTAGTATTAGCAGACATCCTTGTCTTATCGTTATAGTGTTTTACCAATAAGCATGATGTTGGCTATTGTTTGAGAAAGATGTTCTTACTGTGAAAAACTGTTCTTTACTGTTTCTAGTTTATTAATAAATTTATTTCTTCTACTTCCAGTTTACTAGTTTTTTAAAAAATTATGAATATATATTGAATTTTGTAAACTTTTGGTAGCCCTTGAGATGAACATAGGCTCACCGATGTGGTATTTTTGCTCATTTTAAAAGGAAGTTTGCTTTCCCCACAAAGAAGACTGTGGTAATAAAGTATTTACAACATGACAGCAAAATGTTTTCTTGCTTAAAGATGACACACCTCTAATCTGGGTTGTAGTCCTTTGAGATGAGTTCCCTTATATGTTTTCTGTTTCTTTCGCTGTGACAAAAACATTTTCTTTTGTATGGCGTGCTGACCCCGTGGCCACCCCCCTCACCCCCGCCACCCACCCAGAGCCATGCTACCCAAAGTGCGGTGTGCAGACAAGCAGCATCAACATCACTGGGAGATTGTGAGAAATGAAAATTCTTGCCCTCCCCACCCTACTGATTAGTAGCTTTGCAGGTGGGGCCCAGGCACCTGAGGTTTAAGAGGCATCACTACAGAGCATGCAGAAACCATGTGACTTTCTAGGTGCAGAGCAACAACAAATGCAACTCCACAATTCCACCCTGGGACCAGTCTCTTCTCCTGCATGTACAGAGGAGGGATTTGTGAGTGGATCCAGAGTGTGGAGATGGAGTGGCTGGAGAAAGCAGCCCACAAGAGCATGCTCTGGGGCTGATCGGAGGCAAAGTTTAGTAATTAAAAGAGGAAAAATTCTTGCCGACAGGGTTCAGGGCAGTGGAACTCAGCCTGGATCCATCACTGTTTATTTTGTACAAGACCAGCGCCACATCCTTCACCTAAACTTAGGTCAGGATTATTTCTACAACACCCCACACAGGAATAATAATGAAGATAGTGATTGTAATAATACCTCCATTTCTTCACAGCCTATGTTACACTACCCTTTCTTTACTCCTCACAGTAGGTCTAGAAGGCAGGAATTGTCATTCTTATGTTAGAGATGGGACAACCAAGGCCCAGAGCGATCAAAGAACTTACTTTAGGTAATAAGGCGGGGGGGAGGCGTCAGATTGCAATCAAGAAAAGCAAACTGGAGAACTGAAGTAAGAATGTTGGAGAAAATTAACACAGCGAAGGCCAAAAACGAATGACATTTTCTTAACAGACTGTGTTTCTTTCGTAATGATGCTTTTGCAGACACTAAAACTATTTTTGAAAGGAGACCAAACAGTGGGAGGAAAAGCAAATAGGACCCAGGAATGGAGCTCGGATGGATGCAGAGTGTAATTCTGCCCTCTCTGGGTCACAAAAGTGTTGGGGAGAGGCCCTTGGTAGGAATTCACTAAATACAGTCATGGGAAAGCTGGGAGCAGCAGCCCCAGCATTAAAGGCAAAATGGAATGAATCATGAGGTCAGAGGCAGAGTTTCCAGCTCAGGGGCTGCTGTGTGTGGTGTGTGAGCAGGGGTTTCCCCAGCAGAATCTGCTCCGAGAGGTTCTTCAAACTGATAAGTATCATCCAGTCCCTTGTAAAGATGTACAACAAAAACCCCTCTACAGGATAGCATGTTAACTGAGTTGAATAGGCAGAGATAGTAAGGAGAGGTTTTCATGAGCAGTTTTTCTATTATATTTCAGTCTTCAGGCAGGTCCAGTTATAAAGGAGCAGTTACAGCAAAGTCTTTCTCAAGCGTTAAATACAGGCATCACCATTACAGGCATGCACACGCGTGTGCGCGCGCACACACGCACACACACACACACACACACACACACACAGTCCCTTTAGGATCATCTAAAAGGTTACTACTGAAGACAGTTGGCAGTATACCCTCCCCACCTTCTTAAGAGAAGTTCTGCATCAAGGGGTCACGTGTGTTTATAGGGGGTCTTGCCGCCCTTCTTCTTTGAGTGGTTTAAGTGATGTATTTACTTGCTGAAATGGTAGGGAGGAGAGATGAAAGGCAAATTGGCAAATTAGTTACAACACTTTGGAAGCTCTTCAGTGGCTTAGAAACCTGGGTATAATGAAGAAAGTCAATGCAGATCTCACAGTTAGAAGGAGCAGCCTGGAAAGTTATCTAGTTTAACCCTCTCTAGTTGGAGTCCATATAAAAAAATGTCCTGAGATGGACACAGAGACACGCTGCCCAGATCTCTCCTTCAAGAAAGGGCTTGTACATTTGCAGCAACATGGATGGATGTAGAGATTGTCATACTGAGTGAAGTAAGCCAGACAGAGAAAGACAAATATCATATGATATCGCTTATATGTGAAATCTAAAAAAAGGGTACAAATGAACTTATCTACAAAACAGAAATAGAGTTACAGATGTAGGAAACAAACTTATGGTTACCAGGGGGGAAAAGGGGGTAGGGATAAACTGGGAGGTTGGAATTGACATATACACACTACGATATATGAAATAGGTGACTAATAAGGACCTACTGTATAGCACAGGGAACTCTTTTCAGCACTCTGTAATGGCCTATATGGGAAAAGAATCTTAAAAAGAGGGGATATATGTATATATATAACTGATTCACTTCGCTGTACACCTGAAACTAACACAACATTGTAAATCAACTATACTCCAATAACATTTTTTTTTTAATTAAAAAAAAGAAAAAAAAAAAGAAAGGGCTTGTAGCCAGGCCGCTGGATTTGGGTCAGGACAGCCCTTTCAGGAATGTCCTCAGCTGCAGAGAGCTGGGTTGTGCCCTTCTCAGGGCAGCCACTTTCAGTTCCCGTGGGAGGAAAGGTTGGGAAGCCTCACCCTTGTGGCCCAGCTTGGGACAACTCTGGTGGATCATTCTAGAATGCTCAGACGCCCCCTGGAGGCCCACATTGCAGCTCAGCTTCTCCCTCTGCCCAATCCTGCTTCCTCCCCTTCCTCTGGTGTGGTTCCCCTGGGCATTCCCTGATACACATCCTGTACCATAAATCCCATCTCAGCGTGTGTTTCTTGGAGAGCCTGACCCGTGACAGGTCCCCAGCAAAGCAAAGTACACAGCCCATTGGAGGTCTAACTGCATTTTCAGATAGTGCTTGTCTTTCGTGAAGTGCTGGCATCTGCCACTCTGCACATTTTAACTGGGTCAGTCCCCCTGAACCAACCAGAACAAGACTAGGCTCTCTACATTCTACTTCCTTTATTTACATTCTCTTGCCCTGAATTCTGTCTTGTAGTCTAAAAGGTAAAAAAAAAAAAGTTTTAGTTGATTCCTCATCATCTCCTTCTTTGTCTGGAATTGTGCCGCTGAAAAGAGGTAAAAGTGAAGGGAAAGCAAATGATTCACAGGTCACCAGCTCAGGAAATACGAAGTAGTTCACGTTCCCTTTGAGGTTCCCATTATAATTCGGGGTGTGAGGGCTGCTGGGGCAGGAGGAAGGGGCACGGGGGGAGCCAGAGGACAGAGTGCTTGTGGCAGAAGCACAGATCGGGGCAATTCTTTTTTTTTTTTTTGGCCGCACCCCGCGTCATGTGGGAGTTCCCCGACCAGGGATCGAACCCACGCCCCCTGCATTGGAAGCGTGGAGTCTTAACCACTGGACCGCCAGGGAAGTCCCAAATCTGGCAATTCTTTTAACCTTCTGAGAGCCAACAAATGCGTTTTTACTCATTCTCCTGTGCTCTCAGTCTTGGTGAAAGGAAACATTAATCACCAGGTTTAGAAACCTGGAAACAACCCAAATGCCCATCAACAGTAGAATAATTCATTAAACTGTGGCACATTCATACAATGCAATGCGATTTCAACCACAGTAACAAATTACCAAGCTACTGGTATCACCATCCAGAAGAATAAATCTCATGAATATAAGATTGAGCCAAATCACAAAAGAGACCATTCTATGTGATTTATGTGTATATAAAACTTAAAATAATTTATGATGTTGGAAGGCAGGTAGGGGTTACATTTAGGGAGGAGGGTGAAGGAGTGATGGGGTGGGGACAGAAGGGATTTGTGTAGTGAAGAGGTTCTATTTCTTATCTTGGTGGTCGTTAGTTACCTGGGTATGTTCACTTTGAGAAAGGTCATTGAGCTTAACATTTATGATTTGTACACTTTTTGTATGTATATTATTCTTAATTAATACATTTAAATACATTTACAAATTCTGTAATGATTCCCCCAGGCCTACAGAGTAAAGTCCAAAGTCATAGGATCCCCTCCACGACCAACATTCTTTTCAAAGCTTCTCTCTAGCTATTCCCCTTGTGTGTATTCACGTCACTCACTCTGGATTTTTTGCAGCTTCCTGAAAAGGACAGCAGGTCCCGCAGTTGGATGACAAATGTAGTTTTTAAATGAATGAATGAATTGTAGGGGTTGATAATACTTATCCTGCCGTGCTTTTGTGAGCATTAAATAAAAGAATATATGTGCAGTTCTTAGCACAATTCCTGAAGCATTGCAGACACTCATCATACATTAGTTCCCTCCTCTTTTCCCCCTTCACCATATATGAATGGGCTTATGAAAACTCTGCACATTATTATAATACTGTAGCTGAAGTCATTTTCTGGGAGGTATTGCCTATCAATCTCACTATTAGGCAGAGTTTACTCCAAAAAGACACTTGGGCTTGTCTTTGATTCCCAAGAATACAGAACTTGACACAAATTTGACTTTCTCGGGCAAGCTGCCCCAACCAAACCCATACTTTCAAGTTTAAGTCAGATCCTTCCCAGATCCCTTGGAAACATCACCATATGCCCATTATTTGAAAAAGGGATAAAGAACGGCTGCAGATAAGGAAAGACATTTCTCAGGGTCTGGTTTTACTTTACCTGGGCATTTTTGGTAGATGGGGTCATTAGAAGGATCTGAGAGCTTTAGAACTGCAAGTTGCTGCTGCTATTGGCTGCTATCTTTCAAAATATTACCTTCTTACTCTAAAAATGCTTTCTTTCTCAAGCCATATTTCATAAAGACCTTCCATCTGGTCTGTACTGATAACTAAAATCTTGAGATGCTTATTCCTCTTACAACTTAAAATGATCCACGTGTAGAAGGATTGGGTTTTACAGCTTCTTCCAAAGGATTTTGTCTTCCTAATCCTACAACTGCACATGTTGAGAACTGATGACCAGGAGAGAGCTCTAACAACAAACCTATTACAAGTGTTCTTCTGGTTATGTGCATTTTTCAGAACTAAAAGCACTGAAATCTATTAGGACAAAGACCATAGTGACCAGGTAATCCACAGTGGATGAAACAAACGAACAAACAAACAATAAACTAAAAATGAAAAATAAAATCAGAATCAAACTGTATCAGAAACAGAATTCTCAAAGATTTTGCCAATTTGTTGTGATTCAGGAATATGCCAACTGACTGAATGATCTCTGTAAATTCTGGTTCTCAGTTTCTTATCCACAAAATGTGGAAACAAATACCAAATTATGAAAAGGTGATGGGATATGGATGAAAGTCCTTTCATTCCTAGGAAGATAGACTTTGGAAGGATGACTGGCCCCAAGCTTTAGAGGCCCCAGTACTAGTTTTAGAAAATAACTCAGGGAGGAGAAAACAGGAGAAGTCAGATGCTCTAAAGAGCCACTGCCCCATTTCCCCGCCTTTTCTCTTCCCTATCCAGCCATCTACCCCTCTCCTCACCCATACAGCATACTCATCTTCAGTGTTTCCCTGCAATTAATGTTCATATAATTTCCCATGCATAAAAATGTGGGAGGTGGAGCAGAAAGGAGCAGAAAGCATAAGATGCCCAGATTCACCCCTGCCATGAGATGGCCTTGATAAAGTGTGGTATGAACAGTAAATCCGTATTTGGTTGAAATTCACCACTTGAGCAGCCTCGAGCTTATTTTCTCATGTAAATAAGCCTACGGAAATAAGAGGGAAGCCCTCTCTATATTAAAATATTAGACTTAAATCTTGTACTTTTGAAGGACAGTATAGAAATAAAGTTCCAAGAAAGACTACAGAAACATGAAAAAATGACACGTGTATACAGGTGAGGCGTGGAAATCAGATGCTTGATTAGTGCGAAGATAACCCAGAAGGTCAGGGCCTGAGGTTTTCTGCAAAGGGATCTACTTTCGATTTGAAGCCTTGAGATCCTGGTGGTGGTGGTGATCGGGGGTGGTTTAATACGTCCATGGGGAGGTACTTGAGCCAGCCGGGGACAAGGTGCCACTAGAGACATATTTCACTTCACTCTCCAGTAAGAATCTCATCAAACAGCAGGGAATGGAAACATATTGCAGTGTCATCTGGGCTAAAGATCTGTCCTGGATTTTTGTCTCTTCCTAGGTCCCATCTCTGAGAACCTAGGCTATTTTCCTCCAAAGAATAGAAATTTATTTACATGATTGATGCTGACCAGGCATTAATAAGAAGAAATGGGGAGCAGGTGTTTCTGAATAGATACCAGAAAGGCTAACAAAAGTGATATCAGGGAGGGCTTCCCTGGTGGCGCAGTGGTTAAGGATCCGCCTGCCAATGCAGGGGACACGGGTTCAAGCCCTGGTCTGGGAAGATCCCACATGCCACGGAGCAAGTAAGCCCATGTGCCACAACTACTGAGCCTGCACTCTAGAGCCCGTGAGCCACAACTACTGAAGCCCATGCGCCACAACTACTGAAGCCCGTGCCCCTAGAGCCCGTGCTCCACAACAAGAGAAGCCACCACAATGAGAAGCCTGCACACCACAATGAAGAGTAGCCCCTGCTCACCGCAACTAGAGAAAGCCCGAAGGGAAGCAGCGAAGACCCAATGCAGCCAAAAATTAAATAAATGAATAAAATAAAATAAACTTAAAAAGTGATGGCAGGGGGGGCTTCCCTGGTGGCGCAGTGGTTGGGAATCCGCCTGCCAATGCAGGGGACACGGGTTCGTGCCCCGGTCTGGGAAGATCCCACATGCCGCGGAGCGGCTAGGCCTGTGAGCCACAACTACTGAGCCTGCGCGTCTGGAGCCTGTGCTCTGCAATGGGAGAGGCCGCGACAGTGAGAGGCCCGTGCACCGCGATGAGGAGTGGCCCCTGCTTGCCGCAACTGGAGAAAGCCCTCACACAGAAACGAAGACCCAACACAGCCATAAATAAATAAATAAATAAATAAATTTATTAAAAAAAAAAAAGTGATAGCAGGGAGAGTTGCAAAGGAGGTGATGGCTCATGTCTCAACATGTGCCTAAGGGCACAGTGTGCCAGGAGCACTGGTCTGGGAATATGCCCTGTGTAAAGTCACCATGGGCAGGAGAAGAGAAGGAAAACTTGAGTTTACTATGTTGATTTCCATGGAATTTTAAATTTGTCAGCTGGTGGACATAAATGGCCAATTTGAATACTTTTTACTATGAAAATAATCTGTGAAGTCTTCATCCCTGTAAATCTTCCCGAAAGGAACAATGACCACCAAAAGGAATGTCTGGGCGTGCATGAAACAAGATTCTGAGAATCTGAGTCTCAGCTACATTATTTTTTTGAACTCTTTTCCAGCTCTTTCCAGCTCATCATGAGATCTGCAGCAACCCTTGGGCTTCGAGAGCCCATATCAGGTGATGATGACATGATAGTTAAGTTCTATCAACAACGATGAATCAGGATGTGAATGAGCTTCTCTGTATAGGTCTCTAGTGATGAAATACCTGGCAGAAGTACTTCTCCCACTTCTATGCAGCAAAATGGTTAGTAATGGAGGTGCTATGCAATTTTAGAAATAAGCAACATACTTTGCTTTAAACATGATTACAGAAATTGAGCTGAGCCCCATTTAGGAGGCCTGCTTCATTTTCACAGTTCTGTGGTCCGGGGGCTAAATTTCTGAAGGGAGGAAAAAGGCAGGCAGGCAGGCAGGCAAGCAGGCATATTTTCTGCATTTGCTAAACTGCCCTCAGATGCTTCTACTCATTTATTTGTTGAAGACAGGGTCATCTCATTGAATTCAGCAGGTAAACAAGTACACCAGCAAGAGAAGAAAGGCTGGCTCATAATCTCCTCTGTATTTCAAACATGTATTTCTAATATGTTCCCCATGGAAGAGACTGCACAGGGAACCAGACCCAGGCCCCTGCTTCCTGACCCTTGAACAGGGTTAATTCAGGGAAGTCCCGGATTCACAAGTCCACCCTGGGTGTTTAAGGTCATGCACATTGCATCTGAGTGTATAACTATGGCAAACATATATTGTGGAGCAATGTCAAGTTCAGATCTGAGCATATACTGCTTGGAGCTGGGAGTGAGAGAAAAATGGTAAGAGAACCCTGAATTATTTTGGGAAAAAAACCCTCCCCCAATCCATTTGACCATCGATTAGTCCCTCCCAGACTCTGAGAGATTTGGTGCAGGAAGCACAGAAGGACAATAAGGAAGGTTAGGAAGAAGCACCCTGGGAGGCTGACACCCTCTGCTTCATCCTTCTAACCCAAGGACAAGCAGGGTTAGGTTGAATACAAGGTCTTACCCCAAACTGGACACAGACGGAAACACATAAAAGTATATGATATTTTAATAACGCACAACCTTGTATGAGCCTGAGATAGGAGCAGGAACCACTTCCTTTTAGCTTCAATTCCCTTTCATTTTCACTACGTAGGGGGCCAGTCTCTCACCTTTCAGTACTGGGTGGAAATAGCTTAAGACTAAACTTCCCGTCTTCACTCGCATTTCCATGCTTTATTTGGTAATTTAAGAAAATGAGTCAGCCCCATCACCTCCCCACCTGGGCATTTTCTTTCTCAGGTGCACATCACTGTTTTCTGACCACAGGAGCAACCGTGCATTCCTTTCTAATCAAAGGTTTTTCCATCAGCATTGGCTCTGCATTCCCCCTCGTCCTCCCGCGGTCCCCGCAGCATACCCCTCTCCGCCGGACTGCCACCCAAGTTCCTTCCTCCAAGCACCCCTTTTCCACCTTTACTTAATTTTTAAGCCGCCTCAAATCCTTTTGCAAGGAAGCCGTATAAAATTCTCAAAGCACAGTTCTACACAGTGTCGACACTCAGCTTCACACATTTGGAGGACTATTTGATCGAGAACCGTGTCCCGTGCTAAGAAGTCCAGAGGCAGGCACGGTGCCTGGGCGACCCCCGTAGTCGCCCTCCCCGGGCCCTAACCCCCGCCGCCTTTGAGCCTCAGACCGGGCAGAAATCCACCAGCCCGAGCCCGAGCGCGAGCCTCTGCCTCGGGACGGGGTCAAGGGGAGGCCGAGGCCGTACCGGAAGGCGTGCACTCCTCACCTTGTGGACGGTGCGCGCAGCCGCCGCGCACTGGGTAAACCCGGGCGTCCGGTGATTCCTGAAATCTCACTCCGAACCGCTCCTTTACCTCTCGAGCTTTACCAAAGCGCCGCTTCTCACGGCACCCGGCTTCGGGGCGCGTCGAGCCCGGGCGCTGGCCCCTCGGGCGCCCTTTGCCCCCGCGGTGACCCCGGGCTGCGGCGAGAAGGGGTCGGGAGCGCGGCGCGCAGGGCGGTAGGCGCTGCGTTCCGCCAAGTCTGGGCGCCCCGACTGGAAGAGGAGGCGAGAGCGAGAGCGGGGAGGAGGAGAAGGACAGGAGGAGGAGCAGGAGCGGGGGGCCGTCTGTTAAATCGACCGGTAGGTTGCAGCCCTCCAGGACACCCTTGAAAGGAGAAGGGGGTGGGTGGGATGAAGAGGTGGGCCGGGGTGCAGTGCGGGGGGTGGGGTGGTGGACGAGAACAGGGGGCCGGAGCTCCGAGGTGCTTCAGGTCTTGCTTAGGCTGTAAAAGAGAAATTCTGGAGCTGACGGCGCCCCAGGGCTCCCAGTTGCCAACGCTAGAGGGCAGCGCTGCCCGCACTATAAACTTGGCCTGAGGGGAGCGGGGAGGAGTGGACGAGGAGCCCTTCGCTGGCGGCGGGCCAGTGGCTGCCGGGAGAAGCAGACCCCATTCCCCTCTCCTGTGGCCAACCTGGTTACGGGGGAGAGTGGGGCAGATGTGGACTTTGTCTCCTGCGGTTCCTCCAGGCAAACCCTCTGGAGGTGAATTATTCCTCAGCTTTCCTCAAGGGGAAAATTCCAGTCAACATCCACAGGATGTTTTACGGAGAGGGATGGGAAGAAGAGGGTGGGGAAGAAGAGGGTGGGGAAGAAGCGGGGAACAAATTGGGGTGGGGAAAAGTTGGCAGGAGCTTTCGTGCTCTTCCGCGTGTTCTGAGTATCCACCTGCCGGGAGGCCAGAGAATTTAACTTGGGAGGGTATTTATAGAATCCTGGCCCAGCTGAAAGAGGCTTCCCGAGGGCTAGTGGATTACCTCCTGTCTGGAACCTGGATAGCTCTGAAACCTTGAGGCTTTATGTAGATTTATTCCATGATATTTCAGGAAAAAAAATCAGATTATCTGAACCACAACCCTGGCAGATGGGAGAGGAGACATGGGAGCCATAAAATGAAAGAGAAAATTTTACATAGACAATGTGATTTGTAGACAGCTTGATATAATCTTTGAGTTGAAAGGTCATTGGAACGTCTGCAGACAAACCATGTGGTTCCCCAAATACCTGCCTCACGCTTGCCTTTGCTGTGTGTAGCCTCATGGCTAAATTGACGTGAGTTTTTTCTAGTAGCTTGGCAATTCTAAAGCAAACAAAATCCTTCTTCAATTCAGAAAGCAGGCATGTGTACCCTTCTTCCTGCCTTCTGGAGGGCCTCTCAGGATCAGCAGGGACTGGGTGATGGGTATGAAGGAGAATTTCACTGAACCAGAGAAAGTTGGAAAACCAAAGTCCTGAATTGTGCTTTGCTTCTGCTAATCCTGTGAAACTAAGAGAAAAGGCTTAAGCTGACTAAAGCCTAACAGGAGGATGGGATGGAAGGATTTTTTTTTCTACCAAAGAAAGATGGTGTTTCCAAGTCATTGGAATTTTTTTAAGTTTTTAAATTTTTTCCTTTATTTAAAAGTTTTTAATGAATGAACTACTCTTTTTAAAAAATCTGATTTCATTTTATTTATTTATTTGTATTAAAATTTTTTATTTTTATACAATTTTAAAGGTTTACTTTCCATTTACAGTTATTATAAAATTATTGGCTATATTCCCTGTGTTGTACAATACATTCTTGAGCCTATCTTACACCCAATAGTTTGTACTTCCTATTTCCCTACCCCAATATTGCCCCCTGCCATCACTGATAACCGCTAGTTTGTTCTCTATATTTGTGAGTCTGCTTTTTCTTTTGTTATATTCACTAGTTTTTTGTATTTTTAAGATTCCACGTGTAAGTGATATCATATAGTATTTAGAAAGATTCTTTAAATTCTATAGTGCTTTACAATTTTCAGAAGTTTCACACATATGATTTCATATAATCCCATAATAACCCCCCTTTTCCATCTACCCTTATATTGCCCCTCCCCCCTCCCCTCTCCCCACTGGTAACCACTAGTTTGTTCTCTTTATCTGTGATTCTGCTTCTTTTTTGTATTATTCACTAGTTTGTTGTATTTTTTAGATTCCACATATAAGTGATATCATACAGTATTTTCCTTTCTCTGACTTATTTCACTTAACATAATGTCCTCCAAATCCATCTGTGTTGCTGCAAATAACAAAATTTCATTCTTTCTTATGGCTGAGTGGTATTCCATTGTATATATATGCACCACATCTTCTTTATCTATTCATCTGTTGACACTTAGGTTGCTTCCATATCTTGGCAATTTTAAATAATGCTGCTCTGAACATTGGGGTGCATGTATCTTTTTGAATTAGTGTTTTTGTTTTTCTCAGATATACCCAGGAGTGGCATTGCTGGGTCACATGGTAGTCCTGTTTTAAGTTTTTTTGAGAAGACTCCATGCTGTTTTCCACAGTGGCTGCACCAGTCCAAATCATCATTTTGAAATATGTTTGATGATAGAGGTGTTATGTAAAAATAAACAGAACAAGAATCATTCCTCATCATTAAAAAGAAACTCATAGAATCAAAGTTTTGTAGATATCCCAGGAGCAAGGACATGGTCATACTCTGGCAACTCTGGAGTCCTTCCAAGAGATGAAGGAGATTCTATTCTTTCCATTCTATTCTATTCTTTTTTAGGAAATTAGCTTATCTATTTTTTGGTTATTACAGTGTAGGCAACTATGGAAACATATATCATACACTTGGAAACTCTGCTGAACGTACCTCAGAACACCCCTGCTTTAGCAGATTTCAGCTTCGTGAAGTTCATGGTTATTCTCAAGCTATGAATTAACTTCTGGGATATATTTTACCAGTTTTAATGAAAGCCAACATCTGCTTAGTTAGGAGCTGATAATTCAGCTGGTGGATTGCCCATTTGAATTTCCACAAGGTTCTATGAGTGCTTTAAGATTGTAGGTATATGTAAACCACATACTGATTTCACGTGGAGAGCTCTTTGTCAGTTTAAAAAATATCTATAAGGATTGAGTTGGAGCCCTGAGCACATGGCATAGCAAATTCATCAACTTTCGGTGTGAACTCAAAAGTCATTATGAAGGAATTAACTGATCAAATTTATTCATTCATAAAATGTTGATAAATGAGTATCATGTTCCAGACATGAGCCAGCTTCTGGCAATACAATAAAGAAAATATAGTTTCTTCTCTCACAGAACTTAGCATCTGGTGGAAAGACTGATTCACAAACTGTAAGTCCAATCCAAAGTAATAGTTGGGCAAAAGGGGAAGTACAGGGAGGGGTGGGAACGCAAAGTGGGGGGAATCTAATCCAGCCTGAGTACCAGGGAGTATTAGCTGGACATGGGGGTGGTGGTTGGTAGTGGTGGGAAGTGGAAAAAATGATGAACAATGCGTTGCTTCCGAGGCATATCCCAATCACATTTGTTAGCTTTCCACGTGGATGCTGGAAGCTTACTTCAACATCTGAGGAAGCAAGCATGCACATTTTCCTACCAGAAGCTAGCCTAGAAACTTCTTAAGGTAGGGACTGTGTATGACTTGTTCGGAGAAAAGTCAAGACCCTAGTAGACATTTATCTGTAATTTCCTACCTCCACCGTGGAAGTAGGAATAAAATGAGAAGGGAAGGAGTTGTGGTGGGGAGGAGCTCACAGTAATTAAGCTCACAGAATCCTAGACGCTTTCCATATGCTAGCCCACCAAACAATCCCAATAACCGTATGACATAGTTCTCATCTCTTTTACTGTTGATTTCAAAGAATGAGCTTCCGGTTGCTTTCTAGATTTATGTTGTGACAAAAGCCAGAGGAGGAGTATGAGATGTCTACAGTTAACTTCCTGTATTAGTCAACTCTCAGTAAGTTCCGCTATGGTCACAAAGCATAACCCGCAAATCTCAGTGGTTTATTACAACAAATATTCGTATCTTGCCCACAGTACATATTAGCTGTGGATTAGCAGGTTCACTCCACATGTTTGTCCTGGGACACAGGCTGATGGAGCCAGACCATTCTTAGGTGGAGGGAAGAGTAATGGCAGAACATCACAGTGCTTCTTAAAGTTTTTGCTTAATTATAAGATTGATCATTTCTGCTCCCATTCCATTTGTTAAAGCAAGTCACATGGCTGAGTCTGATGTCAACTGAATAAAAAGTATACTTCCTCCACTGGGAGGGATTCCAGGGAAGGCCTGTGTAGAGATGAGCCTAGGAGTGACAAATATTGTCCACCAAGTATTCAAATGACAAGTGTCCAGCAATGCTTTTGAATGAAAGCATTTTCTCTTTAAAAATATTTATTTACTGACTTTATTGGCCAATGGTGTTCACCAAACTCAGGATATGGGGAGCAAAATAATAAATCTAGGTTGATTAACTTAATTGATTAGACTACGTCATCAGAGTCCAAGCTTTACAGGAACAGTTGTCCTTGCAGTAGGAAAAAGCTCCTTTCTCTGGCAACAGGCTGGCTCTTTCTCCATGTTAGCACACGTTAACACCTGTTCCCATGAAGAAGTAAGTAAGGCAGACTAGGTTGGTTAGAACAAACATAGCAAGGAACAAACCCTCAGGCTCTAGAGGTATTGACAGGGGCTCATGGTCAACCCTTCTTCATTGCAAGTGATCATGAGAAGCAGCTCACTCAGTGGTGAGTAGAAATAGGTTATTTTCAATAAATATTTCTTGCACACCTCCAACCTGGAAGTTTGAAATAATATATGTAGGACCTGGTCCCTGCCCTCAAGGAACTCAAAGTCAAGGCCGGTGAAGGTACTTCCATGGATGACTTCATGGAAAAGCTGAAGGAGCAGAGAAGGCTAGGTGGAGAAATTGGGGCTCAGCTGGATTTGGAAAGATGTGCAGAGGACAACTAGGCTTTCTCAGTGTAGGGCTGATCTTTCTGCCTCAGTGCCTCTCTTCCTGCCCTTGGGAAAAGGAGATACTCAAGGGTAAATACATTGCTGGTGGTCATATAGGTGGTATGTGCTGAGCTAAGGTTTGAACCCATGACTGCTCTAAGGCTTATTCTTTTTCATTCCATTGGAGTGTGTTCCAGAGATGGGCTGATGGAGCGCCAAAGAAAGCTTGGTTATGGGAATGAGTGGGCTGTGGAACTCAGGCTCATGAAGCAAGGGATTCCTGTGGGAGTATTTGACTGTGAGGATGGGGGTTTGGGGGATAAGAGAGTACCTTAAAATGTGTTTATTACTATTTATTTTTATCAGTAATGTTACTACTTTGTGTACAGATTGACAACTTTCAAAGCACTTTGTCTTCAGAACTGAGCAATGTCAAATCATTTCTTTAAAGAGAAACAGGGTTTACAATATAACATATTAGGTGACAATAACACCTTCACTTTGTATTTATTTATTTAGTTTAATAGCTTGACTGAGGTATGATTTATACAACATAGCGTTCACCCATTGTGAGTATACAATTCAGTGGTTTTATTAGCTTTATGAAGTTGTGCAGCCATCACCACAGTCCAGTTGTAGAACATCTCCAGTGCCCTAAAACGTTCCTTCATGCCCGTTTACAGTCAATTTCCCTCCTCCCACCCCTGTCCTAGGCAGCCACTGAGCTGCTTTCTGTTTCTGTAAATTTGAAGATCAGTACATATAAATATGCAACATTCTGTGTCTGGCTTCTTTTACTTGGCACAATATCTTTGGGTTCATCAGTATGTAGTATGTACCAGTAGTTCCTATCAGTTGCTGAATTGTTTTCCATTGTACAAATATGGCACATATTTTGTTTTAAATTTAATTTTTTATTTTATATTGGAGTATAGTTGATTTACCACGTTATGTTAGTTTCAGGTGTATAGCAAAGTGATTCAGTTATACATATACATATATCCATTCTTTTTCAGATTCTTTTCCCATATAGGTTATTAGAGAATATTGAGTCAAGTTCCTTGTGCTATACAGTAGGAACTGTATATGATGATCTATATTATATATAGTAGTGTGTATATGTCAATCCCAAACTCCTAATTTATCCCTCCCCCCCAACCACATTTCCCCTTTGGTGAGCATAAATTTGTTTTTGAAGTCTGTGAGTCTGTTTCTATTTTGTAAATAAGTTCATTTGTATCATTTTTTTAAAGATTCCACATATAAGTGATATCATATGATATTTGTCTTTCTCTGTCTGACTTACTTCACTTAGTATGATAATCTCTAGGTCCATCCAGGTTGCTGCAAATGGCATTATTTCATTCCTTTTTATGGCTGAGTAATATTCCATTGTATATATGTATCACCTCTTCTTTATCCATTCCTCTGTCGATGGACATTTAGGTTGCTTCCATGTCTTGGCTATTGTAAATAGTGCTGCAATGAACATAGGGGTGCATGTATCTTTTTGAATTATGATTTTATCCAAATATATGCCCAGGAGTGGGATTGCTGGATCATATGGTAGTTATGTTTTTAGTTTTTTAAGGAACCTCCATACTGTTTTCCATAGTGGCTGTATCAATTTACATTCCCACCAACAGTGCAAGAGGGTTCCCTTTTCTCCACACCCTCTCCAGCATTTATTGTTTGTAGATTTTTTGATGATGGCCATTCTGACTGGTGTGAGGTGATACCTCATTGTAGTTTTGATTTGCATTTCCCTAATGATTAGTGATGTTGAGCATCCTTTCATGTGTTTGTTGGCAATCTGTATATCTTCTTTGGAGAAATGTCTATTTAGGTCTTCTGCCCATTTTTGGATTGGCCAACTGCTTTACTTTTTCCAAAATTTTTTTTGAAATATATTTTTACTTCAGTCCACTTTTGTATTTAGCCATTTATTTTATTCCTTTACTAAAATTTTAATGGAATCTCATTTTTATATTATATTCTAAGTTGCAATCTCATACTATTTTATTTATTTCGTTGCTCAGGTTGTTCCAGCTCTGGCAATTGGAAGCTCTTTAATGTTGGCTCCTGGGTCCAAGATCAGGAACTGGCTGTGCTAACGGCTCCTGGGATGTCATTACTTCTAGGCCATCTCTGCTGACAAAGTCAGGTAATATATGTATGTGTACTAACCCACGTATACACATGTCTATAGTTGTTATTGTATCTGTCCATTTGTATTTATATTAAGCTAAACATGAATTGATACTTACATCTCTGATTCTAATCCAGGACCACAGGGTTCATTCTAATTAGGGCAGTGTTTGAGTCATTAAACCTTTCGACTCAAAGCCCCTCTGCATTCTAAGAGAACACCAAAATTATTATTAATTAGCAGTTTGAAATGAATCATAAATCTATTTTATTACGTGGTAGACTTATTAAGTATGTTTCCTTTTGTTGTGAGTACTTGGTGAGCACAAAAATGTATGCCCATCTTCTAGGATTCAGGGCATGTTGACTTATTTGCAATTATCATGGAAGTTCATAGTTTACAGTTGCTTGCATTGTTAATTAAAGTGAGACAGATTCTTAATCCCTTTGTTTAAGCAAGGAGTATTGCAGTCATAGGTTTTAAAATCTTCTTGCTTTGGGGAGAAGAGCTATATGCCAATCATTCTCTTCTGACTTTACAAAGAAAATTTCCATGCATTTATACTTTACAGAACACAAGGATGTCAATTAGTGTGACCAACCATCTGGGTTTACCTGAGACTGAGCGTTTTCCTGGGAAGTGGGACTTTTCAGTGCTAAAACTAGGAAATGCCTGGGCAAATAAGGAAGAGTTTGTTTAAATATTAACACCTGGAAAACAGGTTTTTTAAACAATCAATCACAATTATAGATTTTTTAGATGTTAGAGGTTACTTTTATAGGGCATAGCAATTATCTTCGAAGTTCAGATGTTTTACAAGATTTATATGTTAGAAATTACATTTGTAAGTTCAGTTTTAGGTCACAAAACTAAATCTGCTTCTCTGTAACTGCAGAGGAAGAGTGAATAATGTGTTCTTATTATCATTTGAAATTTTTTTTTATTAAAAATTGAAATGGCCTACAGTTTCAAGGCAAAATGCTGAAATTCCATTAGGAAACAATAGGGGAGAAAAAGCTGGCCTGAGAGGCTCAATCATGTGATGTAGAAAGAAAATGGGGCAGGTACCACCTGGCATCAGTAACATCCCTTAATTATGGTTATGTATGTGATTGACTTCATTCTAATTCTGTGATGGACACCGAACACCTAATTATGATCTTTCTTCTGAGATTACAACTTACATTTTGTGCCTGTTTAATAACATCTTTTTCAGGGTCAAATCTCAGTAACAGTGACAAATATTGACATATTGTATGTTAAAATATCTCTTCCAATGGTATTTTAATTTAAAAATCATTCCTTGTATCCATCTTGGACACAATAGTGAGGAAGCTCTTGTGAATCATGGTGAAACAACTGTATATCTTAAAAGTGTGGAGGAGGGACTTCCCTGGTGGTCCAGTGGTTAAGACTCTGGGCTTCCACTTCAGGGGGCACAGGGTTTGATCCCTGGTCAGGAAACTAAAGATCCCGCATGCCGCGTGATGGAGCCAAAAAACAAAAAACAAAAACAAAACTGTGTGTGTGGGGGGGAGAGAAACAGGTGTGGGAAGATGCTGAGGGAGTTAAATGAGGGAACGGTGGCCCCGTCTTCTCTATAGAAGTACAGGAGGTACCAAGCCTCAGAGTCCTGAGGAGCTGTATGTATTCAGTTTCATGTGATATTCTGTTTTTAATGCCTTCTTATCCCAGAGTCTTTACTGAAGCCTTGCTAAATGCTTCAGGTTGGGTTTTTTTTTTTTCCTTCTATGCTGTTGTTTATTAAGGGTGGTCAATGCTTGATGCCAGCAAGGTGGTAGCAAGAATGTTCAAAGGAGACTCTTGAGGTAAGAGCTGGGGCTCCCTTCCCAAGAGGAGATTGCCCCTCAATTGCGAAGGTTGCAGGAGCTGGCTGTTTATGCTTTAAAGGAAAGTAGGAAACCATCAGTCCAGATTGATGTGGGTGAACAGCGTTGTTTTACTCACGTATATGGAGCTCAGAAGAGGTGTTCATATCTATTTCTAATACTGAATTTAAAAACTGAACCATTGGAAATAAAATTTGGTCTTCTGTTCCTACATAACTGCAGTGTTCTTTAGAAGATATTCTTTTAAAAAAGTCTTTTATACCAGCAATAATGAATGACATGTTTTGTGAAATTAGATTCATGCCAAACAGCCAGAGGTACCTTGTGATTAGAGAACAGCTTGGCTGTAATTACTAGGGCCTAACCATTCCATCTTCCCTGCCATACAGTATTTCATAAATGCTTCCTACCCAAATCTAAGTAGGGTAGATAACATTATGTGACTTCATTGCTAATTTCCTTAGACAAAATTTTCAAGGTCCTTGACAATAAGAATTAAATAAGACAAAGTTAAATGCAATGTAACAAATAGCTTGTACAACAACTATGGTAAGCACTTACACAAGGGGTGGGGGGAGGACGGGGACAAGTAAACACAATGAGGAAACAGTGGTAGAAGGCTTAAAATATGCTTAGTCTACATTACATCTCCCATTACATGGGAGATGAAAGAGCCCATGTACTTATCTTTCTTGACCATTGATTGTGATTATTTTGCCAGCATAAACTATGTCCCCTAACTCTTATGACACCACCTAGCATGCCATCTAACACAGGGTAGGCATCTAACACAGGGTAGGGGCTCAGCAGAAGGCTGGGAAAGATATTCCTCTGTTCCTGATCATGGGGAATCTAGACATCTGATCTTCTAATTCTATCATGTTTTCACATCTTTCTTAGTTGTAATTTGAAATGCGAATGCCAATGGATCCATACTTCTTTTTTTTTTTTTTTAAAGCCTTATTTTTTTAAAAATATTAATTAATTAATTTTTGGGTGTGTTGGGTCTTCGTTTCTGTGCGAGGGCTTTCTCTAGTTGCAGCAAGCGGGGGCCACTCTTCATCGCGGTGCGCGGGCCTCCCACTATCGTGGCCTCTCTTGTTGCGGAGCACAGGCTCCAGATGCGCAGGCTCAGTAGCTGTGGCTCACGGGCCCATTTGCTCCGTGGCATGTGGGATCTTCCCAGACCAGGGCTCGAACCTGTGTCCCCTGCATTGGCAGGCGGATTCTCAACCACTGTGCCACCAGGGAAGCCCTGGATCCATACTTCTTACATATATATCTTCTTGTGGGGCTTGTCAGAAAAGATTACTAAGTCTATGTGAATGAGAAGAAATAGGAAAATAATTATATTTCAAGCAAGGCACTGATTTATATTTATTCTTTCATTAATTTTTATTTCTTAACTATTGTCTTACTTCTTAAGTGACTGGTTTGTTTAGAACCACTTACAATCATTACTTGGAATGAATTTATGGTAGTTTAAATTTATTTAAGCAGTTTCTCTTCTATTAGTAAAGATTACTTCAATTGGATTTTAACTATGTGTCAAATAAAGATGGTACCATAGCAACCAAGTTTGGATATTTCCCAGATGTTGATAAACAGTGTCATGAGACCCAATCTCCAACTTTCTTGAAATAATAACAAATTAAGAACAAAAACCCTTTTAATTAATACTCAGTCATTTTATTAATTCATATGAGAGAGGCCATATATGCTTGTGTTCTGATTTTCTACAACAAGTGCTAATTACCTTATTCATTTGACATTTGTTTAATGCTAGATAAGGACTAGATAAGACAGGGACTGGGAAGGGTCTCCTGTCTCTGGCCTCCCCTTCTTTTTTCTTTAATAAAAGAACCCTGAGTTTGGCACATGACTGCCCAGCTAGAGACTATGTTTCACAGACTCTCTTGCAGACAGATGTGGCTGGGCACCTAAATTCTGGACTGTAAGATGAGAGGAGCAATGATGTAGGCAGCTTCTGGGTCCTGTCCCTTAAAAGGAAATTGCTTGCTTTCCATTTCTTTATTTTTTTTTTTCTACTTTTTAAAGTTAGAATGTAGACATGATACATGGTGACTAGGCTGCCAAAAGGAACTCCCTAAGGAATGATGGGCCAACAAGATGGAAGGAATCTGGATGACTTTGTGGCACTATTATGGGAGAGAGAAACCAACTTTCATCTCCTTGAGGCATTTTTTAACTAGGGATTTTCCTATATCATAATTTATAAACCTAGGTACCAAATTGTATATGCCTTTGAAAAAAATTATTAAAAAAAATTTTAAATCGAAGTGTAATTGATTTACAATATTGTGTTAGTTTCAGGTGTACAGCACAGTGATTCGGTTATACACACACACACACACACACACACATTCCTTTTCAGATTCTTTTCCCTATGGGTTATTATAAAATACTGAGTATATTTCCCTGTGCTGTACAGTAAATCCTTGTTGTTTATCTGTTTTATATATAGTAGTGTGTGTATTTTAATCCCAAATTCCCAATTTATCCCTCTCTCCCTCTCTTTCCCCTTTGGTAACCATAAGTTTGTTTTCTATGTCTGTGAGTCTATTTATGTCTTATAAATAAGCTAATTTGTATTTTCTTAGATTCCACATATGAGTGATATCATATATTTGTCTTTCTCTGTCTGACTTACTTCACTTAGGATGATAATCTCTAGGTCCATCCATGTTGCTGCAAATGGCAATATTTCATTCTTTTTTATGGCTGAGTAATATTCCATTGTATATATGTACCACATCTTCTTTACCCAGTCATCTGTCAATGGACACTTAGGTTGCTTCCATGTCTTGGCTATTGCAAATAATGCTGCAGTGAACATTAGGGTGCATGTATCTTAATGTCATTTTTTATTCCTTTCCATTCCTATTTACATTTATATTACTTGATTACTATAGGAGGCTTTAATCTCTATGAGGATAGGGACCATGTCAGTGGTATTTACTTCTGGCTGCACTTTGCTTATAGAAGGAATTCAATGTATTTTTTTGAATGAATGCCTATGATGGGAGAAATGAATTGGTTGCACATGTGAATGGAGTTGAGGCAGAAAATTTTGAGAACCACTTGCTAACAGTTTTTGAGGTTTTTGTTTTAGAAGCACTATGACCCACAGACTAAAACTTGTAATAATATTTCCTGTATGAAAAAGATTCTAAGTTAATTGTTATTGGAGTTTGAGGCAATTTCTGATCTTATTACAATTATATTACGATGCTTCCTATTTATAGTTTTTATGTTAATCACCTTTGGTAGAAGCTTTAGTATTTATTTGCTCAATGAGGGAACTATTATATTAAACTGTATATTAAAAACACCATAGATTTTGAGACCCTGGTGACCTAAAAGGGAGTGTAACTTATAATTTTGGAGTAGTTCAGAGATGGGAAGAATGAGGCTTATTGTCTGATAACACTAGCGATTATATTTTTAAACTCTGACTTTGGAGAAGGAAAAGAGAGTATCTGAGGGAAGAGAATATTGCTCTTTTGATCAAGTAAATTAATCTTGTTGAGGACTTTGAAAAATCATTAGCTTTGCAAAAATCTACTTAGCCTATAAACTTCCTGTAACATTTTATAAGAACCTTGGGGATTTGTTTGCTTGTTTGTTTGTCTTTTGCAGAAGAAGAGAAAAACTAAGTTTCACTCTGTGTGGCAAGCACTTTTATATGCTATTCATCATGTGGTCCTTCAGATGCTGGCATAATTCATTTCCAATGCAGAACAGTATTTCAAATGCCTGGACTATCAGAATCAAGCACTCACATTTGACTTTCATTAAGAGTGAAGCAGGCACAGAATAGTAGATACTGAGTTCCATAGGAATTGATGTCTTTCTTTTTTAAAAAAAAAAAAATTATTTATTTATACATTTATTTATTTATTTATTTATTTTTGGCTGCGTTGGGTCTTGTTGCGCGCGGGCTTTCTCTAGTTGCGGTGAGCGGGGGCTACTCTTTGTTGCGGTGCACGGGCTTCTCATAGCAGTGGCTTGTCTTTGTTGTGGAGCACAGGCTCTAGGCACTCAGGCTTCAATAATTGTGGCACACGGGGCTCAGTAGTTTTGGTTCGCGGGCTTAGTTCCTCTGAGGCATGTGGGATCTTCCTGGACCAGGGCTCGAACCCATGTCCCCTGCATTGGCAGGCGGATTCTTTACCGCTGTGCCACCATGGAAGTCCCAGGAATTGATGTCTTTCTTAAAGAACTTACGTTTGCTTCCTTTCATACATGAGATGGATGAATGATGAGGCTGAATTTAAGGACATTTGAGAATTCATGGCTATTAGCATTAAATGCTTTTAGTAGCAAGCCTGTTGTGTGTGTGTGTGTGTGTGTGTGTGTGTTTGTTTGTTTTTTGTGAATGATCTTTGTCCCTCCAGCCTCCTGCATACTGGAGCTGTCTTTCTCTGTCCCCAGAAAGGCTAGGTCCACAATGTCAGCTGCAGCATGTTTTTCCTGGAAGGGACCGTCCCTTGTCTCACCCCTCCTTCGAGAAGTGTGGACACTGAGGTCCACTTTCATGGCAGAGGATGGACTGGCTTCAACTCTACACAGGTTCCTCCTGGGAATCACGCTCCACTTCTCTCTCCCTAACCCCTGTCACATCTTAGCTCAATCTTCTAACCAGACACCAAGATTTGTCCATTTTATACCCTACTTATGCATAAATTCCATTTTTTCCTTTGTCAGTGCTATTTGATCAAATTCTTTCATTTCTTGCCTGGATTAAGCAAAGAGCTCCTGACCAGCCTCCTTTATGAAAACCTTTTAGGAGCTCCTATTACCTACATAATTAAATTCAAGTTTCTTAGCATGGCCTGTGAGGCCGTGTATGGTCTGGCCTCTTTCACTTCTTCCAGTTAATGTCCTTCACACTTTCGGAAATAGGAGTACTAGGAGACTCATGTTTTTCTTTTTTTTGTTATTACTAGTGACAATGTTCGCTTTGCATGCCTAGTATTTTTTTAAATTGAAATATAGCTGATTTACAATGTCTTGTTAATTTCAGGTGTACAGCACAGTTTTCAGATTCTTTTCCCTTATAGGTTTCAGGTGTACAGCTTCAAATTCTTTTCCATTATAGGTTACTACAAAACATTGCGTATAGTTCCCTGTGCTATGTCCTTGTTGATTGTCTATTTTATATATATTAGTGTGTGTACGTTAACCCCAGCCTCCTAATTTATCACCCCCTTCCCTTTGGTAAGTGTAGTTTGTTTTCTATGTCTGTGAGTTTCATGTTTTTCTGAAGCCATCATGATGTTTCTGGCCTCTGAGCCTTATGCATCCTGTAAAACTCTGGGCAAAGCATGAGAAGGGTTACTTCTCTGGGAAAGCATGAGAATTGCAGGCTCAACAGCTTTCCTCCTCCTTTGTAAAGTCCTGCACCTGCCACATGTCTGTTATAGCAATCATGATATCACATTGGGATAATTTGCTCACTTTAGGTCTAAGTGTTACCTAGTATACAACGCTGCTTTCCTCATGGTGTAATGACTCTTGAGTGGTCCCTAGGAAAATGGAATGGCAGATAAGCAGAGCTTTTTAATGTTCTTTTCTTAAAACTATATGCCTCAGATGGTGGATATATATCTTTTATGTTCTTATAGGCAGATTAGGCAACATGAAAATCATGATATGGTCCATAAGTGAGGAATTATTCCAGCTAAAGGCAGAGCTGGTAACAAATATCTGACCACAATAAACTATCGTGATTGCCCAAGAATGTAGTATCTTTTATTTTGTAAGAGAACTGATGATCAGAGATTAAAATTAGGGTAATTTCAAATTAGACATTTATTTATGGAAATAAGGTAAAGAATAAAGAAATAAAGAGAATAAAGAAAATTGGCCATTAAAATCTCTTTAGAAAATATAATACTTCTTTTAACTTTGGAACTACAATTACAATATGGATGTTATTTAATATGAATGATAGAGATATTTTTGTTGAATAAATTTGCCAGGAATATATTTAGTTTATTATAAGTCATGGTAGTTTGAGCAAACTAGCAATCAGTTACGTTGGATAGAGATGAAATAATAGACTTTAAATGCAAACAATAAAAGAACCACCAGAATCATCATTAGACAGTTTTATAGGCTTATAGGTATGAATGTGACAAATTCTCTTTTCAGAATTTGGACTAAATTATGCTAGACTTGGGAGAAGTTTTTAATATATAAAATAGCCCATTAGCTATTAAAAATATGTTAAATTTTCCAATAAAATAGTATCATGGAATATCTTTGAAATTTGAAGATAATATATTTCAATTGCTTAAGAGTATCTAAATACGTCAAAATTCTTTAATGTATCATTTATACTTATAGGTAATAACACATGCAAAATAAATGACATATACTTGAAAAAATCTAAATATTTTAGAGGGAAAAAGTTGAATGGGCTAACTGAATGGCTGAATTAGAATTACGATAAAAATACAATGTAACATTGTAAAGTTTAAAAGAAATGTCTTCCTCCAAAAATTCAGCATTAAATTATCGTTTGACCTGGCAATTTCACTCCTGGGTATATACTCAAAAGAACTGAAAACAGGTACTCAAGCAAAGAGATGTAGCTGCATGTTCATAACATCACTATTCATAAAAGTCAAATGGTAGTAGCAGCCTGAATGCCCATGAATGGATGAATGGATAAACAAAGTGTGGGATATACATACAGTGGCATACTATTCAGCTTTAAAAAGGAAAGTAGTACTGATACATGCTAAACTGTGTGTGAATCTTGAAAACATTAGGCTAAGTGAAAGAAGGCAGATGTAAAAGGCAACATGTTGTGTGATTCCATTCATACGAAATGTCCAAAGTAAGTAAAGCCATAGAGACAGAATGCAGATTGGCTGTTGCCAGGGCCTGTGGAGCGGGGGTGGGAGGGGAAACAACTGCTTAATGGATATGGAGTTTTCTTTCGGGGTAATGAAAATGTTTTGGAACTAGAAAGATAGAGGTTGCATGACATCGTGAATGCACTAAATGCCGCTGAATTGTTCACTTTAAAATTGTTAATTTAATTTTATGTGAATTTCACCTACAAGGAAGGCATTTCCTAAGCAGTTCAAAACTTTTAAGTAGGAGCATAGTTAAAGGACATAAGAAACATACTTTGGGAAGAAATCTAAGTGACATTTTAAAGTTGCTGTGCTATTTTAGTAGCTCAACCACTGTTTTTTTCACTTGTCCTAAGACTGTATTAGTCGACTTTTGACTAATGAAAGAACACAGTTTTCTTCAGGACACTAGTATAGTAATAACCTCACTAGTGCTTTATGTTGAGTAATGAAGGGTGGGAAGTTAAATGCTTGTTCTTTTGATTGCTGCAGTCAGAGCTTGATGTCCTTTAAACAACCTGTGGTTGTAAATCGCAGGCCTGCACAGCGGGCCATCTCACACCTGCTCTGTTGATGCAGGTTCCTTTCACCACTAGGCAGCATATACACTTTGAGCATGTAGGAAGATGCTCATAAAGAGAGACATGGTCAAGGATAAAGAGAGACAGGAGGCAAGCTTTTCTTTAATTGTATCAGTTACTTCCTCTCAGAGTGAAGCATAAATGTTGGGGAGAGAGTCCAGGAAACACGAGGAGTGAGAAAAGAGTGGTTTTGCCATGAAGAATTGTTATCAAGAATTTTTTTGTCTTTGATATTTCCAAGATTTCACTACAACTTGTCTAGGTATGGATTTTTTTTCCTCTTACTTGGGATTCATAATATTTCTTCAATCTAATGATTCATACATTTCATAATTTCTAGAAAATTTTCAGCCATTGTTTCTTGGGATGGTGACTTGTCTCCATCCTTATTCTTTATTCTTTAAGAGCTCCTGTCTGTCCTCCATGTCTCTTAACCCCTATTTTATAGTTTTCATCTCTCTCTCTGAGCCATCTTCTTGATATTCTTTGGCATACCAGTCAGGTTCCTGTTTTAGGGCTTTTTCACTGGTGTTTCCTCCATCTAGAATGATCTTCCTCCAGATATTCTTATGGATCATTCTCACGGATCATCACTTTCTTTAGGTATTTGCTCAAAAGTCATCTCCTCAGAAATGATTTCTCTGAATCCTATCTAAAATGGCATCTACTTTCAGTCTCTAGCTAACTTCTCTCTTTCATTTTTTTGTCGAAGACTTACTATTACCTGACATGACCTTATACATTTATTTTTGTTTATTTGTTTTGTATAGCTTCTCCTCTATAGTGTAAGCTCAAAAAGGTCAGAGAAGGGACTTTTCTCTTTAGCTCTGTGAGATATCACCATTGCAAAGGACAGTGCCTGGAACATTTTAGCACTCAAATGGTCATTGAATGAATAAATCAATGTACTACATTCTTCAGTATTTTCTTAGCTCCATTTTCCAGTTCACTTATTTTCTCTTCATTTGTGTCCAGTATTCTATTTTAACTGCTTTTTTAAAAAATTTTATTTTTATTATTTATGTTTTTAAAAATATTTATTTATTTATTTTTGGCTGCGTTGCGTCTTTGTTGCTGCATGCAGGCTTTCTCTAGTTGTGGTGAGCAGGGGCTCCTCTTCGTTGCAGTGTGTGGACTTCTCATTGTGGTGGCTTCTCTTGCTGCGGAGCACAGGTTCTAGGTGCATGGGCTTCAGTGGTTGTGGCTCGCGGGCGTTGTTGCTCCACTAAGCATGTGGGATCTTCCTGGACCAGGGCTCAAACCCACATACCCTGCATTGGCAGGCAGATTCTTAACCACTGCGCAACCAGGGAAGTCCCTGTTTTTTGTTTTTTGTTTTTAACATCTTTATTGGAGTATAATTGCTTTACAATGGTGTGTTAGTTTCTGCTTTATAACAAAGTGAATCAGTTATACATATACATATGTCCCTATATCTCTTCCCTCTTGCATCTCCCTCCCTCCCACCCTCCCTATCCCACCCATCTAGGTGGTCACAAAGCACCGAGCTGATCTCCCTGGGCTATGCGGCTGCTTCCCACTAGCTATCTATTTTACGTTTGGTAGTGTATATATGTCCATGCCACTCTCTCACTTCGTCCCAGCTTCCCCTTCCCCCTCCCCATATCCTCAAGTCCATTCTCTAGTAGGTCTGCATCTTTATTCCCCTCTTGCCCCTAGGTTCTTCATGACCTTTTTTTTTTTTTTTCCGATTCCATATATATGTGTTAGCTATGGTATTTGTTTTACTCTTTCTGACTTACTTCACTCTGTATGACAGACTCTAGGTCCATCCACCTCACTACAAATAACTCAATTTCGTTTCTTTTTATGGCTGAGTAATATTCCATTGTATATACGTGCCACATCTTCTTTATCCATACATCTGTTGATGGACACATCAGTTGCTTCCAAGTGCTGGCTATTGTAAATAAAGCTGCAGTGAACATTTTGGTACATGACTCTTTTTGAATTATGGTTTTCTCAGGGTATATGCCCAGTAGTGGGATTGCTGGGTCATATGGTAGTTCTATCTTTAGTTTTTTAAAGAACCTCCATACTGTTCTCCATAGTGGCTGTATCCATTTACATTCCCACCAACAGTGCAAGAGGGTTTGCTTTTCTCCACACCCTCTCCAGCATTTATTGTTTGTAGATTTTTTGATGATGGCCATTCTGACCGGAGTGAGATGATATCTCATTGTAGTTTTGACTTGCATTTCTCTAATGATTAATGATGTTGAGCATTCTTTCATGTGTTTGTTGGCAATCTGTATATCTTCTTTGGAGAAATGTCTGTTTACGTCTTCTGCCCATTTGTGGATTGGGTTGTTTGTTTTTTTGATATTGAGCTGCATGAGCTGCTTGTAAATATTGGAGATTAATCCTTTGTCAGTTGCTTCATTTGCAAAAATTTTCTCCTATTCTGAGGATTGTCTTTTAGTCTTGTTTATGCTTTCCTTTGCTGTGCAAAAGCTTTTAAGTTTAATTAGGTCCCATTTGTTTATTTTTGTTTTTATTTCCATTTCTCTAGGAGGTGGGTCAAAAAGGATCTTGCTGTGATTTATCTCAGAGAGTGTTCTGCCTATGTTTCCCTCTAAGAGTTTGATAGTGTCTGGCCTTACATTTAGGTCTTTAATCCATTTTGAGTTTATTTTTGTGTATGGTGTTAAGGAGTGTTCTAATTTCATTCTTTTACATGTAGCTGTCCAGTTTTCCCAGCACCACTTATTGAAGAGGCTGTCTTTCCTCCATTGTATATTTTTGCCTCCTTAATCAAAAATAAGGTGACCATATGTGCGTGGGTTTATCTCTGGGCTTTCTATCCTGTTCCATTGATCTATATTTCTGTTTTTGTGCCAGTACCATACTGTCTTGATTACTGTAGCTTTGTAGTATAGTCTGAAGTCAGGGAGCCTGATTCCTCCAGCTCCGTTTTTCTTTCTCAAGATTGCTTTGGCTATTCGGGGTCTTTTGTGTTTCCATACAAATTGTGAAATTTTTGGTTCTAGTTCTGTGGAAAATGCCATTGGTAGTTTGATAGGGATTGCGTTGAATCTGTAGATTGCTTTGGGTAGTAGAATCATTTTCACAATGTTGATTCTTCCAATCCAAGAACATGGTATATCTCTCCAGCTGTTTGTATCATATTTAATTTCTTTCATCAGTGTCTTATAGTTTTCTGCATACAGGTCTTTTGTCTCCTTAGGTAGATTTATTCCTAGATATTTTATTCTTTTTGTTGCAATGGTAAATGGGAGTGTTTTCTTAATTTCACTTTCAGACTTTTCATCATTAGTGTATAGGAATGCAAGAGATTTCTGTGCATTAATTTTGTATCCTGCTACTTTACCAAATTCATTGATTAGCTCTAGTAGTTTTCTGGTAGCATCTTTAGGATTCTCTTTGTATAGTATCATGTCATCTGCAAACAGTGACAGCTTTACTTCTTCTTTTCTGATTTGGATTCCTTTTATTTCTTTTTCTTCTCTGATTGCTATGGCTAAAACTTCCAAAACTATGTTGAATAATAGTCGTGAGAGTGGGCAACCTTGTCTTGTTCCTGATCTTAGAGGAAATGGTTTGAGTTTTTCACCATTGAGGATGATGTTGGCTGTGGGTTTGTCATATATGGCCTTTATTATGTTGAGAAAATTTCTCTCTATGCCTACTTTCTGGAGGGTCTTTTATCATAAATTAGTGTTGAATTTTGTCAAAAGCTTTCTCTGCATCTATTGAGATGATCATATGGTTTTTCTCCTTCAATTTGTTAATATGGTGTATCACATTGATTTATTTGCATATATTGAAGAATCCTTGCATTCCTGGGATAAACCCCACTTGATTATGGTGTATGATCCTTTTAATGTGCTGTTGGATTCTGTTTGCTAGTATTTAGTTGAGGATTTTTGCATCTATGTTCATCAGTGATATTGGCCTGTAGTTTTCTTTCTTTGTGACATCTTTGTCTGGTTTTGGTATTAGGGTGATGGTGGCCTCATAGAATGAGTTTGGGAGTGTTCCTCCCTCTGCTATATTTTGGAAGCGTTTGAGAAGGATAGGTGTTAGCTCTTCTCTAAATGTTTCACAGAATTCACCTGTGAAGCCGTCGGGTCCTGGGCTTTTGTTTGTTGGAAGATTTTTAATCACAGTCTCTATTTCAGTGCTTGTGATTGGTTTGTTCATATTTTCTATTTCTTCCTGGTTCAGTCTTGGAAGGTTGTGCATTTCTAAGAATTTGTCCATTTCTTCCAGGTTGTCCATTTTATTGGCATACAGTTGCTTGTAGTTATCTCTCATGATCCTTTGTATTTCTGCAGTGTCAGTTGTTACGTCTCCTTTTTCATTTCTAATTCTATTGATTTGAGTCTTCTCCCTTTTTTTCTTGATGAGTCTGGCTAATGGTTTATCAATTTTGTTTATCTTCCCCAGGAGCTAGCTTTTAGTTTTATTGATCTTTGCTATCGTTTCCTTCATTTCTTTTTCATTTATTTCTGATCTGATCTTTATTATTTCTTTCCTTCTGCTAACTTTGGGGTTTTTTTGTTCTTCTTTCTCTAATTGCTTTAGGTGTAAAGTTAGGTTGTTTATTTGAGATGTTTCTTGTTTCTTAAGGTAGGATTTTATTGCTATAAACTTCCCTCTTAGAACTGCTTTTGCTGCATCCCATAGGTTTTTCGTTGTAGTGTTTTCATTGTCATTTGTCTCTAGGTATTTTTTGATTTCCTCTTTGATTTCTTCAGTGATCTCTTGGTTAATAAGTAGTGTATTGTTTAGCCTCCATGTGTTTGTGTTTTTTACAGATTTTTTTCCTGTAATTGATATTTAGTCTCATAGCGTTGTGGTCGGAAAAGATACTTGATACGATTTCAGTTTCCTTAAATTTACCAAGCCTTGATTTGTGACCCAAGATATGATCTGTCCTGGAGAATGTTCCATGAGCACTTGACAAGAATGTGTATTCTGTTGTTTTTGGATGGAATGTCCTATAAATATCAATTAAGTCCATCTTGTTTAATGTATCATTTAAAGCTTGTATTTCCTTATTTATTTTCATTTTGGTTGATCTGTCCATTGGTGAAAGTGGGGTGTTAAAGTCCCCTACTATGATTGTGTTACTGTCGATTTCCCCTTTTATGGCTGTTAGTATTTGCCTTATGTATTGAGGTGCTCCTATGTTGGGTGCATAAATGTTTACAATTGTTATATCTTCTTCTTGGATTGATCCCTTGATCATTGTGTACTGTCCTTCTTTGTCTCTTGTAATAGTCTTTTTTTTAAAGTCTATTTTGTCTGGTATGAGAATTGCTACTCCAACTTTCTTTTGATTTCCATTTGCATGGAATATCTTTCCCCATCCCCTCACTTTCAGTCTGTATGTGTCCCTAGGTCTGAAGTGGGTCTCTTGTAGACAGCATATATATGGGTCTTGTTTTTGTATCCATTCAGCCAGTCTATGTCTTTTGGCTGGAGCATTTAATCCATTTACATTGAAGGTAGTTATCAATATGTATGTTCCTATTACCATTTTCTTAATTGTTTTGGGTTTGTTATTGTAGGTCTTTTCCTTCTCTCTGTGTTTCCTGCCTATAGAAGTTCCTTTAGCATTTGTTGTAAAGCTGGTTTGGTGGTGCTGAATTCTCTGAGCTTTTGCTTGTCTGTAAAGGTTTTAATTTCTCAGTCAAATCTGAATGAGATCCTTGCTGGGTAGAGTAATCTTGGTTGTAGGTTTTTCTCCTTCATCACTTTAAATATGTCCTGCCATTCCCTTTGGGCTTGCAGAGTTTCTGCTGAAAGATCAGCTGTTAACCCTATTGGGATTCCCTTGTGTGTTATTTGTTGTTTTTCCCTTGCTGCTTTTAGTATTTATTCTTTGTATTTAATTTTTGATAGTTTGATTAATATGTGTTTTGGCATGTTTCTCCTTGGATTTATCCTATATGGGACTCTCTGTGCTTCCTGGACTTGACTAACTATTTCCTTTCCCATATTAGGGAAGTTTTCCACTATAATCTCTTCAAATATTTTCTCAGACCCTTTCTTTTTCTCTTCTTCTTCTTGGACCCCTATAATTCGAATGTTGCTGCATTTAATGTTGTCCCAGAGGTCTCTGAGACTGTCCTCAATTCTTTTCATTCTCTTTTCTTTATTCTGCTCTGCAGTAGTTATTGCCACTATTCTATCTTCCAGGTCACTTATCCGTTCTTCTGCCTCAGTTATTCTGCTATTGATCCCTTCTAGAGAATTTTTTATTTCATTTATTGTGTTATTCATCACTGTTTGTTTGCTCTTTAGTTCCTCTAGGTCCTTGTTAAACGTTTGTTATATTTTCTCCATTATATTTCCAAGATTTTGTATCATCTTTACTATCATTATTCTGAATTCTTTTTCAGGTAGACTGCCTATTTCCTCTTCATTTGTTAGGTCTGGTGGGTTTTTGCCTTGCTCCTTCATCTGCTGTTTGTTTCTCTCTCTTCTCATTTTGCTTAACTTACTGTGTTTGGGGGTCTCCTTTTCGCAGGCTGCAGGTTCGTTGTTCCCGTTGTTTTTGGTATCTGTCCCCAGTGGCTAAGGTTGGTTCAGTGGGTTGTGTAGGCTTCCTGGTGGAGGGGACTAGTGCCTGTGTTCTGGTGGATGAGGCTGGATCTTGCCTTTCTGGTGGGCAGGTCCACGTCTGGTGGTGTGTTTTGAGGTGTCTGTGGCCTTCTTATGATTTTAGGCAGCCTCTCTGCAAATGGATGGGGTTGTGTTCCTGTCTTGCTAGTTGTTTCGCATAGGGTGTCCTGCACTGTAGCTTGCTGGTCGTTGAGTGGAGCTGGGTCTTGGCGTTGAGATGGAGATCTCTGGGAGATTTTCTCTGTTTGACACTACGTGGAGCTGGGAGGTCTTTGGACCAGTGGACCAGTCTCTTGTGGACCAGTGTCCTGAACTTGGCTCTCCCACCTCAGAGGCACAGCCGTGACACCTGGCTGGAGCATCAAGAGCCTGTCATTCACACGGCTCAGAATAAAAGGGAGAAAAGAAAGTAAGAAAGAAAGAAAGAAGGAAGGAAGGAAGGAAGGAAAGAAAGGGAGGAAGAAACGAAGAAAGAAAGAAAGAAAGAAGAAGATAAAATAAATTAACGTTATTAAAATAAAAAATGAAAAATAATTATTAAGAAAAATTTTTTTAAAAGATATTAAAAAAAAAAAGAGACAGACAGAACGCTAGGACAAATGGTAAAAGCAAAGCTATACAGACAAAATCACACACAGAAGCATACATATACACACTCACAAAAAGGGAAAAAGGGAAAAAAAAATATATATATATATATCTTGCTGCCAAAGTCCACCTCCTCAATTTGGGATGATTCGTTGTCTATTCAGGTATTCCACAGATGCAGGGTACATCAAGTTGATTGTGGAGATTTAATCCGCTGCTCCTGAGGCTGGTGGGAGAGACTTCCCTTTCTCTTCTCTGTTCGCACAGCTCCTGGGGTTCAGCTTTGGATTTGGCTGCGCCTTTGCATGTAGGTCACCTGAGGGCGTCTGTTCTTCGCTCAGACAGGATGGGGTTAAAGGAGCAGCTCATTCGGGGGCTCTGTCTCACTGAGGCCGGGGGGAGGGAGGGGTTACGGATGGGGGGCCAGCCTGCGGCGGCAGAGGCCGGTGTGACTTTGCACCAGCCTCAGGTGTGCCGTGTGTTCTCCCGGGGAAGTTGTCCCTGGATCACGGGTCCCTGGCAGTGGCGGGCTGCACAGGCTCCCGGGAGGGGCGGTGTGGATAGTGACCTGTGTTTGCTCACAGGCTTCTTGGTGGTGGCAGTAGCAGCCTTAGCATCTCATGCCCGTCTCTGGGGTCCGCGCTGATAACCACGGCTCGCGCCCGTCTCTGGAGCTCCTTTAAGCGGCGCTCTTAATCCCCTCTCCTCGCGCACCAGGAAACGAAGAGGCAAGAAAAAGTCTCTTGCCTCTTGGGCAGCTCCAGACCTTTTCCCGGACTCCCTCCCGGCTAGCTGTGGCACACTAGCCCCTTCAGGCTGTGTTCACGCAGCCCACCCTAGTCCTCTCCCTGCGATCCGACCGAAGCCCGAGCCTCAGCTCCCAGGCCCCGCCCGCCCCGGCGGGTGAGCAGACAAGCCTCTCGGGCTGGTGAGTGCCGGTCAGCACCGATCCTCTGTGTGGGAATCTCTCCGCTTTGCCCTCTGCACCCCTGTTGCTGCGCTCTCCTCTGTGGCTCCGAAGCTTCCCCCCTCTGCCACCCGCAGTCTCCACCCGTGAAGGGGCTTCCTAGTGTGTGGAAACCTTTCCTCCTTCACAGCTCCCTCCCACTGGTGCAGGTCCCGTCCCTATTCTTTTGTCTCTGTTATTTCTTTTTTCTTTTGTCCTACCCAAGTACGTGGGGAGTTTCTTCCCTTTTGGGAGGTCTGAGGTCTTCTGCCAGCATTCAGTAGGTGTTCTGTAGGAGTTGTTCCACATATAGATGTATTTCTGATGTATTTGTGGGGAGGAAGGTGATCTCCGTGTCCTACTCTTCCGCCATCTTGAAGCTCCCGCTTAACTGCTTGTTTAAAAAGATTTTTCAGCACTTGAAAAATGTTGCTTTACTGTTTTTCAGCTTGTACAGCTGCAGATGAGAATTCTGTTATCATTCTTATTTTTGTTCCTTTCTACATCCTCTTGAACAACATGGGTTTGAACTGCATGGGCCTAATTGTAGATGGATTTTTTTTTTTCAATAAATAAGTACCACAGTACTACACGATCCACAGTTGGTTGAATATGTGGATGTGGAACTGATGATATGGAGGGTCGACTGTAAAATTATACATGGATTTTTTGACTATGTGGGGGGGTTGCTGCCCCTAATCCCTGCATTATTCAAGGGTCAGCTGTACTTTCATTTTCCTCTAGTTGCTTTTAAATGTTTCTCTTTATTGTTGGGTTTTAGCAATCGGGTTACGATGTTCCTTGGTGTGATTTTATTTATGTTTTTTTTTTGACTGCACCACATGGCATGCGGGATCTTAGTTCCCTGACCAGGGATTGAACCTGTGCCCCCTGCAGTGGAAGTGCGGAGTCCTAGCCACTGGACAGCCAGGGAATTCCCTGGTGTGATTTTGTTTAGGTTGACTCTGCTTGCGGTTCGTTGATCCTTATTCTTAGAACTGAGGGTCTATAGTTTTCATCAAACTTGAAAAATGTTCAACCATTATTTCTTTAAGACTTACTTTCTCATCTCTGGGACTATAATTAAGATGTATGTTAGATCATTTGATACTGTCCCACAGTTCACTGATGCTCAATTTATTTTCAGTCCCTGTTCTCTTTGTGTTTCATTTTGGATAGTTTCTGTTTCCAGGTCTTCAAATTTACTTATTTTTCCTTTTTCATTGTCTAACCTGCTGTTAATCCCACTCAGAATATTTTTCATTTAAGATATTATACATTTCATTTCTAGAAGTTCCATTTGTGTCTTTTTTTAATATCTTTTATTTCTTTCCTCTTTATGCTCATGCTTGCTAGTTCCATTATCTTTGTCATTTATGCATCTGTTTCTATTGATTGAGTTACCTTTTTTTTTTGGTTATGGGTTATATATTTCTACTTCTTTGAATGCTTAGCAATTTTTTTTTAAATAGTGAATACAGAGAGATGTCAGAGGAGCTAGTTAAAGTAGCAAGTATTAAATTTATTTATTTATGGCTGTGTTGGGTCTTCGTTTCTGTGCGAGGGCTTTCTCTAGCTGTGGCAAGTGGGGGCCACTCTTCTTCGCACTGTGCGGGCCTCTCACTATCGTGGCCTCTCTTGTTGCGGAGCACAGGCTCCAGGCGCGCAGGCTCAGTAATTGTGGCTCACGGGCCCAGTTGCTCCGCGGCATGTGGTATCTTCCCAGACCAGGGCTCGAACCCGTATCCCCTGCATTGGCAGGCAGACTCTCAACCACTGCACCACCAGGGAAGCCCCCGAATGCTTAGCAATTTTTGATTGGATGCTAGACATTGTAATTTTACTTTTTAGGTGTTGAGTTGTATTGTATTCTCTTAAGGAATATTGGGCTTTGTTGTGGTACACAGTTTAGTTGCTTGGGATTAATCGGATTCTTGCAAGGGTTGATTTTAAAATTTGTTAGGGTAGGCTCAGAATAGCCTTTTAGGGGCTAATTTGTTAAGGCAATACCCTTCTATAGACTCTACCCAATGACCTATGTGTTGAAAAGCCTCTGAACCCTGGTAATATGAACTATTCCCAGCCTTGTGTGAGCTTTGGTAATTGTTCAGTCTTCTGTTTTCTGGAGGTTCTTAATCAGCCTCATAGAGTTTCAGTACATTCATGGATAGATGAGAATTCAGTCAAAGATTTGAGTGGACCCTTCTGCAGATTTTTGGAACATTCTCTCTATACGCTCTTCCCTTTATGACATTATGCTCCACAAATTATAACCTAGGTGGGAGTGGGGTAGAGAATGCACATGGTTGCACCCAGATGTGATAATCTTCAGGCTTCTGGCCCAGTTGCCTTTGGACAAGTGTTAAGAGGGAACTGTACTAGAGAGAGGAATAAGTTAAGGTGTGTGTCGTAAGAGCTTCCATTTAAAATTAACAGGAAGGAATTCCCTGGCAGTCCAGTGGTTAGGACTCATCGCTGTCACTGCCAGGGCCCTGGGTTTGATCCCTGGTCAGAGAACTAAGATTCCACAAGCCCCATGGTGTGACCAAGAAAACAAAAAATAAAAAACAAAAAAATAACAGGACACACAACAGTGCTGCTTTGAGATTTGACATGGACAAGAAAAGCACATGTCAAAGCAGTCCTGAGCAGTTGTTTGGGCACCAAGCTGGCATCCTCAGTGAGCTAGGATTTAATGGGCGTTGGAAGCATCTTGTTTCTCAGATACATTGAGAAAGATTGCATACCCAGGAGCGAGGAGAGACATGGAAGTGAGGAGGAAGACTTCTTCCAGGGATTTTTCTCCTTGCTGAGAGAGGGGTTTCTCTCCTTGGGGGAGAGGACTTAGGGTCTGAGTTACCTGAATTCTGTAGGAGGCAACTGAATCAGAGAAATATTGCTCTGTTACTTTTTGGTAATTTTATAGGCTGGTGGTCTATGAAGTATTGTTTGAGATTTCCACTGGTCAAAGCATGGGCCAAAATTGAGAGACTAACAATAACTTAGATCCTGCCACATTAAGAGCTTAATTCTGATAACCATGTATCAGAAAGCAGAAGAGTTACCACAAGGAAATACTGAATTAGCATAACCGTAGAGTGTTGAGAAAGGAGTTATAGGTTACCCTATTTCAAAATTGATGACAGTCTCAACTTACTTTTGGCACCAATTCTTGCTCATAATTACCTGCAACGGAAAAAAAAGTCAAAATATATGTAAAATAAATGGTTATTTTAAAAATTTAAAATTTTAGTTTCTATTTATAAATTATAAATAAAAATAAAATATTATATAATATATGAGCTTATGTATATTCTATATAACAATTATAAATAAAATATATATTTATAATTAATTTATAATTAAAAAATTATATCTGCCTTGGGTTTCTAACATATGTTATTGGACTGAGTGATCTCAAGCCGTATGTTTTCACCAGGAAAGAACTTTCTTTGCTTTAGGATTATGTACTTTTCTTCTATTGTTTGAGTCTGAATGGTGTTTTTGAGTGCAAAAAATGGATTGAATTTGGAGGATTGAATTGAATCTGAAATATCTGCCTATCATATATGTGTTTGCATAATGGCCATATAAATTATAAATATTGAGAACTAATATGAAGAGGTAATTTAAGAAACAACAAATTATGCTATATAAATTACGAGTTTTTTTTTTTTCTGGGAAACTAAAGGTTTTGTTAACTCTTTTTTCCCTTTATGTCTCCTTTTTTAGCAGAAATAAGTGATCTTTATCATCTAACAGCTCTGTGAGGGTTATAGTTTTAAAAGTATGATTTGTGCAAATATAATAATATTGTTCAGGGTTCTGGAGAAAGTAAATATCAAATAAATAATTAAAATACTCAACTGATTATAAAATTTTGTTGAAAAATATTGTTCTCTGATAAAAAGAATGGACTTTGTATAAATATGATTACTTAAGAGTTTAATTTTTGGTATGAATTTAAGGTGTACTTTGAATGGATACTTCTGGTTTTTAAGCCCTATTTTCTCTTTGTTAAGATTTTACTTTGAAAAATATTCAAGCTTATAGAAGAATTGCAGAAATATTATAAGGAACTCCTTATTTTTTTACACATACAATACATACCTCTATTATTATTTTTATTTTTGCTGAATTATTTAAGAGTCAGTTTATGTATTTTTCTGATCCAGGTTTAAATCTAGGAGCATGTGTTGCATGATATTTAGTTTTCTCCTTTATCTCATTTAGTTTGGAATAGCCGTTTTGGACTTTCATGACATTGATATTTTTGAAGAGGTACAGGTCAGTTGTTTTATAAAATGTTAATTTGGGTGTCTATGATGTTTCTTCATGATTAGATTCAAGTTACACATGATGTCATTTTGTGCCATTTACTGGTGATAATAACTTGATAAATTTCGTTAAGGTTGTTTCCACCAGCTTTCTCCTTTTTAAGTTACCATTTCTGCAATTATTAAATGATCTGTGAAGAGAATCCCTTGAAACTGTAAATATTTTGTCCTAATTACCCTTTTGCCCAATGCATTTTACCATCTACTAATGGTTCTTGCCTGAATCAATTATATTATGATGATTATATAATGGTGATTTTCTAATTCTATTATTCCTTTTATATTTACTATAAGAAAGAGCTTTTCCTCCTGTATTAGTTTGCTAAAGCTGCTGTAACAAAGTACCATAAACTGAGTGATGCAAACGACAGAAATTTATTGTCTCACAGTTGTGACGGCTACAAGTCTGAGATCACGGTGTCAGTAGGGTTAGTTCCTTCTGAGGGCTATGAGGGAAGGATGTATTCCAGGCTTCTCTTTGGCTTGTAGATGACTGTCTTCTCTCTATGTCTCTACATTTTTTTCTCTCTATGCATGTCTTTACTTCCAAATATCCCCTTTGCATAAGAACACTAGTCATTGTGGATTAATGCCCTCCCTAATGACTTCACTTTCACTTGATTACCTCTGCAAAAACTCTATCTCCAAATAGGAGCATACTCTGAGATACTGGGGGTTAGGACGTATGATTTTTTTGGGGTGATGGGACACAGTTCAACTCATAACACCTCCCCTCTTCCCCTTTATTTATTTAGCATTAGTATGGACTCATGATTTTTTCTAAATTCAGTGAGTAATAATCCATTTCTATCATTATTAATTTTAATGCTCAAGTTATCCCAGATTCAGCCTAAGGATGCTTCTTTGGTCTAGTTCCTGACTTCTTCTGGCATATGGCCCTCTCATTTTTTCAGCACTTCCCTACTATCTGATCCAAGATTTTCTAGGTTCATCTTGTACTTTCCCTGCTCTAGTCCTGAAATCAGCTGTTTCTCCAGGGACCCCTGATTCTTTTTAGGGGAAAGCCCCATTTTCTTTAATTCAGACTTGGTTAGAAAACATAATGGGAGTTTGAGATTACAAGCACTAAGTAGCACTTTGCTGAGAAATGTTTGTTTTGTGGATGTTGACTTACAACCTGGAAACTAAAAACGCTTGTTAAGGAGAACTACCTCTGTTAAAGTGCTTGTTATAGAAAATTTGTGTACTTGTTCACATACATTTCTAAACTGTATTCTTCGTAATGTGTTGATTTCACCCATTATAAAATTACTATGATCTCTCAATCTATCTCTAATTAACCAGTATATAAATTACTATATAGATTCTCTTAAAATTAAACACATAGTTTAAGTGTTTATTTTTTGTAAACATTTATTTTACCCCAAATAATATGAGACTCTAAGAGATCAACTTTACATCTCCATTTGCTGTGACTCTGCACCCGAATTGACCCTTATATCTGTCCTCACTGTCTCAGAGGAACACATGTCCTTCCCTAGGGTAAGTCCATTTACTTGAGGATTCCAGCAAAATGTGGCTCAAGCGATGGTCCTGGGACTTCAGACTGGATGAGGAGGGGCTAAAAATAATGAGAAAGTAGTGATGGTAGGCTGTGCTTATAGGCTTATAGGCCAGTTTATAGGCTGGCCTTGACCTCTCTTCAGAGCCATAGACCTTTATGTCTAACTGGCTCAATCTCTGTATGTCCAAATCTGAGCTCTTTGTCTTCTACTCCAAGCCTGTTCTTTTCTTTTATTCCCCGGTTTGTGACTCTGCCAGGCATTCCTCTGCCTACATCTAACAAATTATCAAGTCTGGGAGATTTCAACTCCTACAATCTTGAGTCTTTCCACTTCTCTTTATTCCCACGGCAAATACTATTATTTCAGCTCAATGTTATCTTTCACCTAGAATACCTCAAGCCTCCCAAGTGCTTCTTACTGCCCTTTAATCTGTCTATGCTCAGCACTGCCACTAGAGGGAGCTTTCTACAATGTAAATCTGATCACGTAGGAAGTCGAAAATTGATGGCTTCCATTGCCTTATGAATCGTCCTGTGGCTTACAAGGTCCTTCATGACATAGTCTCTGCTAATTGGTCCAGGTTTCTCTTTACTCCTCACTTCCTTGCACTTTATCTTCCAACCCTACTAAAATTAATTCATTTCATTTAATAAAGCACGTGCACTCTCTTCTAAGCCTATTTAGTAATAAGTGAATGAATACATACCATTTGTCTTTACTGATTGATAAATACATTGTACTTTATTCTCATGTGGGAAAATTTGTTTAAATTTACTTATTTTTTTTGTACGAAAATGTTAATAGCAATTTAATTCTTAATAGCCTCAAACCAGAAACAATCCAAATATACAGCAGGTGAGTGCATAAACAGATTATATTGTATTTATACAATAGAATAATATTCAACAATGCAAAGACATGAACTACTGATACATTAAACAACCTGGATAAATCTCAAAAAGATGCTGCTTGAAGGAAGCCAGACCAAAAGCATACATAACATCTGATTCTTTTTATATGAAAATCTGGAAGGGACAATTCACATATATAGTGATAGAAAGAGGATCAGTGGTTGCTGGGAGTTGGGGTAGGGTTGGAAATGGACTGGGAAAGGGCAAAGAAGAAACCTTTGGAGGGGTAATGAAAATATCCTATATCTTGATTGTAATGAGACTTACACAGGTGTAAACATTTATCAAAGCCTATTGAATAGTATAGTTAAAATATGTGCATCTAATTATATGTATGTTATACACCAGTGAAATTATTTTTTAAAATAGATCTTTATTGGAGTATAATTGCTTCACAATACTGTGTTAGTTTCTGTTGTACACCAAAGTGAATCAGCCATATGCATACATATGTCCCCATATCCCCTCCCTCTTGAGCCTCCCTCCCACCCTCCCTATCCCACCTCTCTAGGTCATCCCAAAGCACTGAGCTGATCTCCCTGTGCTATGCTGCTGCTTCCCACTAGGGAATTTTACATTCGGTAGTGTATATATGTTGATGCTACTCTCGCTTCGCCCCAGCTTCCCCTCCCCCCCATGTCCTCAAGTCCATTCTCTATGTCTACATCTTTATTCCTGCCCTGCAACTAGGTTCATCAGTACCACTTTTTTTTTTTTTTTGGTTCCATATATATGCATTAGCATACGGTATTCGTTTTTCTCTTTCTGACTTACTTCACTCTGTATGACAGACTCTAGGTCCATCCACCACACTACAAATAACTCAATTTCGTTTCTTTTAATGGCTGAGTAATATTCCATCGTATGTATGTGCCACATCTTCTTTATCCATTCATCTGTTGATGGACACTTAGGTTGCTTCCATGTCCTGGCTATTGAAAATAGTGCTGCAATGAACACTGTGGTGCATGTCTCTTTTTGAATTATGGTTTTCTCAGGGTATATGCCCAGTAGTGGGATTGCTGGGTCATATGGTAGTTCTATTTTTAGTTTTCTTAGGAACCTCCATACTGTTTTCCATAGTGGTTGTATCAATTTACATTCCCACCAACAGTGCAGGAGGGTTCCCTTTTCACCACACCCTTTCCAACATTTATTGTTTCTAGATTTTTTGATAATGGCCATTCTGACCAACGTGAGGTGATATCTCATTGTAGTTTTGATTTGCATTTCTCTAGTAATTAGTGATGTTGAGCATCTTTTCATGTGCCTCTTGGCCATCTGTATGTCTTCCTTGGTGAAATATCTATTTAGGTCTTCCACCCATTTTTTAACTGGATTGTTTGATTTTTTGATATTGAGCTCTATGAGCTGTTTGTGTATTTTGGAGATTAATCCTTTGTTTGTTTTTTCATTTGTAAATATTTTCTCCCATTCTGAGGGTTGTCTTTTTGTCTTGTTTATGGTTTCCTTTGCTTTGCAAAAAAAGTTTAATTAAGTTCTATTTGTTTATTTTTGTTTTTATTTCCATTACTCTAAGAGGTGGGTCAAAAAAGATCTTGCTGTGGTTTATGTCAAAGAGTGTTTTTCCTATGTTTTCCTCTAAGAGTTTTATAGTGTCTGGTCTTACATTTAGGTCTTTAATCCATTTGGAGTTTATTTTTGTGTCTGGTGTTGGGTAGTGTTCTAATTTCATTCTTTTACATGTAGCTGTCCAGTTTTCCCAGCACCACTTCTTGAAGAGGCTGTCTTTTCTCCATTGTATGTTCTTGCCTCCTTTGTTGTAAATTAGGTGGCCATATGTGCGTGGGTTTGTCTCTGGGCATTCTATCCTGTACCACTGATCTATATTTCTGTTTTTGTGCCAGTACCATACTGTCTTGATTACTGTAGATTTGTGGTATAGTTTGAAGTCAGGGAGCCTGATTCCTCCAACTCCATTTTTTTTTTCTCAAGATTGCTTTGGCTATTTGGGGTCTTTTGTGTTTCCATATGAATTGTAAAATTTTTTGTTCTAATTCTGTGAAGAATGCCATTGGTAGTTTGATAGGGATTGCATTGAATCTGTACATTGCTTTGGGCAGTATAGTCATTTTCACAATATTGATTCTTCCAATCCAAGAACATGGTATATTTCTCCATCTGTTTATGTCAACTTTGATTTCTTTCATCAGTGTTTTATAGTTTTCTGAGTACAAGTCTTTCGCCTCCTTAGGTAGGTTTATTCCTAGGTATTTTATTCTTTATGTTGTGATGGTAAATGGGAGTGTTTCCTTAATTTGTCTTTCTGATTTTTCATTGTTGGTGTATAGGAATGCCAGAGATTTCTGTGCATTAATTTTGTATTCTGCAACCTGACCAAATTCATTGATTAGTTCTAGTAGTTTTCTGGTGGCATCTTTAGGATTTTCTATGTATAGTATCATGTCATTTGCAAATCTGTGACACTTTTACTTTTTCTTTTCCAATTTGATTCCTTTAATTTCTTTTTCTTCTCTGATTGCTGTGGCTAGGACTTCCAAAACTGTGTTGAATAAGAGTGGCGAGAGTGGACATCCTTGTCTTGTTCCTGATCTTAGTGGAAATGCTTTCAGTTTTTCACCACTGAGTATGGTGCTTGCTGTGGGTTTGTCGTATATGGCCTTTATTACGTTGAGGTAGGTTCCCTCTATGCCCATTTTCTGGAAAGTTTTTGTCATAAATCGGTGTTGAATTTTGTCAAAAGTTTTTTCTGCATCTACTGAGATGATCATATGGTTTTTATTACTTAATTTGTTAATGTGGTGTATCACATTGATTGATTTGTGTATATTGAAGAATCCTTGCATCCCTGGGATAAATCCCACTTGATCATGGTGTATGATCCTTTTAATGTGTTGTTGGATTCTGTTTGCTAGTATTTTGTTCAAGACTTTTGCATCTGTGTTCATCAGTGATATTGGTCTATAATTTTCTCTTTTTTTGTGATATTTTTTCTGGTTTTGGTATCAGGGTGATGGTGGCTTTGTAGAATGAATTTAGGAGTGTCCCTCCCTCTGCAATTTTTTGGAAAAGTTTGAGAAGGATTGGTGTTAGCTCTTCTCTAAATGTTTGATAGAATTCGCCTGTGAAGCTATCTGATCCTGGACTTTTGTTTGTTGGAAGATTTTTAATTAGTGTTTCAAGTTCACTACTTGTGATAGGTCTGTTTATATTTTCTAATTCTTCATGTTTCAGTCTTGGAAAATTGTACCTTTCCAAGATTTTGTCCATTTCTTCATGGTTGTTCATTTTATTGGCATATAGTTGTTTGTAGTAGTCTCTTATAATCCTTTGTATTTCTGTGGTGTCAGTTGTGACTTCTACTTTTTCATTTCTAATTTTATTGATTTGCGTCATCTCCCTTTTTTTGCTTGATGAGTCTGGCTAATGGTTTATCAATTTTGTTTATCTTCTCAAAGAACCATCTTTTCATTTTATTGATCTTTGCTATTGTTTTCTTCATTTCTATTTCATTTATTTCTACTCTGATCTTTATGATTTCTTCCCTTCTACTGATTTTGGGTTATCTCTGTTCTTCTTTCTCTAGTTGTTTTAAGTGTAGGGTTAGATTGTTTATTTGAGATTTTTCTTGTTTCTTGAGGTGAGATTGAATTGCTATAAACTTCCCTCTTAGAACTGCTTTTGCTTCATCCCATAGGTTTTGGGTCATCGTGTTTTCATTGTCACTTGTTTCTATGTATCTTTTTATTTCTTCCTTGATTTCTTTAGTGATCTCTTGGTTATTTAGTAGTGCACTATTTAACCTCCATATATTTGGGTTTTTTACAATTTTTTTCCTGTAATTGATTTCCAGTCTCATAGCATTGTGAGATGCTTGATACAATTTCAATTCTCTTGAATTTTCCGAGGCTTGATTTGTGATGCAGGATGTGATCTATCCTGGAGAATGTTCTGTGTGCACTTGAGAAGAAAGTGTATTCTGCCACTTTTGGATGGAATGTTCTATAAATATCAATTAAATCTATCTGGTCTATTGTGTGATTTAAAGCTTGTGTTTCCTTATGCATTTTCATTTTGGATGATCTGTCCATTGGTGTAAGTGGGGTGTTAAAGTCCCCTACTCTTATTGTGTTACTGTTGATTTCTCCTTTCATGGCTGTTAGCATTTGCCTTATGTATTGAGGTGCTCCTATGTTGGGTGCATAAACATTTATAATTTTTATATCTTCTTCTTCGATTGATCCTTTGATCATTATGTAGTGTCCCTCCTTATGTCTTGTAACAGTCTTATTTTAAAGTCTATTTTATCTGATATGAATATTGCTACTCCAGCTTTCTTTTGATTTCCATTTGCATGGAATATCTTTTTCCATCCCTTCACTTTCAGTCTGTTTGCGTCCCTACTTCTGAAGTGGGTCTCTGGTTGACAGCATATATATGGGTCTTGTTTTTGTATCCATTTAGCAAGCCTGTGTCTTTTAGTTGGGACATTTAATCCATTTACATTCAACGTTATTATCAATATGTATGTTTCTATTACCATTTTCTTAATTGTTTTGGGTTTGTTCTTGTGGGTCTTTTTCTTCTCTTGTGTTTCCTGCCTAGAGAAGTTTCTTTAGCATTTGTTGTAAAGCTGGTTTGGTGGTGCTGAATTCTCTTAGCTTTTGCTTGTCTGTAAAGCTTTTGATTTCTCTGTCGAATCTGAATGAGATCCTTGCTGGGTAGAGTAATCTTGGTTGTAGGTTTTTCTCTTTAATCACTTTAGGTATATCCTGCCACTCCCTTTTGGCCTGCAGAGCTTCTGCTGAGAAATCAGTTGATAACCTTAGGGGGATTCCTTTGTATGTTATTTTTTGTTTTTCCCTGGCTGCTTTTAATATTTTTGCTTTGAATTTAATTTTTGTTAGTTTGATTAATATGTGTCTTGGTGTGTTTTTTCTAGGGTTTATTCTGTATGGGACTCTCTGTGCTTTCTGGACTTGGGTGACTATTTCCTTTCCCATGTTAGGGAAGTTTTCCACTATAATCTCTTCAAATATTTTCTCAGACCCTTTCTTTTTCCCTGCTTCTTCTGGGACCCCTGTGATTCAAATGTTGGTGCATTTAGTGTTGTCCCAGAGGTCTCTGAGATTGTCTTCAGTTCTCTTCATTGTTTTTTCTTTATTCTGCTCCTTGGCAGTTATTTCCACCATTTTGTCTTCTGCCTCACTTATTCGTTCTTCTGCCTCAGTTATTCTTTTATTGATTCCTTCTAGTGTATTTTTCATTTCAGTTATTGTGTTGTTCTTCTCTGTTTGTTCTTTAGTTCTTCTAGATCTTTGTTAAACATTTCATGTGTTTTCTCAATCCGTGCCTCCATTTTATTTCCAAGATTCTGGATCATCTTTACTATCATTACTCTGAATTCTTTTTCAGGTAGATTGCCTATTTCCTCTTCATTTATTTGGTCTTGTAGGTTTTTACCTTGCTCCTTCACCTGTGACGTATTTTTTTGCTGTCTGTTTTTTTTGAGTGGGATTGTGTTCCTATCTATTGGCCGTTTGGCCTGAGGATTCCAACACTGGAGTTTGTAGGCTGTTTGGTAGAGCTGGGTCTTGGTGCTGAGATGAGGACCTTCGTGAGACCTCACTCCAATGAATATTCCTTGGGGTCTGAGGTTCTCTGTTAGTCCAGTGGTTTGGACTTGGAGGTCCCACTGCAGGAGCTTTGGCCTGACTCCCAGCTTGTGAACCAAGATCCTGCAAGCTGCGTGGCGTGGCAAAAAAAAAAAAAAAAAGAGAGAGAACAATAACAAAGTAAAAAATAAAATTAGACTAGGAGACTAGCAGATATGTTAGAAAGAATATAAAAATTAAAATATAGATAAATCAACAACCAGAAGGTACAACAGTACCACAACAGTAAAAAAGAGGAGAGAAAAGGAAAAATAGAAAAGTGGGGAAAGGCCTTGGCTGTGGAGGGCAGGTCCTAAGCAAGGGCGAGGTTTTGGTGGTAGGTGGGGCCAATACTCAGGACCCACAGGGCTGGAAAAGGCCCTGAGGGCTATGGGGGGGTGGAGCTTAGGCTCAACTGAACAGAAGGGGCCCAGGCATGCCCCCCACCCTGGTCTCAGAGGGCGGGGGACCTCACCTGGGAGCCCAGCAGGCTTCCTGTGCTCGAGTGGGCCAGGCAAATGCACTCCTCTCAAAGGGCCTCTCCTGCCTGCCTCTCCTGATCTCCCCAGCCTCCCTCCTATGCCCCCAGGACCAATGCAGCCGTTGGGAGGGGGTGGCCTTGGAAGCAAGGGGACTGGCCTGGGAGCTCAGCAAGCTCCCTGGGCCTGAGTGGGCGGGTCAAATGCCCTCCACTCCTCTCTTACTCCTCCCAGAGGGCCCCTCCCACCTGCCTCTCCTCATCTCCCTGGGCTCAGGGGCGCTGATCCTGTCTGACCTCCACTTCTCCTCTCCCCTCAGTACCCCCATGTCCTACCGCTTCACTTGGGGTTCTTCCCGTCTCCTTGGGCATCAGTGTCCCCCACCAGTGGCCAGCAGGTGCCCTAGTTGTGGGGAGATGCTAACTCGGGCATCTTCGCACACCACCATCTTGACTCCGGCCCCTACGGTTACTTATGATATCATGTGTATGATATGGTAAGACTCATGCATATTTCCTTTAAAAATGTGTGCTCCTTGGAATGTACCTACATTCAGAGTTCTAGGAACTAAAGGTCAGATAGCCAAATAACCTTCAAATAAAGTAGTTTGATTAGGTCATTCTGACTTATAAAAAATTTTTTTATTGAAGTGTAGCTGATTTACCATGTTGTGTTAATTTTTGCTGTACAGCAAAGTGACTCAGTTGTTATACATATATATATTCTTTCTTATATTCTTTTCTATTCTGGTTTATCACAGGATATTGAATATAGTTCCCTGTGCTATACAGTAGGACCTTGTTGTTTATCCATCCTATGTATACTAGTTTGTATTTGCTAATCCCAAGTCCAAATCCTTCCCTCCCCCAACCCCTCACCCTGCTTCTTGGCAACCACAAGTCTGTTCTCTTCATTTGTGAGTCTGTTTCTGCTTTGTAGAAATGTTCATTTGTGTCATATTTTAGATTCCACATATAAGTGATATCATATGGTGTTTGTCTTTTTCTTTCTGACTTACTTTGCTTAGTATGATAATCTCTAGATCCATCTGTGTTGCTGCAGATGGCATTATTTCATTCTTTTTTATGGCTGAGTAATATTCCATTGTATATATATATATATATAAATATATATATAAATATATATATAAATATATATAAATATATATATATATATAAATATATATAATACACACACACACACACACCACATCTTCTTTATCCATTCATCCGTCGATGGACATTTAGGTTGTTTCCATGTCTCGGCTATTGTAAATAGTGCTGCTATGAACACGGGGTGCATGTATCTTTTCAAATTATAGTTTTGTCTGGGTATTTGCCCAGGAGTGGGATAGCTGGGTCATATGGCAACTCTATTTTTAGTTTTTTGAGGAACCTCCATACTGTTTTCCATAGTGGCTGTACCAGCTTACATTTCCACTAGCAGTGTAGGAGGTCCCTTTTCCCTCTCCAACATTTGTTATTTGTAGACTTTTTGATGATGGCCATTCTGACCAGTGTGAGGTGGTACCTCATTGTAGTTTTGATTTGCATTTCTCTAATAATTAACGATGATGAGCATCTTTTCATGTGCCTGTTGGCCACCTGTATGTCTTCTTTGGAGAAATGTCTATTTAAGTCTTCTGCTCACTTTTCGATTGGGTTGTTTGTTTTTTTGTTATTGAGTTGTATGAGCTGTTTGTATATTTTGGAAATTAAGCCCTTGTCAGTTGCATCATTTGCAAATATTTTCTCCCAGTCCATAGGTTGTCTTCTTGTTTTGTTTATAGTTTCCTTTGCTGCACAGGAGCTTGTCAGTTTGATTAGGTCACATTTGTTTATTTTTGCTTTTATTTCTATTGCCTTGGGAGACTGACCTAAGAAGACATTGGTATGGTCATTCTGACTTTAAGGTGGGAGAATTGATATAACATTTATGCTGTCACTTCTCCATCCTGCCAGATATTGCTAATCAACCATGGCACTCTTTTTTAAAGAGCTCAGACTCAAGCTAACAAGCCTCATTAGCACTCCAGGAAGCCACTGCCAGTAGGAGGGGCTCCTAAGATGAAACCTCTTAGCCATTTGTGTGTGTGGGTATGGTAAGAAATTTTGCACTGGGGACTTGAGGATAAATGAGCCCAAGGAAGTGAATTTTTACTTGAATTTGATTTCTGTCTCATTTCTTCCAATGAGAACATGATAATTTGCTGCATATATATATATATATTCAACCTTAGAGGAATCCCAGTCCAGATCTCTTTAAACAGGGTATGCATACCCCTGAGGGGGCTTGAAGACTTTCTACGGGTACACGGCTTCGGCAGCTTTAAGGAGATCATTTTGTAGATGTTTAGTTTCCATGTGTTGCTTGCTCAAGCTGATCTGTCTGAGACCCGCTCCTGCAGTCAGGTTTTGTCTTTTCCTTCCTTCCTTTTCACACTTGACTGTCTCCTACTTTGCAAAAGAAATGTGCACCCATCTGAATCTTATGAGGCATTTCCCAGACTATAAAAAAACTTAGGGACGCTGAACAGAGGGATGTTTGAAACGTAGAGCTCCTGAATGACAGCCCCTGGGTTTGGTTAAAAAAAGAAAAAGAGAGAGAGGGAAAATTTTTTTTTAAATGGCAGAGAGCAATGCTTGATTTCATCGAGGTCATAAGCTCATGAAAAGGCTCTGTGCCCACCTGTCTCTGTCTACACATGTTAGAATTAGGATTCAGAAATAAAAGGTTTTGTGGAGCACATATTGACATTTTTACTTAAATCGAAAAATGAAGCTGGACTTTTTATGGCAAAAATTAGTGACTTGACTAATTGGTTTGACAATTAGGACTGGCTTTGCCAAAGAGGTTTTATCAATTGCAGATACGTTTTGTTAATTGAATGGGCTAAATCTGCAACTCCAAGTATATTTTAAAATATATGTAAATCTCACACATAATATGCAATATACAAGAAATTGTATCTTTTTTTTTTTTTTTAGAAATTGTATCTTTGTAACTATTACATTTGAGATAAGAATTTAGGTTCAACTTAAAAATATATGAGGAGAGATATAATTTTTCAAAATTGTGTTGCCAAGTAAGTTGACAATATTTTAGGTAGATTGGAAAGCAAAGCTTCAAGTTTAATATCCTATAATAATTTTAAAACAACAAAATTATGCTTTGAATAATAGGGCTTGAGCACTTTCAGAGACCGTAAAGACCCCTTCAACTTAACAAAGAGAAAACTAGGGTGCAGAAAAGTCCATGAATAGCCCACACCCATACTCTAAGTTAAGGGGAGGCCTTATCTGTTTCTCCTAATTTGTCAGAGTACTGCCTATTACATTCCTTATAAAAGGCCTATAAAATGGCATTGGCATTTCACAAATGATGATATAAGGGAGCATGAATATACTATAAAGTGCAGGGAGCACACATGCATACAGCTCTACTGTGTCGTAAATTTAGTCTAGTAATGATAAAATATGTTTGATAAACATTAATTGAGCATTTAATTAACACTATGTTTTTCTTACCTTAACATTTAGAAAGGCTTTTAGAAATTATTTTTATAGTGCAGTTCTTTTAAAATGTCATCTAGGGAGCCTTGGATCAATTTTTCTTTTTCTTTCAATAATTTTCCCTTTGGCAAATAAAGGCATTCCAAGCTGTTACAAATGTCATTAGTTTACCAATTAGCCATCATAATACCTCGTAGAAAAAAGAGCCCTAGTCTCAGGAAATAGGTGTCCTGGACCCTAGTCTTACATCTATTGCTAATTTGTTGTGTGACCTTAGGCCTCAGTGTGTGTGTGTGTGTGTGTGTGTGTGTATGTGTGTGTGTGAGATTAGTTGTCAGGGTGTTGAATAGGTTTCACTCTGAGGACCAACTCTAATTGCTGACAATTTCTTAGAGTTTTGCATAGGAAATGATCCTAGGGCTACTTCTGGCATTTGTGGGAAAGAGTGCTAGGATGGGTTTAGAATATCTATTATGGGCATCAATGAGGGATGTTATATATTTATCAACCAAAGTGATAAAAAGAATTATGTTGTCAGGATTTAGTTTTCTGGTGCATGGGGAGTGTATATGTGTTTCTTCCTTCTAAATAGAGGTTAATTAAACAAAATAAAAAGTCAAGAGCAGTCATATTCCTTTAATTACTGTTGGAGGGGTGTCCATTAAGAGTTTTCAAAAATAACTGGCAAGATCACCTCACCATTGCCCTAGATTTATAGCTCACAAGAGATCTACTGAGGAGAATTAGAAATGCATTTATAGGCAGTTGAAGGAAGGCCAATGAAGCTGTCATTTGGGGGACAATTCAGTTGTAAGTAGAGCCTCCTAGGAAAAGCATCTTGATTGAGTCACTATTTCTATTGTTTGTCCCATTCCCTTGCAGGTCTAGGAATATGATTTGTGTGGTTAAACCAGAGATTACTGTCTCTTGATGACAGACTCACTGCTGTTACATTCACATGCATCTCATGTATAACAACATTATATACAGTTTATTCTGGGACCCATTATATTCAGTTTATTCAGACCTTTCGTGAATCTCTTATCCAAGATATGCACTTCCGATATCAAAGTATCTGGGAAGTGAGCTTAGTACTGATCAGAAGATGAGCATGAAATTATCTTCATACTCATGAAGTAGAAGTAGAGTGTGTTGAAGAAGCATTAAAAAGGTTCAAATGGTATACTGGACACTTGGCTTAAAGGGCAATGTACTATAATCAGTAGGGGGCTTTTCCTTTTTTTCTTAGAATGTTGTATAGCACATCTGTGTGACTGCATGTGGATTAAATCATATTCCTGTGAGTCATAATTTTTGTGTTTGTGGAACTTGAGGAGGATAGCATCAGGGCTGAAAAAGTCGGTGATGCCCTCATTCATCTGGAGACTGTACTGTAGCTAGTGGGTGGGTGCTGTGGGACACAGAATTCCAAGAATTTCCACATGAAGAGAAGATAATAAAGGCGATCTTCAAGTATAAACATTCCAAAATGGAAGCAATAGACTTGTATGCCAGTCTGTTTCCTTCTTTTCTCCTTTTTATGGGATGTGAAATATTATGGTAAATGGGAGGCTGAACTGGGAATGTGTAATGTGTAGGGGTTGTTATCTATGTAAATTCATCAAAGGTGGGTCTTTGGGTCTGTAGCTGAGATGCTACATTGCATACTGTGCTTGGCAGACTCCTAGGAACCCACGTTGAAACCGAGAATCAAAACGATGGAGTAACAGTGGGCTAGGATTCTGAAATCCCTTGTGGCATTGACTGCTGATTGCTCTTTATTAGCCATTCTCCCCTTTATTTTACAGCATCCCTCTCCAGCCAGTTTTTAAGGAGCAGGTGGTTCCCTAGCTAGAGAACACATGTGAGTCAAGGTGTGGCCACGTAAATAAGTTTAAGCCAATGGGATGTGAGCAGAGATGTGTGTAATTTCTAGTTCATCTCTTTAGAGAGCACCTCATTGCCTTGGGTGGTCTCTTCCTCCTTGTCTGCTGGCTGTGAAATGGTGACAACTGGAACAACCTGGAAGGCAGGTGTCACCAGTGGCACAGCCACCCTGCAAGCTCTAGACTGCCTGTGGGAAAGTAGTGAACTTCATTCTTATTATAAGCCACTCTGTTTGGGGGCCTTTTGTTACAGCGGCTAACTAATACAGAAAATGGTATCCAGAAGTGAGGTCCTACATAAAAATAACTAAAACAATGCTCAGTAGTCTGGCAGTGGGTTGCAGGACAACGGAAACTGCATGTTCTCGTGCTGCTGACTATAGACTGTTGAAAAATATTCGGTAAAATTTAGCCTACAATAGCTTGAAAGATGACGCACTTACTGAGTCTGTTGGTCTAGGTTTACTACAAGGAAGAACTCATGTAGTTTGATGTTTATGGGCTTTTTCTTGCTGGTTTTTACAAAGGAGAGATGAAAGCAGACAGGATTAGCCCATTTTGGAAGCAGAGATGGAAAGAAATATAAGTCTGCTAAAGGAAAGTCCCTCTGCCTATGACCTGCAGGTTAAATTTGGGGATTCACAGGGTTGGAAAAGTCAATTCTTCTGTAGCAAACTTCTGAAGATAAAACTGTCATTCATTACTTTTCTCACAAACCTGTTAAGACACCACATCCAGACCAGGGAGCAACTCAGAGGCAAGGATCTGATTAAGGGCACTGCTTTCCTTCCCAAGCTGACTGTTTCAAGTGGCCTCAGGGTAACAGTCATGAAACTGAGGAAGTACAGCGAGCAGTAAATAAAAGGAAGAGTCACTCAGCTTAAGAACTGTGCCCTAAGGAGAACTTTAGGAATGGTTATCATACTTGGAACGTGGCGGAAGCAAGCGCACAAGAGCCTATCACAATTTTGAGGGAATTGTTCTGCCAGAGAAACCACAAGTCTGGCCTTCAAAAGCTTATGATTTTTCTAAAGCAGCCCTCCCTACCTTCCGAACCTGTACAAGCAGAAAGCTGGAGTATTTGCCAGTGACCACTTCTCTGGCTATGGGGCCACCATGATGGCGAGTGAGAGAAAACCATCCAGAGAGCAATGCCAGTGACCACAGAGAATACCTGACAAGGGGGTGTCTCCTGATGAACAGAACCACGTTCCAACCAAGAGAATTTCTATCCTTCCAGGACAGCGGGGTCTCCATAAATCCCACCCAGCAGGGTTCATCATTGCTGAGGACCATTCACTGCTGTGTGTGTGCCATCCTTTTACGACTAGGAGATGTTATGGCAGCTATCCTGTTCCGTCTCTACTATTGCCTGTGAGTACATATTTGTGTGTGTGCGCGCGCGTGAGCGGGATTGAAAAAAGGGGAGAGGGAGAGACTAATGTATTAGTCTGCAGGTCACTGAAGAGTCCTGATGGAAATGACTTGCACCACTCAGAGACCCAGGGCTTTGAGCTGGAGGAAATGCAGGGGACTCGGGGAGGGTGGGAGTGTGTTCCATATGCGCAAAAAGACTGTGCATGGATACTTGGATGGCCAGAGGGTTGGACTATGACGGAGACTAACAACTTCCTCCTAGTATCCTTTCTGTGCTTCTTTTAAGGAAGAAAGCCCTCCCACCCAGCTAGGAATGGCACTTCCTTATCTCCCTTGCAGCAAATTACTGACCGATTGGCTGTGAGCAGAAGGGATATGGGTGATTCCCATGTCATCGCCTTCAAGGTCAATTCACGTGTCCTAGACACCTTTTTTGGTCCTGATTCTGACTGCGTAATGATGAGAACTGGGGCAACCTTGGAGCCCTAGTAGGGGATGGTAGAGGGGGCTCCACCAGGCCTGGATGGGTCACATCCAGCCTGCTGTGAGAGAGTAAGCAACTTCAATGGGGTTGTTGTGTTTGAGGCATTCTCTCATATTCCTAAGTTACCCCGGTGTGCTAGTGGTAGTAATAACAGAATAGCTTGCTGGGATGTTTCTACTAAGCCCTGAGGAAGTATGATAACATGTTACCAGACCCCCAATGGAGAATCTCTCTCTAGAGATGGGGTTGTTTGTTGTTTGTATTGAACAGTGTTAGAGAAACAGTGACATGGTTTGTTTTTCAAAATCTTATATATTTAGCTTGATTACCTTTTTTTCTAGTGAGATTGTCATTAGATGTGTTTATATAACTGATTATATTCTAATAGGACTGGAAGATGTTCTGTACAATCCCAATACATATTTATATAATTAGCTCAACCTCCAGCATTCTTGGAGAACCTCACTGTAAGAGGATAAATTAATGAATTAGTAGGAGATGGCCTTTAACAGACAACAACTACAACAAAATTTGGAATGAGGTCTGCCAAACAATGGATGCTGTGTGAATTCTACAATAATAGTATCACTCACATAAGGCTATAGAAATTAATTTTACCTATCACTTTACACTGGGAATAAATTGAGAATGTATACCTAGTTAATGTTCTTTTTTAGAATAAATTTCAGTTTTATACCACTGAGGCTGAAAATAGAATCCAGTTCCCTCAGACGCCTATAGGATGACCCACTGCCACATTTCATATTGGGAGAGAGACACTCAAGACAGTTGTTAGAGTCTACTATTTTAACTTAGCCCAAATTGTGGTGATCTAATTTGTAGTGTGGTTTTAGTGAGGCAACGATCTGTGATAATTATTATTAACTGATTTGAGGGGTTTGGCATCAAAATATATGACACATGTAAGGAAGCTTGTTTGTTTGTGGATGAAGCATGGTGGGGTAATACACGTTCTTATACCCACAAACACATTGATATTCCCAAGACCAGACTCTACTAGACAGACATCGTAGGTGTACTAACAAATGGATTAATCATATTTGTAAGAATGGACCCTAAAATGTACTATCAAGCTGGCACTCCGGGCTGCTTTGGGATAGGCCAATAATGATATGTGCATGGGGAGGATATACAACAAAATATCAAAATAAAAATATTTTTCTTGTTATTAAGAAAATTTTCCAGCCTGAATAACTGATTTCCAAGAGCTTGGATTTATAAGTATCATCAGTAGGGGAGCTCTGAATATTGGATATGAGGCCATGCGATTTAAAATTACCATGATCTGCTTTTTATATACAGAGATCACCGTGGCATCTGACCCACCGCCCACAGAGAACGCCCACTGAATTACAGTCTGAGTAACTGCATTGGTTGCGTTAGTCTAACTAGCTCCCTTCTGTCTGCCTCTGATGATGAGGACACATCAGCTGCTGGGAGATGAAGGGAAGCCCACTGGGTTTAGTGTTAGGTTTGGACTTTTAGTGTTGGGTTTATAAACTCAGGTTCTAACCCACTGAGTTAACATCTCAGTCCAGACACTAAGTAATTATTATGCATTTGAATCTGGCACATAGTGTTTTTATGTACAAAAATCTAGTATATCTGGGAAATCAAGCTTAATTGGAATATATCACTTTGTTTATATAGCTCTGCTCTGACATCTTTCAAAGAAGTAATTTAAAGGCAGAAGAAGTAAACTTTTACGTTAAACACTTTTCTGTGGTGGGTAGCTTATTTATTTTAATGTCCAGAAATTTAGAAAGGTCATTTAAACAGGGAGTAGGAGAGTCTCTTTCATTTTCTTTATTCTAGGTCATTGACATTCAAATGTTCTCAGTGCTCCTGTAAAAACAGAGAATAGGAACTTCTCTTCCTTACTCCAGTTTTTCTTTCCACTTTCTAACTTTTGGTGAACTCTGGCTGGATCTGAGGTGTGCTGATGGGATTTTGCGTACGGCTATTTCAAGGGCAGGTTCAGTTAAGTGGTCTGCAATGGACAAAGCTTTTCTTATGTTACATTGTTAAATATAATGCAGCTGAAAATAATGTTTTTATGTGAAGTTTCTATTATTGTTTATTTGTAGCAGATAGTGGTCTACATAAAACTTCTAGGCTTATAGCTCTACAGGCTAACATTATGAGTAACTAAACTGTGACAGTTCAGGCTTTCTGCCAAAATGGGTCAGGATGAGCCAGAAAGAATGCTAGAGATGCTGAACTTAACGTTTTCCTTTCCGTTGACACCTTTTCTGTCAGGAGCTGCCTTGGCTTTGGTAGTGAGTTTATCCTATATCCATGTAACTATGGAAACTGATGTAGGAGTAAGGGAGTACAGTGATGGAGCAATGGGAGCCATGGGGCTATTTTGGCCACTGTTATACTTAAGCTAATATTTACAGGGTCAGGACTTCCCTGGTGGCACAGTGGTTGGGAATCCGCCTGCCAGTGCAGGGGACATGGGTTCGAGCCCTGGTCTGGGAAGATCCCACATGCCGCGAGCAACTAAGCCTGTGCGCCACAACTGCTGAGCCTGTCACTCTAGAGCCCGCAAGCCACAGCTACTGAGCCCATGTGCCACAACTACTGAAGTCCACGCGCCTAGAGCCTGTGCTCCGCAACAAGAGAAGCCACCACAATGAGAAGCCCACGCACCACAATGAAGAGTAGCCTCCACCTGTCACAACAGAGAGAGCCCGCGTGCAGCAACGAAGATGAAATGCAGCCAAAAAAAAAATACAGTGTCGTAGAATTTATAAATGCACAAGATCCCAGAGATTATTACATCTTTCACTTTTTTGGTTGGGTTAAGTTGAACTCGTGTCACACCCTGCTGGTGGTGCTTTACTAGTCCCAGTGGTTCAAAAAAGATAGGAGCAGTGCTGGGTCACAATCTGGTCATGTGACCTTAGAACTTTAAGCCCTGTTCTCTCTCCTGGTGTCTGGTTTATCACCTCTATGTGGCTAATGTCCACACTGTCAAAGGCCGCTTTCCCATCTGCACTATCATTTTAATTTCCGTCTTTTCTTCCTTAGAAATGGGTTAAGAATGGAGAAGAGAAGAAAAAGGAAGCAGAGGGAGTCAGTGTCTTGCCATTACAGCTTTCCATCTCAGGAAGACACATCATTTCTCCTTCCTCTGCTCCCTTCCCATGTGGGTAAAACCTCCCCACACTGCAGCACTGTGGACACAGGCTTATGCTTCTCTACCCTACAGAACTGGCCTGGAGTAGGTCACCAGTGACTCCTTGACCAGATCCAATGGATGCTTCTCCACGCCTTCACTGACTTGACTTTTCTGGACATTGACATAGTTTGAAACTTCCTCCTTGAAACTGTGCCTCCTCTGGCTTCTGTAGTAAGACTGACTTCCTCCTTATCTTTCTACTCCCTAAATATTTGTGTTCCTGCCCCACATGCATCCCTCCCAAGACTGTACCGTTAATTGGGAGGCAAGATAATGTAGTGCCAAAAAGCTTGAATTCTGGAACCAGATTGCCTAGGCTTAAACCCTGGCTATTTCATTTGGATCAGTTACTTAATTTCTTGGTGCCTCAATTTTGCCATGGAAAAATGGGGATATTGCTAGTAGCATCTCATAGTGTTGTTGTGAAAATTAGATGATTTAATATATATAATGTGCCAAGAATAGTGCCTGGCAAATGGCAAGTGTTTTGTAAATCTTTATTATGAGAAAAAAGAGAGAGATGGAAAGAGACAGAGAGACAGAGGGAGAGAGAGAGAATTCTTTGATTAAGGATATTTGAATGTCTCTGCTGGAATTCCTGAACAAGGTCTCAAAAATCCATGCTCAAGACATACAGGAAACATACACATTTCCTTTTCCTTTCAAATTTCAAAGTTTTGATATTGGGTCTCGCTACTTTTTAACAACTTCCTCATTTGAACATTTCTGATAAAATAAACCCTGGTCGCTGTGTCGATTACAGATCACAGATCTGCATCTCGTTTTCCCTCACTGAATGTCAAGCCAGCCTTCTCTGCTCCCCCCATATTTGGAACTTTCAACTTACTATACTAAATCTAACCTTAAATTAAAGTGAGGGGATAAAAATTATTAACACGAAGTCTACACCTTTCTCTCACCCCTATAGCAATGCGGACGACAGGGGAGATATTTGTCACAGTTATCACAAGAAAAACATTGGGAGCAGCAGACAAAGGATGCTTCCCAGAGGTCCGGATCCAGGAGGATGTTGGTGGTGGTGCTGATGGTGGCAGGGTGGGAAATTGTGCTCCCAGATGCTTGGACTTCAAATTTATGCTGGGAGAGAGGGGTGACATACTTATGGGCTATTTCCAGCTGAAGTCATTGATTCCCAGATGAACAAGAAATATTCTCCAGAGTGTTTAAAGCATGGGCAGCTGTGGTTTGTGAAGGACGTGATGGGGGAGAAGGGGTGGTTAGAGAGGAGGGATTTCAACAGAGTTTTGCTTTGGTCTACATATACCCCTCATAGTGTTCAAGAAATGCAAGTAAAGAGCTTGAGATATTTGTGAAATGACATTTGGCTGTTGCTCTGTATTTCCTCGTTGCCCTGCTGAGACCACACCGTGTGATTCCTGGCCTCATAAGAGTTGAATAAGCCAGTATCTTCTCAAAGCGTGAAACAATCTTTTCGTTCATCGTGAACCATACTCCTCTGTTTGTAGCTCAAGGTCTCCTTTCTGCTTTACAACTTAGTCATCATGGATCCTTCCACCCTTGCATTCCTATACACTAATGATAAAAAATCTGAAAGAGAAATTAAGGAAACACTCCTGTTTACCATTGCAACAAAAAGAATAAAATACCTAGGAATAAACCTACCTAAGGAGACCAAAGACCTGTATGCAGAAAACTATAAGACACTGATGAAAGAAATTAAAGACGATACAAACAGGTAGAGTGATATACCATGTTCTTGGATTGGAAGAATCAACATTGTGAAAATGACTATACTACCCAAAGCAATCTACACATTCAGTGCAATCCCTATCAAACTACCAATGCATTTTTCACAGAACTAGAACAAAAAATTTCACAATTTGTATGGAAACACAAAAGACCCCGAATAGCCAAAGCAATCTTGAGAAAGAAAAATGGAGCTGGAGGAATCAGGCTCCCTGACTTCAGACTATACTACAAAGCTACAGTAATGAAGACAGTATGGTAGTGGCACAAAAACAGAAATATAGATCAATGGAACAGGATAGAAAGCCCAGAGATAAACCCACGCACATATGGTCACCTTATTTTTGATAAAGGAGGCAAGAATATACAATGGAGAAAAGAGAGCCTCTTCAATAAGTGGTGCTGGGAAAACTGGACAGCTACATGTAAAAGAATGAAATTAGAACACTCCCTAACACCATACACAAAAATAAACTCAAAATGGATTAAAGACCTAAATGTAAGGCCAGACACTATAAAACTCTTAGAGGGAAACATAGACAGAACACTCTATGAGATAAATCACAGCAAGATCCTTTTTGACCCACCTCCTAGAGAAATGGAAATAAAAACAAAAATAAACAAATGGGACCTAATGAAACTTAAAAGCTTTTGCACAACAAAGGAAACTATAAACAAGATGAAAAGACAACCCTCAAAATGGGAGAAAATACTTGCAAATGAAGCAACTGACAAAGGATTAATCTCCAAAATTTACAAGCAGCTCATGCAGCTCAATTTCAAAAAAACAAACAACCCAATCCAAAAATGGGCAGAAGACCTAAATAGATATTTCTCCAAAGAAGATATACAGATTGCCAACAAACACATGAAAGAATGCTCAACATCATTAATCATTAGAGAAATGCAACTCAAAACTACAATGAGATATCACCTCCCACCAGTCAGAATGGCCATCATCAAAAAATGTACAAACCATAAATGCTGGAGAGAGTGTGGAGAAAAGGGAACCCTCTTGCACTGTTGGTGGGAATGTAAATTGATACAGCCACTATGGAGAACAGTATGGAGGTTCTTTAAAAAACTAAAAATAGAACTACCATACATACGACCAAGCAATCCCACTACTGGGCATATACCCTGAGAAAACCATAATTCAAAAAGAGTCATGTACCACAATGTTCATTGCAGCTCTATTTACAATAGCCAGGACATGGAAGCAACCTAAGTGTCCATCGACAGATGAATGGATAAAGAAGATGTGGCACATATATACAATGGAACTCAGCCATAAAAAGAAACGAAATTGAGTTATTTGTAGTGAGGTGGATGGACCTAGAGTCTGTCATACAGAGTGAAGTAAGTCAGAAAGAGAAAGACAAGTACTGTATGTTAACACATATATATGGAATCTAAAAGAAAAAAGAAAAAAAAAATGGTTCTGAAGAACCTAGGGGCGGGACAGGAATAAAGACACAGATGTAGAGAATGGACTTGAGCACATGGGGAGGGGGAATGGTAAGCTGGGACGAAGTGAGAGAGTGGCATGGACATATATACACTACCAAATGTAAAATAGGTAGCTAGTGGGAAGCAGCCGCATAGCACAGGGAAATCAGCTCAGTTCTTTGTGACCACCTAGAGGGGTGGGATAGGGAGGGTGGGAGGAAGATGCAAGAGGGAGGAGATATGGGGATATATGTATATGTATAGCTGATTCACTTTGTTATAAAGCAGAAGCTAACACACCATTGTAAAGCAGTTATACTCCAATAAAGATGTTAAAAAAAAAAAAAGAGCACTTGTTCTTAAGTAGAGGGTTGGGTTGGAGGCAGGTTTAGGGAGACTTGTTGGGAGTCATTTGTAATAATCCAGGGCAGAAGGAGTGAAGGACTAAAACTGGCCTGAACTATTCCTATCGGGATAAAGAAGAAGCTGTGGGTACACGAGCCAGTGTGGAGAAAGAATTGACAAAATATATTGATTAGTTAGGGGCTGTGGGAAGAAGAGGGAAGAGATAAAGTTGGCTGTAAGAATTATAGAAAGGATGACTAGGAGGTATTGTACTATTCAGACCTTTGAGAGAAGACGTTTAGAAGATTCATGAAGAGTAGTAAATAGAAACCAGATTTCAGGGTTAAGAGCACATGGCTAAGACATTCAGGAAATGAGTATAGACAACTCTTTTTTTTTTTTTTTTGGAGAAAATATTTGACAGTCATTTATCGGACAAGGGACTTGTTTCCATATATATTTCCATATAATATATTTATATATGTATTATATATAAATATATATAATGATTTATTTATATATATATACATATTTTTAAGAATAAGGATATTTATTTTTGGGGGGGAGTGGGAATTTTATTTTATTTATTTATTTTTAACATCTTTATTGGAGTATAATTGCTTTACAATGGTGTGTTAGTTTCTGCTTTATAACAAAGTGAATCAGCTATACATATACACATATCCCCATATCTCCTTTTAAGAGCTTGATGTCAAAGAAAACATATCATGGAAGAGTAATGTAAAGGAGGAATGCAATGGGGATGAGTCTTCGTTTGCTTCTGGTTTATTTTTATTTCTACCTTAGAGTTAAGGGAGACTTCCATCCCATGGGAAGGGAACAGATGAAGATGAGAGGGAATGAATAAGACAAGGAATATGGGAAGGAATGGGACCCCAGGTGGAAGAGTCCACCTTGGAAAAGAAGGGATTCTTACCTTCTGCGGAGGGTTCCCTCAGAAATATAATCATTGACACAAGATTGTAAATCAACTATACTCCAGTAAAGAAAATTTAATTAAACAAATATATTCACTGAGAAAGGGTGGGATTTGGAGAGAAATTTCCCTGGAAGGAACTGAAGGAGATCAGGTCATTGGGTAAGGTAGAAGCCAAGCACGGGCTTGGAGATTTTCATAGAATGGAAATGATTCTGAAAAACTATGGGGAAAAGATGGGCTAAGATTGAGAATGAAAAGAAAAAAGAGATATGCAAGAGCTTTGACGCTTGTCTTATTTAATGAGAGGAGCACATATTCCAATTTTGAATCAGATGTAAAATTAGATCCATATGCTATACAAATGCTTTACTTTTATAAACCTAATACTAGTTGTTGAAGACATCTCTCATTGGCAGCAGCAAAGGAAGATATAAATCTTCATTAAAGTAATGTGTTAACTAAGTTCTCCTTAAAATTCTTTCTGGGATGAGGGATGCAGAAAAAAGAGTGTCTTCTATGTCTGTCTCAGCAAGTGATCATAAAGGGCCCTTCCATTTGTCCAGTGCTTTTCAGTTTAGAAAATATATTCACTCATATAACCTCACATGCTAAAAGGATAGGAAGGGATAACAAATCTTGAATATAAGTCACACTGGAAAAACATTTCCAAAGAAGGAGAAGAATCTCTTCATACTGAAACTAGAAGTGAACTGCCATTTCTAGGAAAGGAGTGTAGGAAAGAGCATTAATATTCAAGATCAGCTCAGAGTTCTTCTAAGACCTTGATAAAGAAGCCTTCTCTGGGTTAGGCACATATTCTTGGAGTTTGATACTTTGTCAGTAAATATAATATTTCCTTCTCCTTAAATTTATGTAAGCTGCTCAGAAGCCTTTGGGCTTCTTGAAATTTCAACTAGGGTTTTCAGACAGTATAGGAATAATTATTTCTTAAGCAGCTTTGAGCTTTTTTCCAGGAATGGTGATGAATTTTTGTAGATTAGGCCAAACTTCTGTGTACACATTTTGAAACATCTGTTTAACATTTAGGGCAGGCGATTGGTCCTTAGGTCAAGGCAGAATCACTAATCCTTCATAGGGTTCTGAAGGATTGGCTTTGGCCTTGACACTATTGTAAACACCTGAGTTAACATCACTGTGGCGGGCTCTTTAGGGCCTTCTACCCTAGTTTATCATGCTACTCTTTCACATTTGAAACTTGGGAATGTGGCTTCTTGGATTTTTCATATGTGGAAGTATTGTTTATAATAATCACTTTATGTTTTATATCCTTTACAGTTTTATACACTCCATTTGCTCCTCACAAATCCCTATGAACTGTGCAGGGCAGGGCAATGCTATTTCTTTTTCAACAAGAAAATAAAGCTACAGTGAAGATGATTTGCCCAAAGTCTCAGTGCCAGTCAGTGTGGAAGTGAGGATTTGAACCTACATCCTCTGACATTTGCTTTTAACTCTTTTTTTTTTTTTTAACATCTTTATTGGAGTATAATTGCTTTACAATGGTGTGTTAGTTTCTGCTTTATAACAAAGTGAATCAGTTATACATATACATATGTTCCCATATCTCTTCCCTCTTGCATCTTGCTTTTAACTCTTTAATCTGATACTTTGATGCCTATTTATCATGGGACTTGATTCCAGAGATGACTAATCTTATTTATATCAGATGGGACCATATACGATTTCCATTCTTCTATGTCTAAAATGGTTGGCTATTGGCAATATCATGTGTTTTCTACCCCATACAGGTAGCCAAGTCCTGCGTGGAGATAGTGTAGCCTTTGGAGTCAGGCTAGCCTAGGCTAGAAGCCCGGTTCTGCTCCATGTCAGCATTGTCACCTCTACAACATTATTTAACCTCCCTAAGCCTTTGCTTTTTCATCTTTAGAAACGCTTGACAGTGCTACCTACTTTAGAGGTCCTTATGAAGATCACATAGCACAGTGTTTGCAAAAACCCTGTCTCAGTACATGGTATATTCTAAATATGTCACTGCAAATATTATTTTCAATACGGGTTAACAAATAGTACTAAAAGCAAACAAGGGTTCAAGAGGAAAAATAAAATGGGCATTTTAAGCATTTACAGTATGTTTAGCATTGTAGTTTGAGATAAGAAATAATTTGTCATTCTTTTAAAATACTGTGTGTGCTGTCTTTTAATTCATAGATTATTTGGGGCTGTGTGGGAGGAGAGGAGCATTATCGATCATTTTACTTTTCTTCCTTTTACATATATGTATTTTCTTATTTTCTATAATAAACAAATTGTGCTTTTATAATAGGTGTGAAGTTATAAAATAAAAATTGGTTTAAGCATTAAATGATAAAATATCAAGAATGTGAAAAAAGAGCAACGTCCTAAAAATGTCAATAGCTTTTAAAGGTGAGAAACATGATTTCGTGTTTCTCCATTCATTTTTTATTATTATTAATTAATTAATTAATCTGTGGCTGCATTGGGTCTTCATTGCTGCGCGTGGGCTTTCTCTAGTTGCGGCGAGCAGGGGCTACTCTTCCTTGCGGTGCACAGGCTTCTCACTGCCGTGGCTTCTCTTGTTGCGGAGCACCGGCTCTAGGTGTGCGGGCTTCGGTAGTTGTGGCTCGCGGGCTTAGTTGCTCCGCAGCATGTGGGATCTCCCTGGACCAGGGCTCGAACCCGTGTCCCCTGCATTGGCAAGTGGATTCTTAACCACTGCGCCACCAGGGAAGTCCCCATCAATAGCTTTTAGATGAATAGAAGTGTTTGATGTTTAAAGCAAAATACATATACCTCTTCCTTCTACTCGCACTCATTTGCTCATTTATACATTTACTCATTCATTCAACAAATTACATTTAACTGTTCACTGTGTTTCATGATCTGGGAGGGGATGAAAAGATGGAATTCTTAATTCATTACCGGTTATTGATGATTTATCTTTTTATCAGGGTGTGGAAACACCAAGCAAGACTTCCCCATCTTAGGCAGCCTAATGTGTATACTCTCTATTCATACGTGAGCTCACTGAAATGGATCAGGGCATAGAAACTCAGCTTCAGAAAAATAGTAGATTATGCCTATCATACACTCAATGGCAACGAATAGACTAATTTATAGAGATAAGTAGTCTGCTTGCCATTAAAAATCTTACAAAAGACGCTAAGAATACGTAATAACTGTCATTAAAATTAGCCCTATACTAAAAAAAAAAAGAACAGCCCTATCTAATAATCAAGAGAACTCACACAAGGAAGGATAAAATAGGGTTATAAGTTTTTATGAAAAGAATGTTTACCTTGGGATAAAGAAACCCATACCTGAAATTTAAGGAGCCCTTTAACTGATCAGCGGCTACTAACCTGCTACGAGTTGTGCACTGCACTTGGCACAGGGCCAAAGAATGTATTTCTCCTTCTTCCATCATGGAAGTCAAAGGAAAGGCAGTTCCTGGTCCAGTGTTTTAAGAGTTAGTTCAAGGGCATTGGCACTGATCAGTTTATTTTTAATATTGTGATCAGAAAAAAATGCATATTTTCAGATGGTCCCAGCAACGTAACAGGCAGCTGAGTCTGAATCCTGTTTCTGTCCTAATTAGTTGTATGATCTTCGGCAGGTCACTGAGCAATTCTGAGCTTCAGTATTCTCATCTATTAATTAGACACCATGGTTCCTTAGACTTAGGATGTTTGTGAAGATTAAGTAAGGCAAGATAGGGAATGGGCCGAGGACAGTATCCAGGATGCAGAAGAGATTCAAAAATGTTATGCCTTCCATTCAAACAATATTTGATGAATGGAATGTGTGGTTTTCCAAGACTTGCCATGATTTTAATTCTACTTTTAATTATTTCTTAGAATCAAGATTTTTTCTTCTGTGGAAATATATAACCAAGTTCATATAAAAATCAAATGGGTAATATAATTTAATTTCTTAAATTTATTTTTTTTTCAGCTGGCATTTTAGAAAAATGTCTATTTTTTTTTTTTTAAATAGAGGTAGTGTTGCATGTTTGCGAACATTTCCACATGACACAGGGAGGTATCATTACCGACTGATCTTTCAGTCAACAAATATGTATTGAGTACCTGCTCTGCTCCAGCCCTTTTCTGGGACTGTGTACATAGCCGTGAAGAAGACGGACACGGTCCCTGCTCTTTTGACGCTCACAGTGTGGTAAACTACAAGGAGAGGATGCTGTGATGGGTAATAACAGGGAGTACAGCTCTATACTGGGTAGGGAGGGGAGTCCTCCCTGAGGAGGGGACATGTCAGTTAAGGCTGAAGGAAGAGAGAGAGCAGCTATGAGTGAATAGTGGAGAACAGTAAGCCAAATGCCCTAAGGTCGAAAGGTATGTACTTGAAAATGATAAAGGTCAGTGTGGTTAGAGCTCAGGAATTTTGGGAAGAGTGGCTTGAAACATCAAAGGGCTAGCCGCGGACCCAGTCATGCAAGGCCTTGTAGATCACGGCAAGGGATTTGACTTTTAGAGCATGGGGAAGCCATTGATGGAAAGTCAAAATTGTAAAAGATCTGGCCCCTGGGTTGTAATTTAGGTGAGATGGTCATGGACAAAGTTGGTGGGACGAGAGGTACAGAGAAGCAAATAGATTAGTCTTCTTTTTTGCAGATAGAAAGTTTAGGGTTTGTTTTTTTGTTTTTTTGTTTTTTCTTTTTTCTTTTTCTTTGCATGGAATGGATGTGTGAGATAAAGAAGATAGATGAAGCTAGGATGACTTGCAAGATTCTGGCTTGAATAATTGGATAGTTAGTGGTACTATTTACTAAAATGGGGAAAAAGATGGAGAAGACGTAGGATAATTTTGTTTTACTTTGGTGGTGGAAAGATGAAGAATTCTGTTTCGAACGTCTTAAGTTTGAGGTGCTTGTAAGGCATTCAAGTAGAGACATTAAGCAGACAACTAGATCAGACCATATCATTCACTTCTTGAAACCCTCCACTGGCTTCCCATCTCAGTTAGAATAAAATCTAAATTTCTTATAATGGCCAGCGAGGTCTTGTTTTGGCTTCTGCTTACTGCTCTGATCCCATCTTCCTCCTTTCTTCTCCTCACTCACTGCTTCAGGCACACTTGTCTTCTTACTCTTTGTGGAAACTCCTCAGGTCATTCCTGCCTCAGGGCCTTTGCACTCACCCTACTTTCTGCCTGAAAATCTCTTCCCACAGATCTTCACCTGTCTCCTACCCCTACTCCATTCAGCTCTGTGATCAAATTTCAACTCAGAGCTTCTTCTCTGGCCCCTCTACCTAGAATGGTTTCCACCTTCAACTTTAACACTCTCTCCCTGGATCCTGATTAATTTTTCTCCCTAGCAGTTATTGCTTCTAACACATAAATATTTTACTTGTTTATTGTCTTTATGGCCTGTTTCCTCACTAGAAGACAAGCTTCGTGGAAGCAGGGACTTTGTTCAGCTCGCCACCATATCCCCAGACCCAGGTTAATACCTTGTACATCACGGGCACTCAGTAACTCAATAAATATTGACTGGATGAAGGGCTCTTCAAGTCAGAGGGCAAAGGAGTGGCTGAGTCTAGAATATACCTTTGGGAGCCATTAGCATGTAGATGGTGTGTAAAACTCCGGGAGTGACTGAGATGATCTGGGAGAGAGGATGAGGTATGCAGAGAAGATGGCCAAGGCTTAGTGCTAAGTCTTTCAGAGATTGGATCAAGGAGGCTGAAAGAGGATGAAAGCGAATGGAGACTGAAGGGTGATATTAGAGGAGACTGGAGGATCTTCAAGGAAACCAGAGGAGCTTAGAGACATGATTCCCAAAAGTGAGTGCTATTAGAAAGCAGAAGCACCTAGAGACTGTCATACAGAGTGAAGTAAGTCAGAAGGAGAAAAACAAATATCGTATATTAATGCATATATATGGAATCTAGAAAAATGATACAGATGAACTGGTTTGCAAGGCAGAAATAGAGACACTGATGTAGATAACAAACGTATGGACACCAAGGGGGAAAATTGGGTGGGGGGGTGGTGGTGGTAGGATGAACTGGGAGATTGGGTTTGACATATATACACTAATATGTATGAAATAGATAATTAATAAGAACCTGCTGTATAAAAAAATAAATAAAATTCAAAAATAAAATAAAATAAAACACATAAAAAAAAAAAGAAAGCAGAAGCAATCTCTTGTTTTATCTTTTCTCCCACAAAGTAATTTTTCAGCTACCACATGATGGCTCAAAGTTAATTTCTTGACATACCTTAAAACTTAGCCATATTGAGACTATTCATTATAAGCTGAAAGTACTAAGTAATTAATCTGCTATTGTGTAGCATAATTACAATCCTTTCATCAACCTTTTTTGCCTATTACTGTTTATTGAAATTTATACTTAGAATAAATGTTATACTTAGAAATATTTTCATTCTTAAATTGCTTCATAAGGTTATTTTTGTTCCCAACTGCCTGTCCTTTCATCTTTGTATGGATATCACAATATAGTTGTAATCAGAGCTGGGTAGAGTGGGGTGGGTGGATGAGTGAAATGAAGGAAGCATCAGGATAGGTGGGCTATTAAAGGAATTATAGTTGACCCTCTGTATCCGTGGTTATGCATCCATGGATTCAACCAACCATGGACTGAAAATATTAAAAAAAAATTTTGGAAATCTCCAAAAAGTAAAACTTGAATAGCTAGCCATGTGCTAGCTACTATTTACATTGTATTTACAACCATTACATAGCATTTACATTGTATTTGGTATTATAGTAAACTAGAGATGATTTAAAGTATACAGGAGGATGCCTGTAGGGATATGAAAATAATGCGCCATTTTATATGAGGGACTTGGACGTTGGTATCCTTGGGGGTCCTGGAACCAATCCCCCACTGAAGCTGAGGGCCGAGGGCTGCCTGTAGAATTATCCTTCCTCACTTATATACCAGTGTCCTTAAAGTTTCAAATACACTACAAAGAGATCATAAAAGTTGCTTGAAAAATTGTGGGATGGATATTAATATTTCGTCTGTGCAACTAATATAGATTTAATAAATCAACTTATCAGGCTGTGTGCTACTTAAACAAAGCTAAGTTTGATTTGATTTTCTATAACATTATCAGAAAATTAATTCTACTTCATTGTTGATGTTGCCAAATAATTTCCTTGGTTTTGAACTACTTCAGGGAGGTCTTAAATAAATGGAGCCAAACACGCATTTTCATAGTTGATTTTATCTATCCTCTAATATCCTGACTTATTTTTTTATTTAGAAATGTACTGGAAGCCACAGTCACCTTGACCACTGGTAAAATCCATGTTATTTTCTTCTCTCAGAGGAAATTTTTCTTTCAATTTAGGTACCGTGTAGTGTTTCAGCACTGTTCTCTTGGGCCATGAAGAAAATACTGCACTCTCTAGTATTATGGCAAATCATATACAATTACAGAAGGCAGCCTTTGCTTGAAGTTATTTCTTACTGGCCCAGGCAGTGTTTATCATTGCATATGGAATATTTTAATTTTAGATAAAATGCTAAAACCATTTTTTATTAGCTTTAAAATATCAGCAAAATGATTTCTCTTATAATTATTGTTTCTGATACAGGTAGGATAAAGTGTTCTGAATTTGTACCTTCGTGTTAATTTCAGTTTGAAAATGTAAGAAGTGAAGGTTTAAAAATCTGTCTTGTCATCATTTATGGAAACTAATCTCTCTCTCTCTCTGTCTTCCTCCCTACTTTGCTCTCTCCTCTTTCTTCTTCTCTTCTGTTTCACAAAGATTTAAAGCGGCATGCAAAGATGTAAAGAATAAGTTAAAATAAATATAAGAGCAGTAAGAAATAGGAGGCAATGGAAAATATAAAGGATAGGAAAGTAGAAGGGAATTAGGAATGAGGTTAAGTGCCCCAATTCTTGCCACAAAATCACATGTACTTGTTAGAGGCAGGCTGTGAGTGGAAACTAAGACTTCTAACTGGCAATATGAGGAAGGAAAAATACACCAGTCACCTAGAATAATCACCGTTATTCCTACAGTGAGACCAGAAAGACTTTTTTCTAGACTTGGCCCTCATAGAGGAAATACTATGTAGCATAACAAACAAAGTCTTTACCAACATTCTTGATGTTTAACGGTAGGGATCATTTTCATGTGGGCTTATGGTATTAAGCCAAAGTGCAACTCAGTAAAAACAATTCAGGTTCATAGGGATGGGAGAGTGGAAGGGGTACTTACCATATAATGTGGTCAAAGTGAAATACTCCCTAATGATCTACTGTAATTTGGATTATATAATATTTAGATGAATGGTAAGTTTCATATCCTTGAGGACACTGATTTTTAAGCTACAGGTTGCATCTGTTAGAGGATAATAAAATTAATTCAGTGAGCGGCAACCAACATTTAAAAAGGGGGAAAAAAAAGTAGAAGAGTACAAAATAGAAAAATCAGTGTGTCTTGAGAAACGTTTCATGATTTCTTTCAAATGGTTGTACTGGGTCATGATGCAAAATGAATTTCTTACTTTGAGTCTAGTTCAAAGGTTTGAAAAACCCTATATTGAGGCAATTCTCATAAACTGTCTTCCTTGCCTAATTCTGTGGAGGGTACTGCTTGGCAGTAACTGTAAGATGATGTCCCTGGGCAACACCTTGAGAAAGGCAATTCTGAGTTCAGTCATCAGCGGTGGGATGGAGTGTGGGTGCAGCGGTGGGAGAGTAGGGGAGTAGCTCTGGCATACATTTGGAAAAGAGAAATCACTGACAAGCCCTCCACCCTGCGGCATGACAGTAAACCAAGACAGCTCACACCAGGGGAGCAAGAGGAAGGTCTGCAAAACGAAATTCACAGCTCAGTGTGCAGCTTCATCTACAACCTATTAAACACTGAGAGTCACCCATCCAAAATAATAACTTAGGTCCTTTTTACAGGTGATAAGTAGACTGCAGGTCTCATAATAAGTAATAAGTTGACTGCATAATTGTGATAAAATCACATCATTTATGACAAGAGAATAACCTCTAGAAAGGTACCCTTTGTTTCCACAAGGTAAGTCTCCCTGATGCTAAAGATTATTTCAACTCTTTATAATTTGATTAATTTCATCAACTATTATTTAAAAATTCAACCTATGTCACTCTCACAAACTTCAAAAGTAATTTCCTGTGTGTTGAAGTGACACCATTAGAAATGTCTCAGAAAATATGACTTTATACGTGATAATTCCTACATTCCATTTGCCCCATAATTAAACCCATGAGGAATCACATAAAGGGAGGTTATAACACTGCCTGTCTTATAAGTTATTCTAGTTTTTTTAAAAGATTTACTTGGAAATAAGTCGGATAGAGAAAGACAAATACTGTATGATATCACTTATGGGAATATCTTGGGAATCTAAAAAGTACAACAAACTAATGAATATAACAAAAAAGAAGCAGACTCACAGATATAGATAACAAACTAGTGGTTACCAGTGGGGAGAGGGAAGGGGGGAGGGGCAATACATGGGTAGGGGATTAAGAGGTACAAACTATTAAGTATAAAATAAGCTACAAGGATATATTGTACAACATGGGGAATATAGCAAATATTTTATAATAACTATAAATGAAGTATAACCTTTAAAAATTGTGAATCACTATATTGTATACCTGTAATTTATATAATGCTATGTATCAACTATACTTCAATAAAAAATGAGCCTAAAAAATAAAAAATAAAAAAAAATACTTGGGTATTGTGAATTGTCTTTTCTTTTTTTCTTTTTTAAAAACTTTTATTGGAGTATAGTTGATTTACAATGTTGTGTTAGTTTCAGGTGTACAGCAAAGTGATTCAGTTATACATACATATATATCTGTTCTCTTTCAGGTTCTTTTCCCATTTAGGTTATTACAGAATACTGAGTATAGTTCCCTGTGCTATATAGTAGGTTCTTGTTGGTTATCGATTTTTTTTTTTTTTTTTTTTTTTTTTTTTATAGATAATTCTGGTCACCTCAGTCTTCTTTTTTTTTTTTTTTTTAGAAATTCACGTTCTTTTATTTATTTATTTATTTATTTATTTATGACTGTGTTGAGTCTTCGTTTCTGTGCGAGGGCTTTCTCTAGTTGTGGCAAGTGGGGACCACTCCTCATCGCGGTGCGCGGGCCTCTCACCATCGCGGCCTCTCTTGTTGCGGAGCACAGGCTCCAGACGCGCAGGCTCAGTAATTGTGGCTCACGGGCCCAGCCGCTCCGCGGCATGTGGGATCTTCCCAGACCAGGGCTCGAACCCGTGTCCCCTGCATTGGCAGGCAGATTCTCAACCACTGCGCCACCAGGGAAGCCCTGGTTATCGATTTTATGTATAGTAGTATGTGTATGTTAACCCCAAGCTCCTGATCTATCCCTCCCCCACCTTTCCCCTTTGGTAACCATAAGTTTGTTTTCAAAGTCTGTGAGTCTGTTTCTGTGAATTGTTTTTTCACTGGCTTTGTCTTATCCACATCTGTAGGCTTCCTGAGGTCTGTGACAATGTTATGTAAATAAAGTGAGTTTACTAATATGTAATTTCTACACAGTGAAATTCACCCTTTTCGTGTGTACAGTTCTAATGAATTTTGACAAATATATACAGTGTTGTGTAAGCACCATGGAAATCAAGGTATAGAACTTTTCCATCCCCACAGAAAGGTTCCTTATGTCCCTTTCTAGTCATTCCTCTTTGACCCTCAGCCCTTGAAACCACTGGTCTGCTTTGGTCCATATTATAGTTTTACCTCTTTCAAAATGTCATTTAAATGGAACCATATAATATGTAGTGTTTTGAGTCTCATTCATTTTGTTACATGTATTGGCAGTTCCTTCCTTCTTAATGCTGAGCTGTGTTCTATAAACGACTTATTTATCCATTCACCCATTGACGGACATTTATGTATTTTCCAGTTTTTAGTGATAATCGCTAAAGCTACTATAAACATTTATCTACAGATGTTTGTGTGGACCTATGGCTTTATTTCTCTTAGGCAAATGCCTAGTTGGGTTGCTGGCTCACATAGTGAATGTATATTTAACTTCATAAGAGCCAAGCTTTTCTTGGCTACAGTCATTCATCACTCATTGTTGGCCAAGGATCAGTGCTGATATGGAAAAAAATTGGGTACATGTGAATGAAAAACCACCAGCTAGCCATTAATCCCAATGAAATTATTACCAGAAAACACAGGAAAATTGACTGAACTTGCCTTCTACCTCCTTAGTTACCCTTGATTACTCTGAATTTGTTGCAAATAAACACTGAAATGGCTCAAAGGGAGCAGAAAACAAGCTAGAAAAACAACTGAAAGTGTGCTAAATCCATAAATTAGAAAATGAGGGACTTCCCTGGTGGTGTAGTGGTTAAGAATCCACCTGCCAATGCAGGGGACAGGTTTGATCTCTGGTCCAGGAAGATCCCACATGCCATGGAGCCCGTACACCACAGCTACTAAGCCTGCACCCTACAGCCCGTGAGCCACAACTACGGAACCTGAGTGCCACAACTACTGAAGCCCGCGCACCTAGAGCCCCCGCTCCACAACAAGAGAAGCCACCGCAATGAGAAGCCTGCGCACCACAATGAAGAATAGCCCACGCTCACTGCAACTAGAGAAAGCCCATGTGCAGCAATGAACACTCAATGCTGCCAAAAATAAATAAATTTATTTTAAAAAAATGAGTGTCTAGAGAAGTAAGGATTAGATATGCTTACAAATCATGCAGAGTGCTTGCTTTTATCATCTTGCTATTTTGAGCTAGAAAAATAATTATATTTCTAAAGATGCTGGCTTCAGGTTAAAAGAGTTGAATTTACGTGCAAGTAACATAAAAGTGACTTAGATTATTTCTTTTGAAAAATGCAATCTAAAAAATCAATTTTGTATTTATTGTGATAAGTTTTAGCCACTTCAACAGAGACATCTCAACAAATGCTGTCAAACTGAAATGCTCCCTGATCATCAAGTGCTCCAATGTATTGCCATAAATAAGAAACCAGCCACAATATGAAATTCACATTTTAATCAAAGTCTCTCTGTCTGAATTTCCAATGTGTCTTTCCTTATGGTTTTGTATCTGTAGGATCTCAATTAATTATTTTGACTGAGGCTCAAAACACCATTCATTCAGTGAAGAGCCGTTTTATGTCTTTAGTATTTATTTATTTATTTATTTAACATCTTTATTGGAGTATAATTGCTATACAATGTTGTGTTAGTTTCTGCTGTATAACAAAGTGAATCAGCTATATGTATGCATATATCCCCATATCCCCTCCCTCTTACATATCTCTCCCACCCTCCCTATCCCACCCCTCTAGGTGGTCACAAAGCATGGAGCTGATCTTCCTGTGCTATGCAGCTGCTTCCCACTAGCTATCTATTTTACATTTGGTAGTGTATATATGTCAGTGCTACTCTCACTTCGTCCCACTTACCCTTCCCCCTCCCTGTGTCCTCAAGTCCATTCTCTACGGCTGCATCTTTATTCCTGTCCTGCCCCTAAGTTCTTCAGAACCATTTTTTTTTAAGATTCCATGTATATGTGTTAGCATACGGTATTTGTTTTTCTCTTTCTGACTCACTTCACTCTGTATGACAGACTCTAGGTCCATCCACCTCACTACAGATAACTCAATTTCGTTTCTTTTTATGGCTGAGTAATATTCCATTGTATATATGTGCCACATCTTCTTTATCCATTCATCTGTTGATGGACACTTAGGTTGCTTCCATGTCCTGGCTATTGTAAATAGAGCTGCAATGAACATTTTGGTACATGACTCCTTTTGAATTATGATTTTCTCAGGGTATATGCCCAGTAGTGGGATTGCTGGGTCCTATGGTAGTTCTATTTTTAGTTTTTTAGGGAACCTCCATACTGTTCTCCATAGTGGCTGTATAAATTTACATTCCCACCAACAGTGCAAGAGGGTTCCCTTTTCTCCACACCCTCGCCAGCATTTATGGTTTGTAGATTTTTTGATGATGGCCATTCTGACTGGTGTGAGATGATACCTCATTGTAGTTTTGATTTGCATTTCCCGAATGATTAGTGATGTTAAGCATCCTTTCATGTGTTTGTTGGCAATCTGTATTACTTCTTTGGAGAAATGTCTATTTAGGTCTTCTGCCCATTTTTGGATTGGGTTGTTTGTTTTTTTGAAATTGAGCTGCATGTGCTGCTTGTATATTTTGGAGATTAATTCTTTGTCAGTTGCTTCGTTTGCAAATATTTTCTCCCATTCTGAGGTTTGTCTTTTCGTCGTGTTTATGGTTTCCTTTGCTCTGCAAAAGCTTTTAAGTTTCATTAGGTCCCATTTGTTTTTTTTTGTTTTTATTTTCATTTCTCTAGGAGGTGGGTCAAAAAGGATCTTGCTGTGATTTATGTCATAGAGTGTTCTGCCTATGTTTCCCTCTAAGAGTTTTAAAGTGTCTGGCCTTACACTTAGGTCTTTAATCCATTTTGAGTTTATTTTTGGGTATGGCATTAGGGAGTGTTCTAATTTCATTCTTTTACATGTAGCTGTCCAGTTTTCCCAGCACCACTTATTGAAGAGGCTGTTGTTTCTCCATTGTATGTTCTTGCCTCCTTTGTTGTAAATTAGGTGTCCATATGTGCGTGGGTTTATCTCTGGGCATTCTATCCTGTACCACTGATCTATATTTCTGTTTTTGTGCCTGTACCATACTGTCTTGATTACTGTAGATTTGTGGTATAGTTTGAAGTCGGGGAGCCTGATTCCTCCAACTCCATTTTTTTTTTCTCAAGATTTCTTTGGCTATTTGGGATCTTTTGTGTTTCCATATGAATTGTAAAATTTTTTGTTCTAACTCTGTGAAGAATGCCATTGGTAGTTTGATAGGGATTGCATTGACTGTGTAGATTGCTTTGGGTAGCAGAGTCATTTTCACAATATTGATTCTTCCAATCCAAGAACATGGTATATCTCTCCATCTGTTTGTATCATCTTTAATTTCTTTCATCAGTGTCTTATAGTTTTCTGCATACAGGTCTTTTGTCTCCTTAGGTAGGTTTATTCCTAGGTTATTTTATTCTTTTTGTTGCAGTGGTAAATGGGAGTGTTTCCTTAATTTCTCTTTCAGATTTTTCATCATTAGTGTATAGGAATGCAAGAAATTTCTGTGCATTAATTTTGTACCCTATTTTATCAAATTCATTGATTAGCTCTAGTAGTTTTCTGGTAGCATCTTTAGGATTCACTATGTATAGTATCATGTCATCTGCAAACAGTGACAGTTTTACTTCTTTTCTGATTTGGATTCCTTTTATTTCTTTTTCCTCTCTGATTGCTGTGGCTAAAACTTCCAAAACTGTGTTGAGTAATGGTGGTGAGAGTGGGTAACCTTGTCTTTTTCCTGATCTTAGAGGAAATGTTTTCAGTTTTTCAACATTGAGAACGATGTTGGCTGTGGGTTTGTCATATATGGGTTTTATTATGTTGAGGTAGGTTCCCTCTATACCTACTTCCTGGAGAGTTTTTTTTTTTTTATCATAAATGGGTGTTGAATTTTGTTGAAAGCTTTTTTCTGCATCTATTGAGATTGTCTTACGGTTTTTCTCCTTCAATTTGTTAATGTGGTGTATCACATTGATTGATTTACATATATTGAAGAATTCTTGCATTCCTGGGATAAACCCCACTTGATCATAGTGTATGATACTTTTAATGTGCTGTTGGATTCTGTTTGCTAGTATTTTGTTGAGGATTTTTGCATCTATGTTCATCAGTGATATTGGCCTGTATTTTTCTTTTTTTGTGACATATTTGTCTGGTTTTGGTATCAGGCTGATGGTGACCTCGTAGAATGAGTTTGGGAGTGTTCCTCCCTCTGCTATATTTTGGAGGAGTTTGAGAAGGATAGGTGTTAACTCTTCTCTAAATGTTTCATAGAATTTGCCTGTGAAGCCATATGGTCCTGGGCTTTTGTCTGTTGGAAGATTTTTAATCACAGTTACAATTTCAGTGCTTGTGATTGGTCTGTTTATATTTTCTGTTTCTTCCTGGTTTAGTCTCGGAAGGTTGTGCTTTTCTAAGAATTTGTCCATTTCTTCCAGGTTGTCCATTTTATTGACATATAGTTGCTTGTAGTAATCTCTCATGATCCTTTGTATTTCTGCAGTGTCAGTTGTAATGTTTCCTTTTTCATTTCTAATTTTATTGATTTGAGTCCTCTCCCTTTTTTTCTTGATCAGTCTGGCTAGTGGTTTATCAATTTTGTTTATCTTCTCAAAGAACCAGCTTATAGTTTTATTTATCTTTGCTATCATTTCCTTCATTTCTTTTTCATATATTTCTGATCTAATCTTTATGATTTGTTTCCTTCTGCTAACTTTGGGTTTTTTTTGTTTTTCTTTCTCTAATTGCTTTAGGTGTAAGGTTAGGTTGTTTATTTGAGATGTATCTTGTTTCTTGAGGTAGGCTTGTATTGCTATAAACTTCCCTCTTAGCACTGCTTTTGCTGCATCCCATAGGTTTTGGGTCGTCGTGTCTCCATTGTCATTTGTTTCTAGGTATTTTTTGATTTCCCCTTTGATTTCTTCAGTGATCACTTCGTTATTAAGTAGTGTATTGTGTAGCCTCCATGTGTTTGTATTTTTTACAGATCTTTTCCTGTAATTGATATCTAGTCTCATAGCATTGTGGTCGGAAAAGATACTTGATACGATTTCAATTTTCTTAAATTTACCAAGGCTTGATTTGTGACCCAAGATATGATCTATCCTGGAGAATGTTCCATGAGCACTTGAGAAGAAAGTGTATTCTGTTGTTGTTGGATGGAATGTCCTATAAATATCAATTAAATCCATCTTGTTTAATGTGTCCTTTAAAGCTTGTGTTTCCTTATTTATTTTCATTTTGGATTGTCCATTGGTGAAGGTGGGGTGCTAAAGTCCCCTACTATTATTGTGTTACTGTCAATTTCCCCTTTTATTGCTCTGAGCATTTGCCTTATGTACTGAGAGGTGCTCCTATGTTGGGTGCATAAACATTTACAATTGTTATATCTTCTTCTTGGATTGTTCCCTTGATCATTATGTAGTGTCCTTCTTTGACTCTTGTAATAGTCTTTATTTTAAAGTCTATTTTCCTGATATGAGAATTCCTACTCCAACTTTCTTTTGATTTCCATTTGCATGGAATATCTTTTTCCATCCCCTCATTTTCAGTCTGTATGTGTCCCTAGGTCTGAAGTGTGTCTCTTGTAGACAGCATATATATGGGTCTTGTTTTTGTATCCATTCAGCCAGTCTATGTCTTTTGGTTGGAGCATTTAATCCATTTACATTTAAGGTAATTATCTATATGTTGTTCCTATTACCATTTTCTTAATTGTTTTGGGTTTGTTTTTGTACGTCTTTTCCTTCTCTTGTGTTTCCTGCCTAGAGGAGTTCTTTTAGCATTTGTTGTAAAGCTGGTTTGGTGTTGCTGAATTCTCTTCACTTCGGCTTCTCTGTAAAGATTTTAATTTCTCCCTCAAATCTGAATGTGATCCTTGCTGGGTAGAGTAATCTTGGTTGTAGGTTTTTCCCTTTCATCACTTTAAATATGTCCTGCCACTCCCTTCTGGCTTGCAGAGTTTCTGCTGAAAGATCAGCTGTTAAGCTTACGGGGATTCCCTTGTATGTTATTTGTTGCCTTTCCCTTGCTGCTTTTAATATTTTTTCTTTGTATTTAATTTTTGATAGTTTGATTAATATGTGTCTTGGCCTGTTTCTCCTTGGATTTATCCTTTATGGGACTCTGCGCTTCCTGGACTTGGTTGACTATTTCCTTTCCCATGTTAGGGAAGTTTTCAAGTATAATCCTGTCAAATATTTTCTCAGTCCCTTTCTTTTTCTCTTCTTCTTCTGGGACCTGTATAATTTGAATGTTGGTGCATTTAATGTTGTCCCAGAGGTCTCTGAGGCTGTCCTCAATTCTTTTTTTTTTTTTTTTTTTTTATTATTTATTTATTTATTTTTTTTTTTTGGCTGTGTTGGGTCTTCGTTTCTGTGCGAGGGCTTTCTCTAGTTGCGGCAAGCGGGGGCCACTCTTCATCGCGGTGCGCGGGCCTCTCACTATCGCGGCCTCTCTTGTTGCGGAGCACAGGCTCCAGACGCGCAGGCTCAGTAATTGTGGCTTACGGGCCCAGTTGCTCCGCAGCATGTGGGATCTTCCCAGACCAGGGCTCGAACCCGCATCCCCTGCATTGGCAGGCAGATTCTCAACCACTGCGCCACCAGAGAAGCCCCTCAATTCTTTTAATTCTTTTTTGTTTACTCTGTTCTACGGTAGTTATTTCCACTATTTTATCTTCCAGGCCACTTATCAGTTCTTCTGCCTCAGTTATTTTGCTATTGATTCCTTCTAGGGAATTTTTAATTTCATTTATTGTGTTGTTCATCATTGTTTGTTTGCTCTTTAGTTCTTCTAGTTCCTTGTTAAACGTTTCTTGTATTTTCTCCATTCTAGTTCCACAATTTTGGATCATCTTCACTATCATTGCTCTGAATTTTTTTTCAGGTAGACTGCCTGTTTTGTCTTCATTTGTTTGGTCTGGTGGGTTTTTACCTTGCTCTTTCATCTGCTGCATATTTCTCTGTCTTCTCATTTTGTTTAACTTACTGTGTTTGGTGTCTCCTTTTCACAGGCTCCAGGCTCGTAGTTCCCATTGTTTTTGGTGTCTGGCCCCCGTGGGTGAGGTTGGTTCAGTGGCTTGTGTAGGCTTCCTGGTGGAGGGGACTGGTGCCTGTGTTCTGGTGGGTGGGGTTGGATCTTGTCTTTCTGGTGGGCAGGGCCACGTCCAGTCGTGTGTTTTGGGGAGTCTGTGAACCTAGTATGATTTTAGGAAGCCTCTCTGCTAATGGGTGGGGTTGTGTTCCTGTCCTGCTAGTTGTTTGGCATGGAGCATCCAGCACTGGAGCTTGCTGGCTGTTGGGTTGACCTGGGTCTTAGTGTTGAGATGGAGATCTCTGGGAGAGCTCTCGCTGATAGATATTATGTGGGGCCAGGAGATCTCTGGTGGTCCAATATCCTGAACTCCACTCTCCCACTTCAGAGACTCAGGCCTGACACCAGACTGGAGCACCAAGACCCTGTCAGTCACACGGCTCAGAAGAAAAGGGAGAAAAAAAGAAAGAAAAAAAATAATAAATTAAAAATATTATTAAAAGAAAAAAAATAATAATAACAAGAAGAGAGCAACCAAACCAATAAACAAATCCACCAATGATAAGAAGCACTAAAAACCAAACTAAGATAAACATAAAAATCAGAAACAAATCAGTCACAGACAGCAAACCCCAAGTCTACAATTGCTCCCAAAGTCCACCGCCTCAATTTTGGTATGATTCATTGTATATTCAGGTATTCCACAGATGCAGGGTACATCATGTTGATTGTGCGGATTTAATCCTCTGCTCCTGAGTCTGCTGGGAGAGATTTCCCTTTCTCTTCTTCGTTCGCACAGCTCCCGGGGTTCAGCTTTGGTTTTGGCCCCACCTCTGCGTGTAGGTCGCCCTCAGGTATCTGTTCCTGCCCAGACAGGACGGGGTTAAAGGAGCAACTGATTAGGGGGCTCTTGCTCATTCACGTCATGGGGAGGGAGGGGTATGGTAGTTATAATTGGAATGCGGGATGAGCCTGTGGTGGCAGAGGCTGGCATGACGTTGCAACAGCCTGAGGTGCACCATGTGTTCTCCCGGGGAAGTTGTCCCTGGATCACGGGACCCTGGCAGTGGCGGGCTGCACAGGCTCCCGGGAGGCAAGGTGTGGATAGTGACCTGTGCTTGCACACAGGATTCTTGTTGGCTGCAGCAGCAGCGTTAGCATTTCATGCCTGTCTCTGGGGCCCGAGCTGATAGCCGCACTTGTGCCCATCTCTGGAGCTCGTTTAGGCAGTGCTCTGCCTTCTGTGGGCAGACCAGGAAGGATCCCCTCTCCTCATGCACCCTGAAACAATGGTCTCTTGCCTCCTAGGCAGGTCCAAACTTTTTCCCGAACTCCCTCCTGACTAGCAGTAGTGCACTAGCCCCCTTCAGGCTGTGTTCACGCAGCCAACCCCAGTCCTCTCCCTGGGATCTTATCTCCGAAGCCAGAGCCTCAGCAGCCAGCCCCCATCTGCCCTGGTGGGTGAGCAGACAAGCCTCTCAAGCTGGTGAGTGCTGGTTGGCACCGATCCTCTGTGCGGAATCTCTCTGCTTTGCCCTCTGCACCCCTGTTACTGCGCTCTCCTCCATGGCTCCAAAACTTCCCCCCCGCTCACCCCCCTTCTCTGTCAGTGAAGGGTCTTCCTAGTGTGTGGAAACTTTTCCTTCTTCACAGCTCCCTCCCAGAGGTACAGGTCCCATCCCTATTCTTTTGTCTCTTTTTTTTCTTTTTTCTTTTACCCTACTCAGGTTCGTGGGGATTTTCTTGCCTTTTAGGAAGTCTGAGGTCTTCTGCCAGCATTCAGTAGGTGTTCTGTAGGAGGTGTTCCCCATGAAGATGTGGGGAGGAAGGTGATCTCCACGTCTTATTCCTCTGCCATCTTGAAGGTCCCTCTATGTCTTTAGTGTTTAGATGAATTCTTCCAAATGAGTCAGTGGTCAGAAGCCAATTTGAAGAAGTGTTGTTTATTGTAGGAATTAGAATTCATAAGTGCAAAGATTATGTGACTGATAATTAGCTTTATTTTCCACAATCAATGTGTTGTGGGGATTTACTCACACAGAAAGCTATCCTGGTTTTTCTCTTTTTAAACTTTTTGAAATAATAATGTGTTTTCCAAATCATCCACTGAAAGTACACTGTAGATTATGCACCTATTTGTGGCCACTAGTTTTTGCAAGACAGATTCCAGGATCATGGAAGAGGAAGTCAGGTCACACTTGGAAGACAACAGTAACTTTTCATACACAGAGTCACTGAATGGTACTTAGCCAGGCCAGCACCATTGCTGGTGGATCATTAATGTTACCAGACATCTTTCTCCTTCTGAGGTCTTGTACACAGTAGGACCATTTGTAGGTTTGGTGGTTACACAAAGGCCTATTGGAATATATACCTTGACACTGCCTCTTGTAGTTCCTCTGGCTGGTTGATGCCTGAATTTCATTATTTCACATGTGTATAGTTTTGACTGAGGCTTTCATTCCGATTAAGAACTGTGAGAAGCAACATTGTCTCTTACATTTGTCTTTTACACTCTAGTATGAAAGAAGGGCTGAAGAATAGGTCCAACTAGATAGGACCCAGGGAAACTGTAAGAGGAAAGGGAAATGCTTTAGGTTGGGAAAACACAGTTCATGGTCTAGAACCCAAATGAACTAGCTTTTACCTTGGAAATATAAACCACTGTGCTTGCTAACTCACAATCCACCTAGATTTGGGGCTCAGCCACACCTGCAATCAGCATTTGCCCTAAGGAAACACATACATGAGACTGGAGCTCCCCAGGGGAGAAATGATAGTGTCTCGGACCAGAGTGATAGCAGAATCTAGGAGAAAAACAGCTAGATTGAATAAAGACAAGATTTGCTAATTGACTATTGGGCTGTGGGTGGGGAAAAGAAAAGGCATAAGACAAAGATGAGGCAACAGGTAGTGCAATGGGAGGCAAACCAGGGGAGCATCACATTTGGGGAAAAGAGCGAGAGGTGTATTTTGATGAGATTGGTTCTGAGATGCCTATTAGATATCAAGGAAATATGTCAAGGGGGCAATTGATACATAAGTCAAAAGGTCAGAGAATAGTTTGGTGGCAGATATGTAAACTTTCAGCACGTGAATGTTATGTATTCATCTGGGGGGTTTGGAGAGAAGCAGAGAGAGAGAGAGAGAAAAAAAAAGAGAGAGAGAGAGACTTAGTTATGAGAAGGAAACAACTCTGGAAAAAGCAGTGAAGAACCCTTCCATTTAGTGTAAAGGCAGAAGAGGAAGAACCAGAGTTGAGATGGAGAAAGAAGATACAGGCAGAGGGTTGAAGAGGAGTTTTCAATTAGTTAAGAGGAAAACCAGGGAAGTACATTGTCACAAAAACAAGGGAGAGAGTATTTCAGGTCGGGAGTGCTTAAGTATATCAGATGCACTGAGAGGAGTAGAGAACTGGCCACTAGATTTGGCAACATGGTAGTGCTGATAACTCTGACAGACAACCTGTAGGTTCATAGGGTCAGAAGATAGAGTGTAGGGGATGGAGGAGAGAACAGGTGCTGAGGAAGTGGACACTTTTGAGAGGTTCTCTACTGTGAAGTAGAGAAATGGAGATGAAGTATAATCTTGGGCCAGTGGTGAAGGTTTGCTTCCTTTCTTTTAAAAATACACACTAGAACATGTTTTTAGGCTGATGGACACAGCCAGGTAGAAATAGAGACTTGATGATATGGGAGAGAGAGGGGATGATGACAGAGTGAAGATCTCGAGAAGGCCAGAGAGCCAGGATCCACCAAAACAAGGTTTGAACTTGAGTAGGAGGAAGGACACATTTTCTATTTCAAGGAGGGGGAAGGAGTAGAAAGTGGGCGCTGATGCAGGAAGGTTTATAGATTTGGTGATAGAAGATGAGTGATTTCCTGTTTGATGACTCTCATTTGCTCCATGAAACATGAAGTGAGGTAACCAAATGAGGGGAATGGGGGAAACTTGAGGAGTGAGGAAAAGGTATAAAATAATCCTCTTGGAGAGCAGAAAAGCAATGGGGAAATGCGGTCAGATTGCTGGTGTTTTGAGGGCAATTGGGGTTTGTGGTCGTGAGTGTTATGTGAAATCAGTCGACTTTCCAGTGTGATTTTCTGCATCAATGTTCAGCTGGTTAGTTATCCATGTCAAATGGTGACATCAACCAGGGATCTCATTTTCTACTGGTATTTACATTTAGGGAGAGAGGGGTAAAGAAGATGGGCTGATGGTGAAAAAATGGTGGGGTCCATGGAATGGAGGTCTTAATCAGGTTCAAGAATTTTGTCAGTGGGGTATTGAACAAGTGAGCTAGAATGCTTGCAAGTGATAACTGGAGAATGAAATGCTTGAAATTGAGATTTTTGATGGTGGAGCCATTTCTGCTGATAAAACACAGGGCCTAGGATATAACCACAGCGTGGGTGCCTGGGGTGGAATGGGGCAACGTGCATTAGAGATGGTGGCATTAAACAAACTAGAGACCCAAGTGGGTAATCTTGTGAAAGTTGATGTCATTATGTGACTAATGGCCATAGTTTCATGGAAAGGAAGAGCATACATAAAGAAAGGGGGATGGCAAAGGACTAGCAGATGACAACAAACAGGAGAAAAATGAGGTGGTGTATTCAGGTGGTCTGCACATGCAGGGAGAAGAACATGTGCTCTCTGCTCACCTCCTCCTCTCCCCCTCACCCGCTGAGAATGAAATTCACTCTTTAACTCTTATAACGGCCTACAAGGCTCTGCACGCTCTGGCCTCCTCATCGACCTCTCCTATCTTTTCTAGTATATTTATGAATATTACCCACATTCCAGTCGCAATGGCCTTCTTTCTTACCTTGAGAGGCCAAACTCTTCTATCTCAGGGCCTCTGTATGTACTACTTCCTGTGCTTTAGACTCTTTTCACATGAATGGCCCCTTCTCAGCCTTGGCTTATATATCATTTCTCTTCCTTGACCTCATACATTTAGGTGTTCCCTCTTGTAATGCTATTCCTCTGCTTTGTGGTACTTATCAGAATTTGAAAGTATACATTTAATAATTGGTTTACTTTTTAATTATTTATGTTAGCTCCATGAAAAGAGAGATTTGTACTTACAGTAACTGGTAGGCAGCTCAGCAGAGGAGTGCAACCTCGTGGACTAGGTGTGCAGGCTCTGGGGTTAGACGGCCTGAATTCAAATCCCAGCTCTACCAATACTATTTATGTCATCTTGGGAAGATTACTTCACCTCTCTGTGCCTTTATCATTTTCTACCCAATCTGTAAAATAGAGAAAATGACATTTGTCTCCTGGAGTCAGTGTGAGGGTTAGAAATAATACATACAGTTGGAATACCTACCAGAGTAAGTGCTCAATACTTTTTTGCTAAAGGATACTGTAAATTAACATTCATTGATTCAACTTTCTATTGTGATTTCCATTTGTTATAGAAAACTTCTTTTAATTGTTCAAACATATCCTCTCCAAGTAATCAAACCTTTCTAATGCTCAGTTTCTTCAACTATAAAATGAGGAAACTGGGCATTGTGATCTCTATGTTTTTTTTTTTTTTCCAGTTCTAAAATATTCAATTATATGACTGTACAATAGGTTTTGTTTTTCTCCTTTGACTTGTCATAAAAGCAGTCATCCTCAATTACTTAAAACAGTGAGGGTTTTTCTTTGTTTTCTTGTTTGTTTGTGCTAATAAGAGTTGGAGGACAGTGGAATCATCTAGGAAGTTTTTAAAGTTACATATACCTTTGGCTCTGATTCTGGCTCAAGTGGGGAGAGCATGTTGTAGTTTAAAAATCTCCCCAGCTACATCAAATCTCCACCTCCAGCTTCTCCCACTGATCACTTTCTGTGACCTGTCCTATTGAGAACCATTGCTTTAACACATATTATGAAAGAAGAGATGTTTAGCATTACTGCATGTATATGAGCCAAACATTACAGGTTTTCTTCTTTGGACAACGTGATGACTACAACCATGTACCATTGATTTTCCCCAGTGGAAATTGTTATTTATGTCTCTGTTCCCAAAATGATTCTGTTCGTGGCTCTGTGCAACTACATCTCCCCAATCCTTAAAACTTCTCTATTAACTAGCATTTTATCATCACAAATCTCTCTAAAAATACACTATAATAATGATGTGAAAGGATTGTAGTCACTTGAATTTTCTTGTATCCTATTTCAGTGAAAATCTATTTAGATTTTAAAAGGCATTATATCTTTGAAATATGTTGCAATCAAATCCCAATGAAAAAAATCACAACAAATCTAGTTTTCCAGTATAACATTTTGGATAAATGTTTCATTCTACTTGTCTGGTTTGCTTCAACTCTTTTCACTTTACCTCCCAACCAAATAAAGGAAAGGGGAAGGCAGATTTACAAGTAACAGGGGCATAGGAATTGGGTCAGGTGTGGGATGTTTGACCTTAGTAACCACCAAGCTTTGGTGCCTGGAAAGTCCAAGGTGGATTTTTGGCTTTCTTGATGGTGGAAACTGATTTATTGGCTTAGGTGGTAACACTGACCTAGCTCACCTCACAGCACTTCATATGCCTTGGATAGATGTCCCCTGAGGCCCTTGCTCTCTGCACCTGCAGTGAGGGAATTTTCTACAGCTTGAGGAGTCCTACTCTACAAAAACCACGTAAAAAGAAACAGTCAATAGAAAACTCTGAAACCTAGTCTTACCTGTCTTTCATATTCTTCTTAGCATCTTAAATTTTTCAGGTATAATCAATTTTTGCTGTGTGAAATTTCCATGTCAATCAGCACCTGCCCCCAAAAGCTTTCCAGATCATTTCTAATTTATACCTGCCAAAGCCCAGCTCCTGTTTTGCAAGGTGTTTGGGTAGGAAAACTTTTATCTGGATTGAGGAATCTTTTTGCAAATTCTTGTCTACATTTGCTGTTGCAGATGTAACTGAAGCTCTAATCACCTCATTATGTCAACATTCTCTTAATAAAAAACCTCCCAGTGTTTCTGATATCACTAAACATCTGAAATAGAAAAATATAGTTTCTGTGAAACTTTGAATGGAAAAAAAGTTTATCCATTCTTTAGTGCTGAAAAAACTCAGGCAATTTACTTTATGCAGGCTTAGTGAGAACATTTCAGAAGAGAACTTGGAAAATTCTGACACCAAGAAAGATTTGTTTCACTTTGTGTTTAGGAGAGTAAAGTCTAATTGCCTTTTAGCTCCAAAACACAGAAGCTTGAGAGAATTGCTTCTCCATTCCAGATGTCTTCTCTGAACTTGAAAAAAATTCAATATTTTGTGAAGGTAAGACCAGAGCATACAAGTGTGAAAGCATTAACCTCCCAGGAACCCTAGAGGGAGCTCCCACTTTTGAGTGTGGGTTACAAGCTCACTTTAAAAAAAGTTTTTATTTTTATTTATCTATTGATTTTAATTTATTTTTTATTGAAGTATAGTTGACTTACAATGTTGTGTTAGTTTTTAGTGTACAGCAAAGTGCTTCAGATACACACATATATATATATGTATATTCTTTTTCATATTCTTTTCCATTATGGTTTATTACAGGATATTGAATATAGTTCCTTGTGCTAGGATCTTGCTGTTTATCCATTGTATATATAATAGTTTGCATCTGCTAATCTCAAACTCCCAATCCATCCCTCCTCCACCCCCTCTCCCTTGGCACCCACAAGTCTGTTCTCTATGTCTGTGTGTCTGTTTCTGTTTTGTAAATAAGTTCCATACGGTATTTGTCTTTCTCTTTCTGACTTACTTCACTTAGTATGATAATCTCTAGGTCCATCCGTGTTGCTGCAAATGGCATGATTTCATTCTTTTTTTAATAATTTCATTCTTTTTTATGGCTGAGTAGTATTCCATTGTGTGTGTGTGTGTGTTTGTGTGTGTGTGTGTGTATCACACATCATCTTTACCTATTCACCTGTCGATGGGCATTTAAGTGGCGTCCATGTCTTGGCTATTGTAAATAGGGGTTATAAGCACACTTTGATTCAATTCCACAATGTTTAATATGTGCCTACTAAGTGCAAGACAGTGTGGGAAATAAGTGTGAATGAGTTTTCTGGGAGTTCACAGTCTAATGGGGGAGGCTGAGATTTATGCACATGATTTAAGTTAGGGAGACCATGAATGATGTGTTAGGGATATACAGGAGAGGCTCTGGGCACATGGGAAGGGGCTAGGAAATCTTAGGAAGCTTCTTGAGCTGAGCCTGGAAAGATGTGGCTGGCATAGTGGTTTCTGAAATGCTTTCTGTTTCCTATTAAGTATCACGTACCCTTGGAAATAAACTAACTCTAGCATTTAATCATTCATTTACTCATTCAAAAATATTGAGGACTCACTGTAGGCCAGTTACTGGACCTTCATGGATTTACTCAATATTTATTCATTCAATACATATTATTTGAGCACCTATGACAATCCAGTCACTGTTCTAGACTCCTCTGCCTAGGACGGTAATCTCTTCCTAGGACTATAATCTGAAGATGGTCAGCTGCTGGAACCAGCTTATGACCATGGAGTCCAATTCATTCTCCCAATACTTCACAACCAATCCAATGTTGTTTACCTTACTACTATGACTGGAATTTTTCCAAAGCAGGGACCATTTTAAATTTAATTGATGTCATAGTTTGGGGAAAAAATGATGGACGAGGAGACAAACTTGAGTTCTAGTCCTGGACTCACCACTTACTATCTTCTCCATCTTGAACAAGTCAGCTTCTCCCTGTCTGTTCTGCACCTTTAAGATGAGAATAATAATTTTGACGTTTTAATATTAGAGTGGGTAGTTATGAGGATTGAATAAGAAAAGGTACCTGAAGGCTCCTCATCAGCTATGAATCCATATAAAAATGGAATATTTTATTGATTAGCAACTTGCTTGGCACAGAAGGTACTAGACATTTGCAAAATACTTGATGACAATGATGAAGATGATGGTAGATGCTCGTTGCTGTTGAATACTATCAATACACCCAACAAATGATATTGGAAATGGGTCCATAATGGACTGAGTTGTGTTCCCCCCAAAACTCATAAGTTGAAGCCCTAGCCCCGGTGATTGTATTAGGAGATATGGCCTTTAAAAGGTAATTAAGGTTAATTGAGGCCATAAGGATGGAGCCCTAATCCAGTTTGACTGGTGTCCTTACAAGGAGAGGAAATATACCAGGAGTGCTTGTGCACAGAGGAAAGGCCATGTGAAGACACAGCAAGAAGGCAGCCATCTGCAAGCAAAGGAGAGAGACCTTGTGGGAAACCAACTCAGCCAGCACCTTGTTCTTCTACTTCCAGCCTCCAGAACTTTGAGAAAATAAATTTCTGTTGTTTAAGCCACCCAGTGTGTAGTATTTTATTATAGCAGCCCTTACAAACTAATACAGGATCCTTATATAAACTTGTCATTTTTTCACTTTCTTAATGGTTTATGCACGCCACAACTAAAATCATCATTAGAAGACAGAAACTGTGGAATAAGGCTCACCTGGAGTTTTAGAACTGAGTCACTTAAAAACAGTAACAACAGATTCAGCAGATTACCAGATATTTAACTGCTATAAATTTGAGAAAGAAGTTGTGATATTCCACCTGATATAATTGTTCTTTGTTGAAATGTCAACTGTAGGATTTTGAATTATACTCAGCCAATTTTACACCAACTAATGCACATCTGTTAAGATGCACAGATGTGTTATTTGCAAAAATTTATATCTATCTATCTATCTATCTATCTATCTATCTATCTATCTATCTATCTATCTCCTAGTAGAAGGGTCAGATGTTAGAATAATGCCCATCAAAGAAATGAAATGCCAGAAGTCTGCAATTCTTTACTGGGCTCATTTCTTATCCAGTAGGGATTATATTTATATATGCTTTGATATCTTGTTTTCATTCAGTGTGGGAAGTTTTTCATTTGCAACATATATGTCCCTGCCTTCTTCAAATCCCCAAATATATGAAGTGAGAAATACTACTTGTTTTATTTTTGTTTTTCATGTATCTATACTGTAATTTTATTTTGGATTCTTTGTTTTTTAATTAAACAAGGATTATTAATTCATGGCTAAAATGATAACTAGTCTTCAGAATGATTCACTTGGTACTAAAATGTAGATTTTAGAATACATATATTTCAGTTTTTATTCTCTGATAACCATAAAGCATTATTTTATGCATATACATATGTTAGCTAGTTTTTATTTGTTAAAACTAGCTAACATTTTGCATCTGATAATGACTCAAGTGGAGGGTTATTCTGAAGATTTGACAGAAAAAAATGTATCCTTAACAAAGAAGTGGAATGATTTGAAAGTTTAGAAACTGATATAGTAATTAATGTGGGACTAACCACACCATCTTTTGGTTACCAAATTGGTGTAAACAAATAGTTGATAGCAATAGATGAATAGATGCTTTGGACAAATTATGCAGTATAGTAATAATACAGTGAACAAAGAGGACCCATTCCAGTAATGTACTTCGTGGTCAGAAGCTTTGTTACCAGAAGAAGAAATAAAGCAGGAAAGTTAGCCATGCATTCATGATAGAGAAGTGATGGGGGTGGGGCTGGGGTAGGACTAAAGTTACCCAAAAGCGTTAACACTGATGTGACTAATTTAGCACATTTAACTTTGAGAGCGGTTCCTTGTTAATCTATGAACAGTCCAGTCATCATTTATTGTCTGCTTAATACTACTCATCCTCACGCTGATCCTTAGTTTAGTCTCTTGCCCCTCAAAGCATGGTCCACAGACTAGCAACCTGAGTCTTGTTAGACTTATTAGAAGTGCTGAATTTGGCTGCACCTCAGAGTGCAGACCTACTGAATCAGGATCTGCATTTTACCAATATCCTAGGTGATTTACTCACACATTAAAGTTGGAGAACACAGTTCCTCTCTACTTTGAAGTATGTAAGAATCACCTGAATATCTTATTAACATGGAGATTGCAGATTCTGATTTAGTAGGTGTGGGGTAGAGCCTGAGATTCTGTATGTCTAACAAGTTCCTGGATGACACCAACACTGAAGGGGACCACACTTGGGGTAATCAGGATTAGAGCAGTGGTTCCCAGACTTCTCTGATGATAAAATCACCCAGAGAACCTATTAAAAATACAAAATTCTAGGTATATTACCAGAACCATTGAATTAGAATGCTCTGGGGAGTGACCTGGGGAAAGGTTTTGACTTTTAGTTTTTTTTATTTTTCCAATACTTTAGGTACTTCTTATCATAAGATGTTTGGGAAACTCTTGTAGGCCAGTCCTTGTATTTTGTACACACCATCTAATGCCTTTAAATAAGACACACTCACCAATTACTCAATGACTAGGGTTGTATAAACACTTCTATTTGAATGTTCAGTGAATTCCTGGACATATTTATTTTCCTCAAAATGATTTTACCTAGCAGGGGAAGATAATTTTACAAAAACATTTACTTTACTGTAGCTTTCTTTGTTTTGTGGCGTCTCTCCAGGAATGGAAGAGAGGATGGAAAGAAAAGAAGAATCCAAATAGTTAAAACACTTTCTCCACCTTGGAGGTGAATCATCAGCCTGCCATTCTCTCCATCATCTTTCCCAGCTTCTTAGGGTGGTGTTGCTGTGGCCTCTCTCACCATGTTTTCCTGAACGTAGAACCTTTCCCAGGGACCTCAAGCCAGGCTGGCCAGCCAGAAGCAAGTCTTTCTGGAGGCCACTGGTCATTCTTTGGATGGTGCCTATCTCCCCCAGTGCAAGGCTCCATGAGTATGGCAGACTCTCCTAAACTCTGAAGTCTTATTCTTGTAGCCTCCAGTGCCTCGCAATATATTTTGACCTAATTATTATCAGAATTATAAAGAAAATCATTTTTAGATAATTTATTGATGCATTTCTTGACTGTTTCATTTCCCAAATCCCATTTTCTTGCATTGTTCTCTTTACTTGGAATGGCTTTTCTTCCTTTATTTATCTGAAAGCTACACATCTTTCACTGTTAGCTTTAGTCTCAATCACTCATGAGCTTCTCTTGGAAGTTCCATCTCTTATCAGTTCTCTATTCATTAATTACTACAGTACTAACATTCATACACAGGAAGGTATATGGGCAAGGTAATAAGAGAAAGAACATGTTTTAGAGTCAGAAGATCTGGATTTCAATTCCATCTCTGCCACTTACTAGTTTTATGGCTTTGGGCAAGGGATTTAACATCTCTGAGTTTCATATGAAAATGGGAATTATAATATCTACTAGTGTTTACAGGGGACTCATGAGATCACGTTTGTAAGGAAGCTTGCACAGCGTGTGAGACACTGCAGGGATCCAATAATTCATAGGTCTAGTTATTATTACTATTACTTACCCTGTATTACAATTTAACTGCTCCATGTGTATAAGTTTTTACCTGCTTTAAAACTAACCAAAGACAGAAATAATATTTGACTCTGCTTTTGAATTCCTTTTGGTTCTCAAAATGGTGCAGGTCTTTGGACAAAGGTTTAAAAGGTCCCACCTGAAGATAAAATGTGAAACCCAAGAATAAGTTAAAGAAGTTCTGCCCCCAGAGTTAGGAGCCAACACAGACACAGACACAAAACACAGGATACCAGCTGCAGCAGCATTTTCCAAATGACGCTCTGTAGAATCCTGTAGATTCTATAAGATGATCTTGGGAAATGCATAAACTGAAAAAGAATCCTTGAGTTGAAATTAGTTTAAGAAACATTGCTAGCTACAGCCTCTTCTTAACTAATGACTAATATTAAAGCCTTGCTGTTAAGAAATCTGTTGGACTTAGTTTAACCAAGTGTTTTCCAAATGGTTTGACTGTGAAACACTTTCTTTTTTTCCCGCTTAATACCTATGCACAATAGACCTTTGACTGGTGTAAGAACCATTATCATGACCTTCAGAGATAGCTGTCTGACTGATCTTTGTTTTATTTTCAGCAGCTCTGTGTTCAGCAAAGTACTAATCTAGGCTGTGTTAACCTAGAGAGGGCAGGGTTGTGCCTATGCCTCCATACACTGTTCTATACCTTATCTCTTTGTGATATTTTGTTTTGGTGAGTTGCACCTGGCTCAGATGAGGTCATCCCCAGCACACATCTAGACTGCTCCATTAGCAGAACTGTTTCAGCCATGTGTATATAAACACATATATAAAGCTTATATTTAAGCTTGATTTGGAGGAGGGCAGTTGAGTCTCACTTACTGTATTCAAGTGGTGAGAATTGGGTTTCTATGCGATTACAGCTTCATCTGGTCAAGAAAATATTGCTGATATTATTAATGCATCTCCTTATTAGGAGAATTTATTCTCTTAATAGGCTTTATTCTCTATCCTTTAGATAAGTAAAACTTGTTTGTGATGTCTGTGCCTGGTCTATCACTCTAAACCTACTCTTGGTATTTGTCAATGTAGGGGTCATATTATCCAATAAGTACCAGAAATATTTTCCCAGGAGTAACCCAATCCTCCATTTTGATTTGGAAGCAGTTTATATCTTTCTGTGCTTTTAAGAAGCTATCATTGTCAAATGTAAAAAAAACCACATTTTAAACTTAGAAATTACATTACAAAATTATGGTCTCAACCAACGGTCATGAAACTAACTTGCCCGATTAATTGTGCTCTCACTAAGTTACTTATCCAAAGTAAGATGTGCTTGATCTCACACCTGATTATGTTAGTTATACTTTTTATCACACTTTCATAACTTAATTAGATATTACATATCCAGTGGCAAGAGTGCAGAAGATTGTTGTTGAATGCTTTGTATAAAAACTAGTTAAAAAGTAAGCTGTCAAAAAAAAAACCCTAAAAAATAAGTTGCCAAAATATTATTGCTGTAAAATTAGGTGTGGGTAAAACAATTATAAAAGTTGGGAGAGGGAAGGTCATAAACATCTGGAAGTACCTTTAAATTCTTGGTTCACTTAAAAGACATTAAAACTGGACATCATAGATAATGTATTATCAATTATAAAAAGACAACAGAGAATTCCAATCCGTGAATCCATATGGTAGTGAAAAGTTTGATTCTAAACCAAATCTTGGTGAATGGATGTGTTCTTATGCTTTTAGTCAAAATAAATTATGTATGGTATACAAGTTTTATTATGTATTGTTTTTTAAAATGGCCTTTTGGTTTAACTATCTTTCTCTCTCAGTTAACTGACCAACTTGTTGGTCCAGTCCTGTTATACTGGACAAGAGGCTTCTGTTGTACGAACACTGTGACGAATGAAGCTTCAGATTTCCCCCTGTCATTTCAGCTCTCCTCCCTCACCCAGCTGTAACGTGAACATACTGAAAGCCACAGAACCCTGGGCTCCTTTTAACTGAAGTTGCTGCATCCACCTTTTGGCTCATTTCTGCTCTACAGTCTATATGCAAAGTGTAAAAGATGACAAGTAGGCTTTCCCCTTGCTTCTGGATCTCTCAGCTATTACAGCCATTGCCTTACTCTCTCTGAATTCCTGAAGTCCAGACATTTGCCTGTCTGAATCCCAGAAGCCCAGTTTGCCTTTCTTAGCAGTTCATTCCCTTCTTTAAACTGGTGACTTGCTTTGGTAGCTGACAGCTCAGATTCTCTCACCTTTGCTTCACCTCCTGACTCATAGGTCTCTCACCTGTCCTGCCTATGCTTTCCATGGCCTCATTCATCTCCGAGTTGAGCTTATGGTTGATGGTCCCTTGTCTTGGTCTTCACCTCGCAGTGTCTTCGTCTTCGAGTTTTTAATTTCCTAACTGGATAGTGAAGTGATTTTGCCCTTTTTACTAGGTGTTTCAGCAGAGGCAGAAGACTGGAACTTAACTGGGATGGCAGCTATGCTTTTCATGTATTGCTCCCAGTTTTGTTCTTTGTTATTTTGAACTGATAAAGGATAAAGCTGGAGGGACTCATCTCTTGTAATTATGTAGCTTGTTCACAGGCATCTATAGTAACTGTCCACCATATGATCTCAAGCTAGCTCTGGATTATTAATTGTATATATCTTGATCATGGTTTTGGCTTTTAGGAACCAAGGCTAGGAGTTCAATCCAACCATGGAAGGCTGGTAGATTTTGCCAATAAACAGATAAAGAGGAGCGAGGTGGGGTGGCAGTGGTAGTGGTGGCAGTGAATGGCTGTTTCTTATTGTAAAGATAAACTATATTCTTAGGTCATGGTAGAGAATAAACTCAATGAAGTTATTATGAATACAGAGGCTGAAAAGGAATAAGCAAATAATGCTTTTGCTTAGAATGCTTTGTAGGACAAATAATACTTTGTTTAGAGTTTAAAGTTTAAAGAAGGAATGAGAGTAGTTTAAAACATATTTTTTTAATCATTTAAAAAACTGAAGTATAGTTGATTTACAATGGTGTGTTAGTTTCAGGTGTACAGCAAAGTAATTCAGTTATACATACATACATATATGTATATATTCTTTTTCAGAATCTTTTTCTTTATAGGTTATTACAAGATATTGAATATAGTTCCCTGTGCTACACAGTAGGTCTTTATTGTTTACCTATGTTATATATAGTAGTATGTATCTGTTAATCCCAAACTCCTAATTTATCCCTCCTCTCCCTTTCCCCTTTGGTAACCATAAGTTTGTTAAAACATATTTTAGACTTAATATTATAACAGGAACAGAATGAGAATGAGAACATATATCACCCTGTATTTCTGTTCCTCACACCTCTCTCCCCAAATACCCTTGTGTGATGCTGAATCAGGGCTGTCCAGTGACATAGCAAATAACAATCCACATGAACAAGTACAAAGGTCAATATGCCTACACCAATTATTAACCCAGACTGAATCTCCAATCTAACCATTCATTTCCAAATGGTCTTGTAGATGTTATTACATGGTTTTATAGCTCATTCAATATTGAGACATCTACTTCTGTTTGGAATTTATCTGTTAGATTTAGATAGCACATGTGTTGGAAGTATTAATAAATGTGACTCAGTCTTAACTAAAAAATAGTCTGCAGTGATTCTACTTCTAGTATCTTTCAGTTCTTGGTTAGCAAGGCAAAAGCTTAGGGGTATGATTCAGTGATACAGAAGACAAACACAGAGTATATTGCATACTGTGCAAAAAAACCCAACAAACCAAAGAAACCCTAGTATCCTGGGTATAGGTACAGGAATAATTTCCACAGTAGAAAGACACAGTATCTTTAGGTAAAGTAATACTGGTAGTGTAGGCTTCTCCTACACAGTAGGGTATGATAAATGTCCAGATAACTTTAGCAAAGAGACACCATCGCATGCCATTCAGCCAATAGCTAAAAGCAAAAGATCCAAAAACAATAAAGAATCTTATTGGTATTAGTAGACCATTTGTGACTGCTTCTACTTGATACAATGAGGGGTGATAATTCAAACAAAAGGGGTTTAAATGAATTTGCATGGTGTTTACTAGCAGTAACAGTAATTTAAATTACCTTCATTTATGGATACATTGATTGTTAAGATGCAAAGATTTCAAAGCACACATCAAAGATTCCTTCGTTGACATATGCAAAATGTTGTACATAAAAATTTCTTCCACTTAATAAGCCATGTTACAAGATCAGTTTGGAACCCGCTTGCTGTGCTAAAAATATATGATAAAGACATAGTTCCAAAGATCTCAGCAGAATGTAGATTTTTTTGACAGAAAAGATACGATAATGTTGAGGCATGTCTGGGGGTTCTCATGAGGTCTGCTTCACACTTCCAAACAGAAGCTTCCTGTCCTAAACAGGTGATTGCCTGAAAACACTTTAAGAAGGTCCCTTCTGGGTTATATTAGCATCAGACTATGTGCACTAACTCCTATGAAGTTATGTTTACATAATCATATATAAGGCAGTGATTCAGCTCTGAGCAAGCACTCTGGATCTTTGTTATATAGCATTTTTAATACAAGGCAGCCATGCACCTGTGCCATAGCCTTGCCTTATCTTTGGGTGACAGTCTGAACCAAGTGTCTCCTCTCAGTAAACCTCTCTACTCCGACCACTTCATTGTCTCTTCGAGCAATGCCTGTGTAACTGATGTACTGAATGAGCCGGGAGCAGGAAACTGAGGTGCTAAAGCAATTTTTTTCTTTGTTTTCAGTCCCTTTAAACTTGGTCTCTGACTTTGTTCTTCCACACTCCTGGAGAAAAAATTCTAGGCAAGTCCTAGATTTTTTTGAGACTCTGAAATAAAGAACAGAATCATTTTGGTGATTAAAATGTCCAGTTGAGTGTAATAGACAAAACTCCAATCCTCACTTGATCGATATGTCCTCTTCTCCCCTAGCCTGGGCCTGATTCACTCTGGGAGCCTGTAAGGGAGTGGGTAGGTGGGTATGTGATTGGCTTCTTTCTCCTCACCGCCACCTCCTTTCTTCAATTGTTAGATAAGGTTTCTAACCTGTGTCGGTTTGCACCAAGGGGGAGACATAAAAAAAGAATGTCTATATGTGTATAACTGAGTCACTTTCCCATATAGCAGAGATTGCCACAACATTGTAAATCAACTATACTTTAATAAAGAATATTAAAAGTTTTTAAAAAGGCAAGGTGAGGGAGAGAGTTGTGGGGTATCTGATCAGCTTGTGGACATTCTTCTGATTGGTTGGTGGGGGGGTAACCTGGGGTACTTCAGGAGTCAACATCATCAACCTTCTGGTTCCAACCGGTCTGGGGTTTACCTGCTGGTGGTCAGCAGTGAACTTCTTCCACCTGGTGGGGGTTTTATTATCTGCCAAACAACTCAAGGATACGGCTCAAGGTATTATCTATATATAAATAGATAATATCTATATATCACTGAGGAGGTACTAAAGGTCCTTGACTTTGTTTTATGGCTAAACTATTACAGTAATATTTTGACTAAAGCTTTTCTTCAAGCAAGAGGTGGGGAACACAGTAGGGACGGTGTTTCTGTTCCGGGAAGGCCCCACAGGGTCCTGTTTGGTTTCACTCACTGCTCTTCGAGGGGAGCCAGACCCAGGCTCTGCCCCCATGCAGGGAGGGCTGCCTCTTCTCGGGGGTCAGCCTTAGAGTGATGAGATTCATTGTGAGGGTAAACAGGGAAGTCTGATTCAGGCTGCAAGTCAAAGCCATGCTCTTCAATATAATATTACCAACAAAATATGATATTTTGATGCCCGTTTGACCCTCTGTTTATTTCTCATTTTGTCCAGAACCTGTAGGGGTGGGGTTATCACTCTCAGAAACCCCAATTCTATTACTAAGCCATTAAAAAGAATGAAATAATGCCATGTGCAGCAACATGGGTGGACCTAGAGATTGTCATACTGAGTGAAGTAAGTCAGACTTAGAAAGACGGATATTATATGATATTGCTCATATGTGGACTCTAAAAAGAAATGATACAAATGAACTTATTTACAAAACAGAAACAGACTCAGACTTAGAGAATGAACTTAGGGTTACCGGGGGGAAGGGATAGTTAGGGAGTTTGGGATTGAGATGTACACACTGCTGTATTTAAAATGGTTAACCAGGGACTTCCCTGGTGGTCCAGTGATTAAGACTCCGTGCTCCCAATGCAGGGGACCCGGGTTTGATCCCTGGTCAGGGAACTAGATCCCGCATGCCGCAACTAAGACCCGGTGCAGCCAAAGAAAGAAAGAAAGAAAGAAAGAAAGAAAGAAAGAAAGAAAGAATTTAAAATAAATAAATAAATAAAATGGATAATCAACAAGGACCTGCTGTATAGCACAGGGAACTCTGCTCAATATTATGTAACAAGCTAAATGGGAAAAGAATTTGAAAAAGAATGGATATATGTACACGTATAACTGAATCACTTTGCTGTACACCTGAAACTATCACAACATTGTTACTCAATTATACTCCAATATAAAATTAAAAAGTTAAAAAAAAGAAAAAAAAAGAAACACCAATTCTCCTGACTCTCATCAAAGGATGGAATTTTAAATACAGCCTCCAGGTTGCAGGTGCAGACCTCTGCCCACCTCTTGGTCAGTTGGTCACTCCCAACTCTCAGCCCCTGGTGCTTCTTGGGGGTAGGATGACATGGAACAGATGGGATGATCTGCAGGAAGAATGTCAAAACAACACCTGGCAATTATGACTTTTTAGTATTTCTCCAGGTAAGAAGAGGCTCTGACTCTACATAACCAGTTACATTTATTGACACAAAAATACAAGGGAAAACGTCTGAGGAAATATAAGAATTTGATGTAAATATCCTCTGAAAGCGAAAACCTCCAGTTGCTTTAAATGTGTGCTCGTTAAAGCATCTTGCTTTTATTCTTCTTGGTGGTCTATTCACAGGATTTTATTGCTCTCTTTCTTTCCAGCCTTTTGCCTTTATTCTATTTAGGGAATTACTCTTACCTCCACCTTTGGGGACTGATTTTTGCTATTAACATAAACCGTGAACCATTGGGGAAAATCCTAGGCTCACTGCTTGATTCTCACACAGATGCCTAGCATTCTTGTCAAAATTTTCTCTTTTGCCTGAGCTATAAATCCCTCTGTCTGACTAGCTGCCCTGAGTCCTTGGTCTGTTGAGTGCACTGATCTTCAAATACTGCTCTGTCCCTTGGCTTAATCTGATAACCTACATTCATGACATAATGTCTGTCTTGAATTTTGTGCTGGAGCATATATGTGTGCCTTTGCCTGGGAACTAAGTTAATAAGATTGGGTGGGTCAGTGGTCCACCTTTCTGTCCTCACAATAAGGATGGTTTTTGTGTGTGTTTACAGGCATGTGGATTTCTCATGGACAAGCTCTCTGAGTACTCTGAAGCCTCGGGTGTTAGCACTTTTGCGCTGTCTTTTATTCTAAAGGGTTAAGCAACAATTTAAAAATATGGAAAAAAGAAACAAAAGACAAAAAGAGAAGAAAAAAGTAGACTAAGAAAAAAAAAGGAATAGGATTGGAAAAATAAGATGAAACCAGGGATGAGGTTAGCACACAAAATGCATGCTGAGGCCTGCCACACTGACTACACTTGGGCCACAGATTTGCCTTTGAGTTTTCTAGCAGCCAGTGCAGACAGAGAAACATAAAAATACATAATTTTTTTGTGCATCTAGTAAAAACTTGTTCAAAAGATGGATGACTATTCTTTTTTTTTTTTTTTTTTTTTAATTTATTTATTTATTTATTTTTGGCTGTGTTGGGTCTTCGTTTCTGTGCGAGGGCTTTCTCTAGTTGTGGCAAGCGGGGGCCACTCTTCATCGCGGTGCGCGGGTCTCACTATCGCAGCCTCTCTTGTTGCGGAGCACAGGCTCCAGACGCGCAGGCTCAGTAGTTGTGGCTCACGGGCCTAGTTGCTCCGCGGCATGTGGGATCTTCCCAGACCAGGGCTCGAACCCGTGTGCCCTGCATTAGCAGGCAGATTCTCAACCACTGCGCCACCAGGGAAGCCCAGACTATTCTTTTTTTATAATTTATTTAAAAAAATTTTTTAAATAAATTTATTTATTTATTTTTTTTAGCTTATTTTTGGCTTTGTTGGGTCTTCGTTGCTGTGCACGGGCTTTCTCTAGTTGCGGTGAGTAGGGGTTACTCTTCATTTCAGTGCGCGGGCTTCTCACTGCAGTGGCTTCTCTTGTTGCAGAGCACTGGCTCTAGGCACACAGGCTTCAGTAGTTGTGGCACGTGGGCTCAGTAGTTGTGGCTCGCGGGCTCTAGAGCGCAAGCTCAGTAGTTGTGGTGCATGGGCTTAGCCGCTCCGCGGCATGTGGGATCTTCCTGGACCAGGGGTCGAACCCGTGTCCCCTGCACTGGCAGGAGGATTCTTAACCACTGTGCCACCAGGGAAGCCCTGGATGACTATTCTTGATGTTTATTCCTGTGTGGATGCTTTCTGTGTTTTTGTAAAGATCATTCTGTGAAATTTAATGCACCACATCATCAGTCATGTCCTCTTGGTAAGACAACAGCAAATATTCTGGAATTTTCTCCTCTCGGCATCATCCCTCAATGGACACAGCTGACATGGTTATGAAGCACAGTCCATTCAGTCAGAGCAATTCTACAGGGACCAGACAATGTGGTCAATCTACACAGCCCTCAGAGTTTCAACTTGATTCAGGACAAATCGAAGTTTACAATTTATATGATGCTTATGCAAAGTTTAGGGAATTCTTAAATAGTGCTTCTCTCAATGGATGCTCACTGGGAGGCAGTGGGCATGAGTTTATGGTTACTTTATAAGTTCCTGGAGTGCAGACAGTTCATATTCAGAATCTTATTCCTTAGATTCTTAGAAACATAAAAATTTTCAGGTGAGCTGGAAAGTAGGACTGACATTCTCTTTTCAGATTTAGAGATCCTAATGAGGATCCCATTTCCTAATAGAAGAGGTAATTCACATGCACAGGATAGTAGTTTTGCTTCTCTCAAACACAGTGAAAAATTGTTGATGCAAGCAAAATAGTTCTATTCCTTGGAGCCCGACTGCAATAATTTTAGCCTTGACATTTTTTGAAGTTGGTGTTGGAAGAAAGTCAACTCAACCATAAAAAATAATTCAATACACATCTATAAAATATTTAGCTTTAAATATATAATTTCTTGGAGAACTTTCCAAAGAAAACGTTGCAAAATGTATCCTACAAATCGCAATGATTTCACCTGCTTCTAAATGGCTGTAAGATATAAGGCAGTTAAATGTTGGGTGCTACCCATTCAAAAATGAAGAAATTGGCTTTAGAATAGTTAACTTATCACCAGCCTTCCTGGCAATAATTAGATCGTAGCACACTTTCTCACAATCTCTTACCTTCAACTTTTAATTGATTGCATTAATTCTATATTTTTACTGTTATTTTAATCAAATTTATCTTTTTTTTTTTTTAATAAATTTATTTATTTATTTATTTTTTATTTTTGGCTGTGTTGCATCTTTGTTGCTGTGCGTGGGCTTTCTCTAGTTGCAGCGAGCAGGGGCTACTCTTCACTGTGGTGCGCGGACTTCTCATTGTCGTGGCTTCTCCTGTTTCAGAGCTCGGGCTCTAGGTGCACAGGCTTCAGTAGTTAGGGCACGTGGGCTCAGTAGTTGTGGCTCGCGGGCTCTAGAGCGCAGGCTCAGTAGTTGTGGTGCACGGGCCCAGCTGCTCCGCAGCATGTGGGATGTTCCCGGGCCAGGGTTCGAACCCGTGTCCCTTGCATTGGCAGGCAGATTCTTAACCACTGCGCCACCAGGGAAGCCCCTGAAATTTATCTCTACTTAACAACATTGTTGCTCCTACATAACTTAAAATATTATGCAAATTCCATCTCCCCCTTTCCCTACCTTTACCGTATTAGTTATTCACTTTGAGGTACTTTTTGAGTCCTTTTTATCTGGAAGGCAGAACTTTCCTAGAGGCTCCTTAGAAGACCTTTGCTTATGTTACATTACCCAGATCTGTGTCACATGACCAGTAGTAGCTGCAGTGGAGATTGGGAGAGTGAGAATTTAGCTTTTCCAGTCTGTAGAGTGGAGGCACTCCAGGAAGATTGGGAATGGGTGTTCAGTTACCAACTGACAATGTTTTCTACAACCTCTCTCTGCGCCATAATAAGAAAAGTGGTGTTGGAAGTGGGATTTAGGTATTCCCTCATACCTAAATTTAGGTATTTGCATTTAGGTATTTGCTTTAGCACATGGATGGGAGGGGGGAAAGGGGCACAGGAGTAAATCATTTAACAGAGTTAAAGCAAAGACAGTAGGAGGTTCAAGACAACTTGGAAAGTTCTAATTCTTCTATTTGCCTTTTCATGTAGCAAATGGCTGTGCACTTCCTGATATCAGGCCAATGTATCTTTTCGAAGAACTCTTTCACCTGGAGACATTTCTATGGCCCTTTTGTTCTGAAAATTGACCAGAAAGGCCTCAGATTTGGTATCTTGCCTCTGAATGAGGTATTCAAGAGAAAATATTTTGGAAAATAAAAACACACCACAAAAAAGTGGTAAAATTATTATGTAAATGGAATAAGTAGGTGAAATAGTCGTAACTTTCTCTTACATTTTATATTAGAGATTTAATCAAATAAATTATTTTTGTGAGATTTACTGCATAAAAAGCATATTGGGGGGCTTCCCTGGTGGCGCAGTGGTTGAGAATCTGCCTGCCAATGCAGGGGACACGGGTTCGAGCCCTGGTCTGGGAAGATCCCACATGCCGCGGAGCGACTAGGCCCGTGAGCCACAATTGCTGAGCCTGCGCATCTGGAGCCTGTGCTCCGCAACAAGAGAGGCCGCGATAGTGAGAGGCCCGCGCACTGCGATGAAGAGTGGCCCCCACTTGCCGCAACTAGAGAAAGCCCTCGTACAGAAACGAAGACCCAACACAGCCATAAAAAAAAAAAAAAAAAAAAAAAGCATATTGGGAAAGAAAAAGAATTGTTACATTTTTACTATTTGAAACACAACTGTTTTTATTTTAGAAAGGCATCAGGTAGAATGTTTTCAGCAGCAAACAACCAATGCCTTATTGCTAAAGACTTAAAAATAAGGAGATTATTTAACTCCCATAATAAGTGCCTGGGTAGGGCAGACTGCAGTGGTCACTTCAGGTTACCTGTGCCCTCCTCTGAGAAGCCCTTGGCTCCACCCTCTTCTGTGTATTGGTGCCATCTGCAGGCTGGTAACAGAATTACAAAACAAGTTTCCACAATGCTAAGAGTTCTCAAAGTGAGGTTCCAGACTGGCTTCATGAGAATCATCTGGGAACTGATTAGGAATGAAATTCTCAGGCTTTCTAAATCAAAAATCTGGGAGTGGGGCCCAGCACCCTATGGTTTAGCAAACACTCCTGGTGATTCTTGGCTCACTCAGGTTTGAGAAACACTGGCTCAGACCAGAAATTCTAAATCCTAGCTGTGCACTGGAATCACCTATGGACCTTTAAAGACACCAGATGCCAGAGCTCTACCCCAGAACTGTTGAAATTGGAGGGAGGGGGTATAAAAAGGGGAGGAAGGAAGGGAGGGACCTAGGCATTGGTACTTCACAAGGTTCCCTGGGCTGAGAAACTCTGGCTTCACCTAATTGTGACCCATCCTCTGGGCTGGGAATAGCTGGACCCAGACTTCCGTGAACACATGGTGTTGTGGGGAAGGTAGATGTCTGCACAGCATCATAGTCTTGTTGGGAAAATGATGGCTGGTGGGAAGGCCACCAAGTGCACCTTCTCACATGGTCCATAGTTATAATCTCAGCACAAATCCAGATTTACTCTCCTTCCTTCTTTTAATGTTGTAAAGTATTTTCATATTGTTATACAGTTTTATTTCATTATTATTGCCTTAATGTCTACACAGTGAATTGAATCATTTTGAAGTTGAAGTATATGTAATTTTCACAAACTTAAGAAATGTTCATGAAGACAATGAGGAGCTGGTGTTATATAAGCTTAAAATTACCATAGAAACAGACTCTGCAAAGCTATGCTATCAGAGGCATAGTCCATGTGTGTGTGATGATGTGTCAAACATGAGGAAAACACAACTTTGGGGAGCTGTGCTGAGTATTTTTCTGCCTTCCCTGATGACAGGACCTGTATGAAAATAATTCCAAGCAAAAAAATGTGCAAAAGGTTTTCTCATCTGTACTCTGTAATTAGTAGAATACTCGGTCTTTTAGGTATGAGATAGAAATACCATGATTCATGTTGGATAGTTAAATATTTGGGAAGTCATTGCCAGATATTTCCTGATTCTCTCTTGACAAAGATCACATGAAATGGGAAGAAGACCAGTTGACAAATCAAACAATATCTTGTAGGTATGTCAATTAGACACCTATAAGACTTACCTACAAGATAGTATGCTAAGCAATATGCAAGAGAAGGAGGGAGATCCCTGCTCTTGAGGCGCTTATATTATTGCTGAAAAATGAATCTATGCATATGAAATGGTAGCTAATTCAAGGAACCAGCCAAATAACTAGTAAGAGACTGTGCATTTATGAAATAGCTACTAACAATGAGATTAATAGGTGTTTAGTGGAAGGCTTTGGATTAGGGTGATGTGGGACAAACTTACAGAGGTATGATTGCAGCAGGATTCCAAAGGATGGACAGCATTTAGATCGACACAGGGAGGATCATGGGGCAACATAGTAAGGCAGGGGAAAGGCACAAGCAGGTGTAGAGGCTTTTGAAGGTGAAGGATTTGAAAAGTAAGGTAAAGTCCATTCCTATTGTGCTTCTGCTTAAAGCATCCAGAATTTTTGCATGCCAAATATGAGTTGGAGACTTGTAGAAAATGAGGTGGGAGATATAGGTGTGGGCTAGATCATGGAGGTGTTTGGGAGCCATGTTATGGTCTTAAGCTTTCATTTATAAAATGGGACTAATATCTCAAAAGATTTTCATTAGGGTTAAATGAATTAGTACAAGTTCATGGCACATAGTAATGGGTTTGGTAAATGTTTTCTATTATGAGTAATATTAGTATTATTGTCTTATTAGCAATGGGAGACCCTTAAAGAATATTAAACAGAAGACACAAATTATCCAATTTGCATTTTAAAAATTTCCTTGGCTGTAGTGTGGAGAATGGACTGATGGCAGAGGAAAAGGATAGATGGAATAGGGAAATTAGGAGGAAATTGCAATAATCTGGTTGAGAGGTGGGGACCTGGATTAGCCAGTGGAAATGTGTTGGATTGGTATCTGTAGTACTTGACTGGATATTTCTTGCAACTACCAAGTTAATAATTATTGAGTTCTTAGACCATGTGCCAGACACTATCTTAGTGAAAGAGCATAATGGTAAATAAGCAAGAGAGGCAAGATTCTTTTCCATTTAGAACTTAGATTGCAGTAGGGAGGGTAGGTAAAACACATGTAAACTAATAGGTAAAAGACCTACCAACTGGGATAGGATTTATAATGGGAACAAACAAACAAGGGACTAAGAAAATAACAAGTCAGTGGTGGAGGTGAGGCTAGATTTCGATGCTTCTTTTAGGAGAGGCTACTCCAAGGTGGCTTTGAAGCTGGGAACTAAATAATGAGAAGAAGTTGTCCAGCGAAGAGGGGTCTAGACATTGGAAATGGCACCCACAGGATGGAGCCAGCATGGGAACAAGAAGAGAAGCTGCGTGAGTGGCAGTGAGGGAGGTGTGGGAATGCTGGGGATGGGGAGGTGTGTGACTGGTGGGGGTAGAGGTGTGCAGGAGCCAAGTTATGCAGAGTCTCCCAAGCCTTGAAAAGGAGTTTGGATTTGACTTGAACTACAGTGTTTGAGGTATGGGTATGAGAAAGACGTACAGCTTCCGGTGATATTGTGGTGATGTTGGAGAAGAGACTGAGAAGTTTGTGAAATGAAATAATAAACAAATGAGGACACACTGTGAAAAAGGTATAAACAAAATGTTCTGTCCCTCAAAGGAAGGCGTTGCAGTAAATGTGTCCATTTTAGATGGATAAGCCTGGGCATATAGAATTATACTCACTAACGTGGTCAAACCACTACTGAAGAGATCTCTCTTCTATCTGACTAACACTGTAAAGGGCCTTTAATGTTTAAAGCATTAGTTTAATACCATTTTTTAAACCCATAATGATAGGTTTTTCTGTTCTTTCTGTATAGGAGAAAATGGTAGATATATCTGTACTAATTTTTTAAATGCCTTTCTGAAATTTCAGCTAATTTTAAGTTGTCTTTTTCTCTTAAAATATATTTTTTTAGTATCATACATTTGAAAAACCACTCTCAACAGGCAAGTTCAGTAAAGTTAACAGATAATTGAATCTTAGAACCCTAGAGTCCTAGAAGCTTAAGGGCAGCTATGTCTCATTTTGTCCACATTTCTCCCTCAGGTCAGGATTCTTTCCTACAAAGTCCCCTAATTCTGCAATGAATAGCTCATCTCTGAGCTGGTTCACCACTTACACACCCAGACCAACCTACAGGCAGGCAATACTAATTCCTCTACTTAAATTGAAACTTACATCGATATGATACCTGCTTTCTTTGAATTTCACACACTGGCTCTACTTTTACCTTCTGAATTAACAGAGAAGACATCAACATCCTCTTCCTTTAAAATATTTCATAATGGTGGATTGAGTTCCTGTGTATCTTCACAAGTATTTCCCTTTTTTAAGTCAAAATATCTTCTATTTCTTCAAACATTTTTAGAATAAAAAATATCTGTGTCAGATTACCTCATCAATCTGGCCAACCTCTTTGATCTCATATTTAATGGTCTTCTGACCGCTAAAACTTAACAAAGTTGTTAAGAGTAACTAGTCTTGCATTGTGGTGCATGAGTAGCTAAAACCCCTAATTTTCATTTGAATTAAGGAAATTTTCTTCTAGCCTGGACTTGTGTCTTGATAGTTTTCTGAACAAAAGGTTAGGATTTTACAATTATCTTTATTTAAATTTTTTCTTGTGCTTCTAGGTATCATTTAAGTATTTTGAAAAAACTTTGAATATTTATTCAGCCAGTCATTGAATTAAGTACATTCTAAATTGTGTTCAAAAGATATTAAGCAACCATTATCATGCCATCTTTGTCTTTATTCATTCACTGGAAAAATGATAGAAAGTCATAGAAAAGAACATAGTTCTGGGACAAAACTCTTGTGTCTTTTTAGCAGTTTGACATCAATCCATTAATTTACACTAATGATGATTAATTGCTTATCCAGTGCAAGGTACTTCAATAATTGCATTGTGTACATTAATATAATACAGCAATGCTGTAAAGATGGTATTACAGTATTATTTCATTCTTATCATTGGAAAAAAACCCAAAGCTTAGAAACAAAGTAACCTCTCAGCGTCACCTGAGCTATGGAGCTAAGATTATAACCCAGACAGTCGGAGACTGAGTTCATGCTTTTAATCACTAAATAGTCTTCTATTTGAGCCAGCTAATTATATTATCATCCAGTATTTCTCATCTTGCTCTCAAGAATGCAACTGAGTATTTTGTCCAGCAATGGCCTAAAATTCATTTTCAAAATATTTAACTTATTTCTCTCATTTACTAGTATTTTACCTCAATTTAAAAAAAAAGAAAAAAAATACTCTATGTGGAAACATTACAATTTCTTTATTTTAAGGATTTTTCCTTTAATAAGATGTAAATACATACAGAGTCCATTTGAGTCATTTATTCCTCAATATGAATGAAACTGGCTTTGATTGAAGGAAGAAGATAAAGCATCATCGTTCTTTACCTACGTTCCAATCAGAAATGATGTTGGGACATAAAGTAAACCCAAATCAAGATAGTCAGTATAAATAGAAGTTATTTGGAGCATTCATTAAAGACAAAACCTCACAATATTTGAGAAGCAAACAAAAATAGCACATAAAAAATAAACTTAAATTTGGGGGAATACTGTCAAATAAAAAGAGGAAAGAAGTTAAGGCATTCATAATTCCACCATTTAGAGATAATCCCTTTTAGTAGAAACATGTAAATTCTAGACATTTTTCCATATTTCTCTTTTTCTTTTCTAAATTTGTAAACTTTACTTTTTAGTGAAGTTTTAGGTTCACAGCAAAATGGAGTAGAAAGTACAGAGAGTTCTATACACCCTGCCCCCACCCATGCACAACTTGCCCCGCTATTGATATTTCTCACCAGAGTGGTACATTTTTTATAATCGATAAACCTACATTGACTCATCATAATCACCCAAGGTCCATAGTTTACATTAGGTTCACTCTTGGTGTTGTACATTCTGTGAGGTTGGACAAATATATAGTCACCTGAGTTCACCTTTATAGCATCATACAGAATAGTTTCACTGCCCTAAAAATCCCCTGTGCTCTGCCTATTCATCCTTTCCTTCTCCTAACACTGGCAACCACTGATTCTTTTACTGTGTCCATAGTTTTGCCTTTTCCAGAAGGTCATACAGTTGGAATCATATAGTATGTAGCCTTTTCAGATTGGCTTCTTTCACCCAGTAATATGCATTTGTTTCCTCTATGTCTTTTCATGGCTTGATAGCTCATTTCTTTTTAACCCCATAATATTCCATTGTCTGGATGAACCACAGTTTATTTATCCATTCACCTACTGAAGGACACCTTGGTTTCTTCCACGTTTTGGCAGCTATGAATAAAAATGCTATAAACATCGTGTGCAGGTTACTGTGTGGAAAAGTTCTCAGTTCATTTGGAAAAATACCAAGGCACAATTTCTGGATCATATGGTAAGAATATATTTAGTTTTGTAATTGAGGAATACATTTTAAGTTCAACTGAGCCATATCGAGGTTTGAATTGCAAGTTAGGTTTCCTGAGGGCTCATGATGCCTCATCTCTCTTTCTCTCTTATTTTTGATTTTCCTCTCCAGCCTGACTTCTTCCTGTTCTGTTGCTCTGTTGTAATTTTGGCTGGTATGTGGTGCAGATCCAGCACGAATCAACACATAACTTTCCTATTCAGTGTACATCATTCTCTGGTGGTCTCTATTCAAATTTAGGAAGGGAGCAGTCTGATTGGCTCAATCTAGGCTGTTTGATTGGGTTGATTGGTTTCTTCCAGCGTGAGTGTCCAGTCAGCTGGGGCCAAAGGGCAAGGCCAAAGCTTTTAGACCTGCTCTTCAGGAGAGGCTTAGAACATAGTGAGGGTGGAGCAACTTTCAAATCAGGGAGTTTCAGCTGGGAGGTTGTGTTAGATCTATACCATTAGATACTGCTCATCTCAGTTACCTGTTTCTCTGGTCTAGTTATTAACAATTGTACCCCCTTGTAATTTCAGAACTATGCTCATTTGAATGGCAAATTATATGTGGACCCTGAGTATAGCCTACTTAGAAGTTTTGACTGGGATTATATGGTTATCAGGTACATGGTAAGGAGGTATTCTAAAAATCTCCTTTCCTAGAGACTTCTCTGTGTGTTTCGTGGAAAGTAAACTGCATGGAATAAGTAAAACAAGAAAAAGAAAAACAAACTAGGCCCCAAGTTATAGTCTACAGGAGTTTCATTGCATTTGTTTCAGACTAAGTAAATATTAGCTCTTAAAAAAAAGAAAACATGAAACATTTCAGAAATTTTCTGAAGTTGACCACCTTCTATGATTAACCTACTTTAGTTAAATGCAAATGAACATAAATGTCTTGCTGGTCCAATTTACCTGTTAATTAAAGAGCTCTTATTTTTTGCATCCCTCCAATATTTGAGCAAACCAGACATTTAATGACAATAGTTCTACCACATAAATTCAATAGTTCTTCCTGAAAGGTAATTAACGTGTAAATAGTTGGCTTTTGTACCCATTTAACCAAAGAGTGTTTTTTTTTTCTTTTTTTAAAATTTTCTTCTCTAGCATGCTTTTCTTTTAACATCATTTAATGAATCTCAAGCAGTTCTAGCATTAAAATATATTTTTAGCTTTTTAGGATTACTTTAAATTTATTTTCGCTTTAGTTTTGTAATGCTAAGTAAAGAGAGAAAAAAGAAGGAGTGGATTCTATAAACTATATTGGTCCTTGTCACAGGCAACAAACATTTGTCAAGATATGATTATATACCCAAGATGATGATAATCTGCTGTTTTCAAGGATAAATATTCTAATGGTAAACATGAATCCTTTCACATTATTCCCTTATGTTTCTTTTATTACATTCTTTAAATAAATCATAGAGGATTGTATGTAGGGAATGAAATGAAGATCAAATTAGAATTTGATTACCAGAAGTCTGGGAGATGGTTGTTCAAGTTTAACTCTCTGCACTGGTATTATTTCAAAATCCTCTTAGGAAAAAAATCTATAGACTGCTCTGAGGATATGAGTATTGCAAACAATAATTTTGACAATCTGCTTGACATCAGCCAAGTGATGAAAGGGATGAAAATGTTCTGAAGTGGAAGGATAAAAAAAGTTATGAAAAAGTGCTAGTTTCCAAGTGTGATGAGCCCTACAGTTAGAATCACCAATTTATCAAATACCATCATAACATCCAATTCAACATAATAGGGTTTTTTCCGTAGTCTGGTCTACAGTCCATGCAAGCATTCCTTTTCTTATGTCAGTACAAAGGAATTTATTACACTAAAAACTTATATAATAGAAATGAATGTTGACTGCAAATCTCTGCTGCCCAGTCAGCAGACTACTATTAAATGGAGACATTGTCCTTCTGAAAAGGAGCTGGGTACAGTAACTCCTGGAATACAATGGGTGATATTTTTAACGCATTTGGACATGTTTGATAGATTCCCCACCCCCTTCTTCTTCCAGGGCTGCAGATGCTGATATCTAAGACAGAGCTCTGTCCTCAGACCCAGCCCCATTGTGGTTGATGGCATTTATGTTTCAGGATAGGCTCAAATTGTATCTCCTGACCGATACCATCATCTCATGATTACCAGCTAACTTTAGGACACCCTACCCTTTTATCACTACTAGGTCTCAATATGACCAGTAAGCAGTCATTCATCAAGAATTACTCTCTAGCTGCTTCACATGTGTATATGTATTGACCACCTTGTCAAGAACCATGTGTTCTAGTAATATGTATTCTTTAAATGTCAGGTATTACAGTGAACAAATGAAATCACTCTTTGATTGTTGAATAAAGAAAGCTAGAGGCCACACAACTTTTAAAATTGTTTCCCCATTTTACTACTTAAATGCAGATACTCAGAGATGGATTTAATATAAAACTAATTAGGCTTAAGCTTTAGGGCCCCTTCCTTGCAGGGCCCCCTTAAAGGCACAGAAGTGGTCTTAGTATGTGTTCACATGGTCATGTGATTTTGTAAAATTTGCAATAGTTGTCATTTTAACCTTAATTAGTTAACACTGTTACCTCCTTCCACATATACTTACCCCTGTCACACTTACTCTCATAGTGAGTGGTATTAGAGTGGCTGTAGGCATTTTGGGATCTAGCTAAGGGGAATTTGATTTACTTTGGTGTTAGTGGGATGTTTTTACATGGCTTGCAGTCATGTCTGACTCTAGATTAGTTATTGTCTTGGGGTAGAAACAGCTTCCAGGAATATGCCCCTTGCTCTTTGTAGTGAATTACAAAGGGGCAGCAGGGCTAGAGGTTGTATCATGATGTCCTATAGTGCCCAGCTCTGGATGTATGTTGAGAGTAGAAGAGAAATAAGGTTCAAAATGTATAGAATCAAAAGCAAGTATATGAGAGAATCTTCCAAGTATTAGAACTTAATTTTTTTTTTAATCCCTCACCTATTTCTTTCCTTCCCCCACCCCTTCTCCTCAGGCAACCACCTGTTTGTTCTCTACATCTTAACTCTGTTCCTGTTTTGTTATGTCTTTTGCTTTGTCTTTTAGATTCTGACATATATGAGTGAAAATCATATGGTATTTGTCTTTCTCTTGTCTGACTTATTTCACTTAGGGATATACTTTCTATATCCATCCATGTCATTCCAAATAGCAAGATTTCATTCTTTTTTATGGTTGAGTGATAATATATTCCATTTTGTGTATGTGTATATCATATCTTCTTTATTTTTTCCATTCATCTATTGATGGGCACGTGGGTTGCTTCTGTATCTTTGCTATTGTGAATAAAGTTGCTATGAACATAGGAGGGCATATACTTTTCTAGTTAGTGTTTTTGTTTTCTTTGGATAAATAGCCAGAAATGGAATTGCTGGATCATATAGTGGTCTATTTTTAATCTGGGGGGAATCTCCATACTGTTGTCAATAGTGGATGCACCAATTTACATTCCCACCAACAGGGCACAAGAGTTCCCTTTTCTCCACATCTTCGACAACACTTATTTGTTGTCTTTTGGATAATAGGCATTCTAACAGGTGTGAGATGATAGTTCATCCTGATTTTGATTTACATTTCCCTGATGATTAGTTATGTTGAACATCTGTTCCTGTGCCTGTTGGCTATTTGTATGTCTTCTTTGGAAAAATGTCTGTTTAGATCCTCTGCCAATTTTTAATCAGGTTTTTTGGTTTTTTGATGTTGAGTTGTGTGAGTTCTTTGTGTATTTTGGATATTAATCCCTTATCATATATATTGTTTGCAAATATCTTCTCCCATTCACTAGGTGCCCTTTCCATTTTGTTGGTAGTTTTCTTCCCTGTCAAAAGTTTTTTAGTTTGATATAGTCCCATTTGCTTACTTTTGCTTTCCTTTCCCTTATCTGAGGAGACAGAGCAAACAAATATATTACTAAGCCTGATGTCAAAGACCTTACTGCTTACATTTTCTTTGAGAAGTTTTATGGTTCCAGGTCTTAGAGTTAAATCTTTAATCCATTTTGAGTTTCTTTTTTTTCAAGGTGTGAGAGAGTAGTCCAGTTTGATTCTTTTGCATGTAGCTGTCCAGTTTTCCCAACACCATTTATGAAGAGGCTGTCTTTTTTCCATTGTATATTCTTGCCCTCTTTGTTGTAGATTAACTGCCTATATAAGTGTGGCTTCATTTCTGGGCTCTCTATTCTCTTCCATTGATCTATGTGTCTGTTTTGTGCCAGTACCATACTATTTTGATTACTGTAGCCTTGTAGCATAGTCTGAAGTCAGGGAGCATGATTCCTCCAGCTCTGTTCTTCTTTCTCAAGACTCTTTTAGCCATTCAGAGTCTTTTGTGTTTCCATACAAATTTTAGAGTTATTTGTTCTAGTTCTGTGAAAAATGCTATTGGTATTATAATAGGGATTGCATTTACTCTGTGTATTGCCTTGGGTGGTATGGTCATTTTAACAATATTAATTCTTGCAATCCATGAACATGCTATATCTTTCCATCTGTTTGTGTTATATATGAAGAACACAGGCACATACACACACAGAACACTAGCACCACTACTGCCAACAATAAAAACGTTAATGGAAGTTTGACAGCATTCTCAGTAAGTTTGTGTTACTTTACTGATAGTGAGGTATGAAACAGATGAAATATTTTTCAAACTATTAATAATCAAAAAATATGAAGCCACAAACTGTAGGAGCCATCTCAAGTAAGGGGAAACTGAAGCTTAGGCAGTCAGTTAGCCAACTTCCTAAGAAAACAAAAATAAACCATTTAATGATGCATCCTTCAAATGTATTAAATGTGCAGGATTTGTGTCAAATTTAAACACTCAGAACAAGTAAAAATCTTTTCTACCTTGTTGGCTTATTTTTCATTCCCCAACATGGTGTACATCTATCTCCTTGTAATGTGCTAGTTCTAGTTAGTTTCTTTACCCAATATGCTGTCTTTAAATTGTTTCCACTTGGTCAAATTCTACCCTCCCTCAATATGCAGATCGAATCCCACTGCCACCTCTAAGAAGGCTTTTCTGACTTTCTGGCAAACAGAGGGATCCCCCTCCAAATGCTTTTGCACCAGTTTCTCAAAACCATCTTGTGACATCCCTTGTATTCTTGTCTCTATTAGCATTTAATTTTTTGTGTCTCAGTTTTATTCCCCTTATTAAATTCAGATGTTGTTAGGGGCTCTTATTAGTCCTATATAATTATTTGAGGGCCTAGAAGTGTAGGAATTAATACTATTTTTGAATTAGTGCCTCATGAATGACTAGTTTTAAATCTGAGAATAAGATTTTAAGTGAGGGAGGTCAGTTTGTCAGTGTAAGTGGCGGGGGGGTTCCACTTGCTGAGATTAGACTACAAATATTTGTTTTATTTTGTTTTGATGGAAGTGAAAACAACTTAATATTTAAGAGTTTCTAAAGTTTTTTTTATTTTTTTTTTTCCCCCCGTTTCTATAGAGGCAGAGACCTGAATTCACATTTAAGGGAAATTGGCCCTTTTTTTTTGGATTTTTCTCCTCCTCTTCCCCTCTTCTTTCTTTTTCATATGAAAAATGATACGTAAATATTTGTATAAAAGATACAAATATACTCCAGGATATCTCATCTTTAAAAAATTCTCCCATATATCCCTTCCACCTATGGTCTCATTTTTTTGCTCCTCATTCACAGCATAATTTCTCATACTCAATATTTGCTATTTCCATTTCCTATCTTTTCCTTTACCTACATAATTGAGTTTCTGTTCCCCTCCTTACTCCATTATAACTACTCTTGTCAAAGTCACAAATTATTTCCATGTTGCCAAAGTCAATGGTCATGTCTCTGCCTGGCAACACTTCCATCCACATTTACAGAATTCCACCCCAATGAGAACCTGTTACCAACCTCTGTGAACATAGTCAAAATGACAGTAAAGGCAGGTTGACAACAACCCTGGAATATGCAAAAAGAAATGGATGAGTAAACCAAGACTTACTAGTAAATAGTAAATAACCCAATGACCAACATGGACCATCTTCTTTGGACACTTTAGGCAGTGGTGTGGCCAGAGCACCTCATGTGTCTGGGACACTTTGCAATACTACAGATAGATATAGTCTAAAAGTTTTGTTCCTATAAGGATATATTTTTATAAATCTGGGTTTCATATATAATGCATTGAAGAAGGTATAAAAAATCATGACCTTCTAGTTATGAATAGGGTGAAATGTTCACTTCCTCAGTTTTACGTGATGACTAGCATCACCATGCAGAGCCAGACAAGGCCATCAAGAACTCATTGCTAAAACACCAGGACTAAGATGAACTCCAATGATTGGCTCTTTCAGCTAATGGAGACTTTCAAATTTAGTAAAAACAGAACACTTTAATTTCAGTAAGACAAGTTCTTATCTTAAAGAAAAGACTCTAAAGCTGTTATTTACAGACACACAGTTCCCTGTGTTGCAAGTCCATGGTTGGAAGTCTATGTTTTGTCATTAATGGTTACATTAATGCAAGCTGTGAGTTGCTTACTCTGACTATGCCATTTACATTCGTAGTCACTCAGGATATTTTATACTTAAAGCAGACACATTTTTGAATTTCAGCAAAATACTGGCTAATTATGTTGCGTGGTAAGAGAAGTCTAAGCAAAATCCAAAGTTCCAGCAAAATCTAAGCAAATCCCGGCTTTGCTCAGAGCCATTTTCCCATCCACATCACATGTCTGTGGTGGGCCTCGGCACCAACTGAGTAATACAGAGCGTACACTTCAAGGGAGCCAAAAGGAAGGGGAAGGAGAGGGTTTAAAAGAGGAGAAAAGAACTGGGGCAGAAAAGAAGGGAGAGCCTGAGTCTGGAATAGGATGAAGGTAGGGTAATGATGTCAGCTGGGGCCTTCCAGCAGGGTGTCAGAAAGTTGAGAGCTTGGTGAGGACCGGCAGGCGTGTGGAGGGTGGTGCAGGAGTCATCCCTACCCATAATACACTCCTCTGTGCTTTAGTTTAATGGAGACGCTTTAAAGAATTCCTGGAAGAAACTATAGCTTTGAGTTATTGGGACTAGGAGGAAATTGTAAACATTTTTGAAATTTTGGTACCTATGATCACTTCATATCAGAGTCAGCAAAGACTAACTGTTAAAGGAAAGCTGAATCTAATATTTTCTAAGGTTTAAGATAGATAGGGAAACCAAAAAGAAACAATAATATATTGTTTATATTGCATAATAAAACTTTCCCTCCAAATAAATTGCTTTCTTTATATATGCAAACAAAAAAAAATAATTCCTAGTTCAAAGGCTGCTAGAAATGTCATTATCTGTAGTTATGAAAAATAATACAGCACTGAGAAAAAGGAGGCTAATTAACTTTCTCGTGGTACACGCTAAGTGAAGTTTGAATACATGGCAAATGCATGCAGAAACAATACAGAATTACTCTGAAGTTCATCAGGGATGTCTAAGTGAAGTTTGAATACATGGCAAATGCATGCAGAAACAATACAGAATTACTCTGAAGTTCATCAGGGATGTCTAAGGAACAGATAAAGGTTTAGCTAAAGCAGAAATAAAAGAAGACTGTTGAACCATTCCTGGGGGTTAATGACAGGCAAAGGGACTGTTGTGTTTGATACTAAAGAAGCGGCAGTGGGGGGACCTCCCTTGTGCAGTTTATCAACTGTTGCTTCATGGCCCTTCTTTGTATGCTGATATTGGTTTCATGGGGAATCTGAGAACAATTTTCAAATATGCATTAAGTGATTCCATTTTATGTCAATTTAAGGAATGTAGCAGATGAGTGGGTGATATGAATATAACAGAACCCAAATTTGCTTTTTTGTCTCAGTCTTGGCACAGATTTGAAGTACATCTATTCACCTTCCATTCTATGTATAGCATCCTCTTAAAGACAAATATGGAAAGATATGTTTTTCTAGAGAACAGAGAAATAAGAACAAAAGAATATGACAAGCACGGCTTTATTCTGAATGAGGTAACAGTGCATTTTAAGTTATTCAGCTCTTAAAATGTTACATGGGTCACAGATATGGGGCTTAAAACCAAAATCAGCAAAAGAGTTTTGGTTTGGCTTCTTAGCTTCTGGCTCAGTGGACTTCTAACCCTATTTATCTTTTGTGGAGCTCATCAATTTTTTCTTTTTGTTTTTTTTTTCTCACTTGTCTGTTTGCATGACTGCATTTGTTAGATATAATTTTTGGGGAAAAAAAAAAAAGCTTCCAGGGGAAATTGCTTCCCCAACTGAACTTTTAAGACCTTCAAATTGAGTCTTCATCCTGAGTCTGCATTCAATTGCTGCCCCAAATCGACTGTATGGTTTTTCCTTTCAGTGCCTCTGTGATGTGCTAAATGGTGACTTCTTTTCTCTCCAGGGTTCTGATTTCTAAAAAAGGCAACCCAGGGAAAATATCACATGGATAGCCTACATTGTAGCTACTGGGATTATCTTCAAGCAGTTGTGGTTCTCAGATACTCCATTTGCTTTCATTGGTGGAGGGACAAATAAGAGGCATAGAGTTTTTGATCTGTTGCCTTCTTCACTCAGACGAGCAGAAAGCTTTGGTGAAAGTTTGGGTTCCATGAAGGGGAACAAGATGAACCTTTGGGACCAGGTCATATGGATAATGCCCTGCCTTGGCATGGTCATCCCTTTAATGTCTCCTGCTGGAATTCATTTAGAACCACATCGAGAGGGAAAACTCTATTCCATTTTGGGATTGGCCCTGCTAATCAAGAATTAACCTGACTTGTACCCATCAGATTTTAGGAATCATTTTCCCTACAAAGCCTTCTCTCTGGGTTAAGGAGTGCTGCCACTCCTGTCCCACTGTATGTCTTCTCCTTGATGGTGGTGTTTGAGAACCTTCCCTCAGCTGTCCCAGAGTGACCGTCATTCTGTTGCATGAATACTGTAGACCCATCTGCCACCAACAGCCCAGTGTCAGGCTGTCTAGCTCAATGGCAGAAGATCTTTTTCTTTGGTTATTGTCTAGATTGAGAGTAAGCTGTTTGCTCTCCTTGCAGAGATGTACGGTGGCTTTTTTTTTTTTTTTATAAATTTATTTATTTATTTATCTTTGGCTGCGTTGGGTCTTCGTTACTGCGCACGGGCTTTCTCTAGTTGCAGCGAGCAGGGGCTACTCTTCGTTGCGGTGCACGGGCTTCTCATTGCTGTGGCTTTTCTTGTTGAGGAGCATGGGCTCTAGGTGCATGTGCTTCAGTAGTTGTGGCACGTGGGCTCAGCAGTTGTGGCTCACGGGCTCTAGAGTGCAGGCTCAGTAGTTGTGGTGCACGGGCGTAGTTGCTCCGTGGCATGTGGGATCTTCCCGGACCAGGGCTCGAACCCGTGTCCCCTACATTGGCAGGCGGATTCTTAACCACTGCGCCACCAGGGAAGCCCTGTACCGTGGCTTTTAATGCAGGGATTTGCTTTTAAAGATTAAAAAAAATTATTATCCATACTCTTTGGTAGAATTAATCATTTTAGGATGTCTAATAGGGACCCGTCTGGAGCTACTGAGCCATAGAAGGATTATATCCCCATAGGACATTCATTGAAAGATGATGGTATTAATTTAAGTGGGAAAATTCTCAGCTAATTTATAAACAGAACTTGGTGGGATTGAGTGGTAGTTTTTAATTATGAACATGGAACATTTCAGTGAATAATTCCTATTGAATTCGTTACAGATGTTCATATTTGGGTTTCCTCCAGTCTCTTTCTAACATGCTATAAATACATAATCAATGTGAAATGCCATGATGATTGAAATTTGTTACAGCAAATTTCTTTGTATAGCAAAACAGCTTGTGTATTCTGCGCCATCTTGCGGATAGCAGAACTTCATTATAAGGAGCACAAAAGAAGCATTTCCCACATGCTGTTACAAAATTTAAGTTGTCTTTTGTATTTGAAGCTATCATTATTGGTGAGAAGACAGACTGTTCCAGGATGTAGCTGAATGCCTTACCATTACCCCAAGACACAATCAGGTGGTAAACGGCTCAATAAGTGAAATATCAGTGGAGATACTTCCTGAGGGACTATGAGAAATCCCCATGGGGGTGCTTCAGGGGGAGAGCCAGCTCAGCCTATGGTGTTTTTCTTCAGGGACTGGTCATACTGCACAGTAGTCCAAAATAACTTGTTTTTAGAGCTGGTATGTCAGTCTTTTTAAGGGCAGTATCAACCCAAATATTCCCAAAGACTGAAGGTTCTGGGATCTCCAGAATGTTATATGTTGTATTTCTCTGATTCATCTGTGTTTAAAAAAAATTTTTTTTTTAATTCAGCTGTGTTTGTAATGAATAATCACACAGAAACAACACTCTACCATCCCAGGATGGATTAAGAAGTAGAAATAATAATAATAAATGGTTACCAAATTACCAATATACATTTTGTTTACTGAGTGACTCATTTCCTTGGAAATGTTATTTAATATCCTGAGCCACAGTTTTATCTTCTGTAAAATGGGAGTACTACTACTGCTCCTAACAGCTGCCTTAAGGCATAGCTGTGAGAATTAAATGAGCTAACATACGTCAAGCACCTAGCACAACTTCTAGTTTATGGCAAGCCCTCAATAAATGCTAGTTTTACTTTACCACTGTCCTGTATATTTTCCTTGATCCTACTTTTTCCTTTTGACTTCCTGAGCTGGGAGAAAATTGTAAGCATGACTAGGTGAGTGCAGAATTGTAGTATTTTAATCCCTCATCGACCCCATTGAAAGGCTCCTGAGGTTAAATTGCTAAAACTGATGAATATATGTCAGTCCCTATCTCACTTGATCTTCGTAGCATTTCACTTTGAGATTAAAAAAGTTCCCCTCACCTAGGAAAAGTCTGATTCTTCTATAGCCATGGCCATAACCACCAGAAAAGGTTTTAAACTTTTAAATTAATCAGTGACAGTTCTATGACTATGTTAACAAGCAAACTCCAGAACTGGTTTTAAACATCTCTAATTGGTCAGTGACAACTCAGTTCATTGAATAAGCCTTTGAAAGCCAACCAGTCAGGGACAGACTGACATTTAGAAAGTCAGACAATGGGAGGTGGACTGGTTCCAGGCAACACTCTTCAAAGGCTGAGAAGTCAACCCACTCTTACCTCTGTGACCAACTCAAACCCAAACAAACTCATCCTCACAAAAATCTATATAAGATTAGCAATTTGCTTTCCTGAATATGACTGAGCTTGACCAGAATAGCTCTCTTTTACTCAAGAAAGCAATACATTCAGCTTTGATTTTTGTTTCAGATTTTCTCTGATAGTTTTAACTTTTGATAATTTTACACAGACGACTAAGGCTCAGCCAGGATTCAGACATTCTAGCAGCGTAGACCCGGTGCTTCTACTCAGACTTTACTTGCTCCTTCTTCTCCTCTGCCCTTCTTCAATTCTGGTGTTCCCTTGGGTTTTATTCTTGGCCCCTCCAGTTTTTCACACTCTCTGGGTGATCTCTCCCACTCTAGTGGTTTTAGCTGTGCCTTAATGAATCCCAAATCTGTATCACTAGATAGAAATATTTTTACTTATAAGTTCATCTGTCCACTGGATATTTCCACATGATGAGGTACCTCGGATTTGATGCTTCTCAAGCAAGATTCGTCTTCACAATCTGCCACTTCTATATCCTGTGGCCCAGCCACATAAGCCAAGACCTAAATCGCCTGTCCTGCACTCTTAACTATAGTGAAGTTAAAGAAATTTTACTTTCTGAATATCTATGTGCCTGCCCTCTCTTTTCAGGTCTCATTCTCATCTTTTGCTTGTATTATTAGAATAACTCCCTAAATGGTCTCTTTGACTTTGGTTTTGCTGTGTTTCAAATCCCCACTCAGGTCAGGGTGCTCTGTGTCACACTGTACCAATTTTGAATGCTTTGCTCAGCTGCAAATAAGAGAAAACACAAGTAGTGGTGATTTAAATAATACAACATAAGTTTTCTCCAACCTGAGGGTTTGTCTCGAGGCACCAGTTCAGAGCTGACTGAGTGGTTCCATGATAGCATCAACGACCCTGGTTTTTTTACTTCTGCTTTGCTATTATTCACTGTTGGGTTTTGTCCTCATGCTTGATGCCTCATGATTGCAAGATGGTAGCTACAACTCTATGCAGTAGGTCTTACTTCAAAGCCTTTGTGTTTCAAAGCCTTGTGAACGTCTATTCTTTTTTTCTTGGAAGACAAAGTTTTCACAGAATGTCCCTGATGGGTTTACTCTCACAGCTCATGGGTTAGAATTGGGTCCTGTAGCCCTCTTAGCTATAACGTGGGTTAGCAAGTAAATGTTTCATTTTATTCCCCCAACCTCCACCATGGGAGGTGGGCACGGAGAAAAGAGGGGAATAGATGCATTGGCTAACTAGCAGTGCCTACCCCAAACTCATCAACTAATCTCCTGCCTAAAACTTCTCAAATGAATCCCTGTTGCCCATAGAACAATGCCGAAGTTTCTTAGGATGGCGTGTAGACCCCTTCCTCAACTGGCCCCTCTAACGTTGTATTTCCTGATATTTTTCTTTCACCCACCCTCCACTTTTTGTGGAGCCGGGGAAGGAAGGAGAATCTGAGAGATTAACTATATTATTTCAAGTGAGAAAGCATTTAGCTAAAGGAACTGTTTAAATTATTACACTGAATAGAGTTTAAATTAATATTTCTTTATATTATCCTGTGCATAGACATGTATACAAAGATTAATACCGTTGTATACAGAAAAAGAAGTTACATTTTCTTTGCATATCTGAGTGTGGTGTGGTAAATTTGGTACCCATTAGAGATGACACTGGAAGAGACTGGGGAAGTTTGGATAATTTGGGAAATTGCCTAATATAACAGCTGATATCTTTGCAATTTAAGATCTCAGGGAACAAAGTTTAAGAATTTCCTCAAAGACAAAGAATTATGTTTTTAACAGATATATTATTTAAAAAATTTTATTTACTGTGGTAAGAGTACTTAGCATGAGATCTACCCTCTTAATAAAATTCTACGTGTACAATACATTATTGTCAACCGTAGGTACAATGCTGTACAGCAGGTCTCTAGAGACTATTCATTCATCCTCTTAACTGAACCTTTATGCCCGTTGATTAGTAACTCCCCACTTCCCCCTCCCCCAGCCACTTTAACAGCTTTATTAATTACAAGTTTTACCCCTAGACAAATAGACCCACTCATAGTGGCCTCAACACCAGAAATGTTTTGTCTCATGGTTCTGGAGGCTAGAAGTCTGAGAACAAAGTATCAGCAGGGTGGGTTTCTTCTGAGACCTCCCTCCTTGGTTTGTAGATGACCATCTTCCTGTGTCTCCAGGTAGTCTTCTCACTTTGCGTGTCTGTGTCCTAATCTCTTCTTCTTATGAAGACGTCAGTTATATTGGATTAGGGCCCATCCTAATGACCACATTTTTATCTCTAAATACAGTCACATTCTGAGATACTGAGGTTTACAACTTCAACCTATGAATTCAGCCCATAACAAAAACAACTCAAACCTAGATAGCCTTTCCAACTCAGATTTTGTGAACTTTTCCTTCCTACTGCTTTTGCCACACTGACAGAGTGTATGACAACCCTGGGAGACTAATGAGAACATTAGCCGGAGGTGATTAGCAGAGCTAAGGTCCATACCATTCTCATCACCTAGAGGAATGAAACACAAATGGATAATTGTTATTCTAAATTTTTCAAAAGGGGCTGTAATGAGCAAGGGGATGGTTTTAGTCATTGCTTTCTGCTTTGTGAGCAGCCATCTCATCCGGTTTATGACATTAATAAAGTCATTGACTTGGACCTAATCTATTATGGTAAATCCCTGCAAAAGTGCAAAGGCCAACATACCATATGTCTCAAAATAAAAGACAGAGGTATGTCAATGACGGAGACTTTTTCTTCTCCAGGAAATACCTCTGATGAATAGGACTGCATCAGCATGCTGTGCTTTTTGGGAATGGCTAATGAGGAATTGTGATGCAGTGTCTGGGTCTGCTTTCACAGTAAGAGCAAGAGTCTTTGGTTGAAAACAGCAGACGATGTATAAGAGGGAAAATGGATTAGCTTCTTGTTTTCTCCTGGATTACTTTCTTATTCAAACCCCACCAAACATTGAAGATATTTTAGATCCTGAAACCAGCATATTTAATAGCAATAAAAAGGATAATTAAAAATTGAACCAATAATTGTTTATTTAGTGTCTATGTATATGTGCCAAATACCATGCTAAGAATGTAAAAGATACAGGGAAATTTAAGTCTCTGGTTCCCTATTATTCCTCAGATTCAGTATTTACATTCCAGTTGGAGAAACAAGATTCATATGAGGAAGTTTAAATACAGTAACAGCCTGAACCACAGCAGATAAGATAATAAATAATTATTGCTGAATGAGTGGAATAAACACTAAAGCAAAGAAATTTTGTGGAAGAAGAGGTCCTTTCCAGCTGGGTGGGTAAAAGAAGCCTTAAGGAGGGAGAAGAATTTCGAGCTGAAAGGAAAAAAAGAAGTGTCTGGAAGAAAAAAAAATTGATTTTTGAAGGCTATTATTAGGACAAAAATTGAGTCCTATGCCAAGTTCTAGTAGAACTGAAGTAGAAGTACATACATTAGGCTACATTAGATTTTATCCTGGCATGGAAAAGTCACTGAAGTTTTGGAACAAGAACACAAGGTGATGAGATTGCCATTTTAGGAATAGTTTAGACACTGTTATATCACGCTTATGTGTGGAGTGACTAAGAATCTGAAATATGCAAGGTGGTATAGAAAAAGGAGGGTGAAATGGAGAGAAACCAAAAATAAAGAATGGGATGAACTTGGTGAACACTATGATGATGTGAGGGAGAGGAAAGAACAGAAGGTGATGCCTGGGGTGTTAAGCCTGGGTGAGCCTGGGGACCTGGAGGAGAGTGATGACATTAGTGATTAGTGATGAGTGATGATATTAGTGACTTGGGGAGTAAGGAGAGGACACTATTTCTCTCTGAGAGGATGAAGAGCTTCCTAGATGGGGCTGGCTGGAAGTTCAAGAGGGAGTATGCTGTGGGTAGTTGAAGATGTAAGTTTGAGAGGAAGGAGAGCAGCTAAGGCTAGAAGGACACAGTGAAGGGTCATATTTATAGAAGAAGAAAGCAAAGCAGGGAATTTAACAGAAACAGGCTAGAAAAAGTACAATTTGAAAATAGAAACAAATAACACTTTGGTTATTAGCAGCTGGATTTTTCCTTTTTCGTCCACCTGAGTATGTAAGTAAAAGTATATATATATATGTCTCCACTTTAAAGCAAATAAAGTCAATATGGAACCTGATATATGTGACATTTAGAGGAAATTATGTATGCTGATTTGTATCGGTGAATAAGCACAAAAATGGCGAAAATTTTTATGACTCAAGTAATCATGTTTTGGGTGGGTGAAAGGAGTATGATAAACAGATACGAGATGCCTCTATGAATCAGATAAGACAGATGTGATACTGCTATCACCATTGTCAGTGTGATGGCCATTACTACAATGGGTCAGGTACTCAATTACACATAACATTTTTAGGTCCCATTAAAAAAATAACTTATCAAAAAGTCAAACCCGTGTTCATAAATCTAAGACATTATGTTCTGACTTTTAGTACATTTAGAATTTGATGATTTGGAGTTAAACACAAGCCACTTTAACAAGTGCTTCCTGAACATATGCATGACACTGTTGGGGTCATGGAAGTCTACAAAGATAAATTAGACACTGCCTCCCTCTGGGTGTAAGGAAACAGTACACATTCATTAAGTACTTGCTTAACATGGACCAGGTGCTCTGCTCAGCCCATGCTAGCCTTCATCATATGCGTTATCTTATAATCCAGTGGAAGACGAGACACATATCCAATGACCTAAAATCAGCTAAGCCTCGACAAGTAAAATGATAGAGGTTGGCATATGAAACTAGGAGAATAATTGCAGCTGGGAATATCCAGGAAAACTCTTTGTACTAGGTAATAGCTGAGTTGGACTTTGACACATGAGCAGGAAAATGAATATTTTTTAACAGGACCATCCAAGGGACATGAAGGCAAAATCAGTTGCTAGAATGAGTTTTCAGCCTGTTAATATCAGACATAGGCAAAATCACTGAAAAGTTATTTCATTTAGTCCCTCAGTTCTAAGTAAATGGCCAAATACACTGACATCTTAGATGAAATGCTCTGAAAAATTTTGTGTGCAGATATGAAATAAAATTGGATTTTTCAGTATTGAATGTATTTAGAAGAGATTCTTTGATCTGTGGTTGGCTGTTTGTGGTTGGTAAATGTGATGATTAAATCAGTGGTTGACAGGGGTTAGTGGGGAGGGAGGATGAATAGGCAGAGCACAGAGGATTTTTTAGGGCATTAAAACTATACTGTATTAATACAACATTGTAAAGCAATTGCACTCCAATAAAGATGTAAAAAAAAAACTATACTGTATGATACTGTAATGGTGGATCCATGTCATTATACATTTGTCCAAACCCACAGAATGTACAACACCAAGAGTGAAACCTAAAGTAAACTATGGATTTTGAATGATTATAAGTCAATGTAGGTTCATCAATTGTAGCAAAGGTACCACTCTGGTGGAGGATGTTGATAAACGGGGGCAGAAAGTATATGGGAAATCTCTGTACCTTCTGCTTACTTTTGCTGTGAACCTAAAACTGTTCTAACAAAGAAAGTCTACTAAAACAACATAAAACAAAACAAAAAACTAGGAGAAGTTCCCGGGAAGTCAAAGTGCCGAGAGTCAGTTGCAATGCAACATGGCTGTGATTGTGAGCTCGGCAGTGACATGGTCACAGAGCAGCAGGTAAATGCACAAATGTGACTCTAGCATTCACACTTTCCTATTTTTGTTTTCTATTTTTTAGTTGGCTCTTCCTTCCACCTTCTCCTGAATAGGGTTTAAGATAGGAACAATTTATCTCCACACCATGCAAATACAGTTGGGGATAAAACACTTAAGTGAGGAAACAATGAGAATAATTTAGATAAACATTTTTAAGACCAGATATTTTATTTTTTTCAAATGCTAAGGTCACATTTATTTAGCAAGACCAGCACATTCTGTAGGGATATAGGGCAGAGGAATTTAGACAAACATTGCAAATACTAAAATGCATCATACAAGACTGTCAGGGAACATTGATGGAAGCCCCATGAAAGCATTGAACAATACAGAGTAGTAGTTGTGTGATCCTCCTAAGCTCCTTTAGAAATCAATCTTTGCTGATAAATAGAAGCACACTCTCCAATATTTCTAGCCCAATTTCATTTCGGAGGAGAAAGAATCTGTCACTTTGCAGCCCTCACTTGGAGGCACAAATGAGAGTGTCCACATCTGGAACCCTGTTCCATGGTCATTGTAATCGTGTGATTGCTCATATCAAATGGCGTAGGTGAATAGCCACTGTATCTTTTTAAAGTACTTTGATGATGTGAAATACCACTTATTAAACATTAAAAGTGCAGGATACAAAACTGTATATAGTATATGATATCTATTTTGTAATATGTTTGTGGGCTGAGTTTTTCTAGGCTTCATTAGTCTAGCCTATGTGTGCAAATGAAGTCTCATGAATGCCTGTGTCACAAATTTTGCTGCCTATTGCCCCAATTTGTATAATTCAGCCTCACTGGCTGTGCCTAGGAGTTCCTGAAGCTGTCTCCTATGAACTTACAAAGAGTTCTGTCAGTTTTCTTTACTTTAGGTTGCTTTGTTGGTATTGAGCGCCTATAGAGTTCAGGGTACTCAGCTTAGATTCAGGCTGGGATTATGCACATACAAATCCAGATGCACACAGAAAAATAACGAGACGAAAATATACTGTTTTCTCCATGTCATGAGATTATGGATAGATTTTTTTGTACTTTTTTTGTATTTTCCTAATTATTTTCAATAAATCTGTTGTGCTTTTAAAGAAGAAAACTAGGTAAAGTAAGAGGAGAAAGGGAGAGGAGGAGGAAGGGTGTGGTGGAGAGAGAAAGAGAGAGGGAGAGGGAGATTGAGAAAAAAAGGCAGAAAGTAAACCTCACCTTTTGGATCAAGGAAATGATTTTATGAATTATGTTGAAAATGCAGCAAAGTCATAGTAGACTCTTTCCACATTGGAGGTTACCGGTTGTAGAACTGTACACTGAACTGCTTGCAAATTCAGTGATTGGTTGGGCTGCTTGGAAACTCAGTGACTTGCTGAGAAGCTGGAGAACTAACAGTTTTTGCCTACCACTCTCCAACTCTGAGGGAAAAGCAAGTCCTTTTGCTCCTGTGGGTCTATCTTTCCTATCCGTAAAACAGGAGACTTGAGCCAGTTCTAATAGATTTCTTGCAGCTCCATCATGTGGGACCATAATTCTTTGAGCAGCCACATTCACTGAAGCCCCATAGAGATGGTGTGTGGATTGAGGGTGCCTGAGAATCCTACCTGGACTAGGTAGAATGGGAGTCTGGTTTGAGCAAACACAGGTGACAGTGGATGTGAAACGAATGGTGTGGGTTTCCTGGAAAATGGCTGGAGATTTGTGGGACTAATACGAGCAAGTGAAGCTTAGCAGTGTGTGTAAGAAAAGAGGTGAGTGAGCAGACTCCTGGAGCAGTGGGAGATTGGAGTGCCTGCATGCTTCTGGCCAGTCTCCTATCTTTCCTTTTCAGCTCAGGAAAGATCTGGGAAAATGAGTGTAGATGGAGGATCCCCAGGCTGCCCCTTGCAAAGGAACATATATTATATATTAGCATTTCCTAATTCTAATGATCCCAGTAATCTTTATTTTTCTAAGAAGCCTGACAACTCACCAAATAAATAAATAAATAAATAAATAAATAAATAAATCAAAGGATTTGAAGTCCACTATCTCTTGTAGTATTAAATACTGCCCTTCTAAACTTGAGTTTAGGTGCCAACGTGACCTACAGAGGATCGTTCTGTTATGTGGCTCGACATACCTAAACAGTCAGCTCCTGAATTATTGATGTCTCAATATTTTTCCATTTCTGAGTCTACAAACTGTATTTCTGTTGTGGGTTGGTGTTCTTTTCCCCTGAGAGTAATTATGCACAATCTTTAACTCTAGTTTTTAAAAAATTTAATGGATAAAAGTAAATATTTCATTTGAAATATTAGACAATTTTTCAAAAGCTGATCCCACTCTTCTCTGAAAATTCAATTTCCTTAAGAAATGTGCATCTTGCATAGCTTAATATTGGCTGCAGCAACTCTTAATGTTGCTGGAATTTGAGGACATTTTGCAGCTCTATTAACAGGATGAGTGTCTGTGCATGTCTTCCTTTCCATGTGCTCTCCCATCATCATCCAGCTCAGCTCTCTCCAACTCAGGGGACAGCTTACAACAAAAAGCAAGAGGTTGAACAGAAAGACCCTGAGGAGTTAATTTCAACATTAAGAGGCATGTAAATAAAATAAAACAGTGCTCTATTATTTTCAGTTTATTTACATACAGTAGTTCATTTAAGTAGTTTATATGTGCTGTAATGGATTGGAAAATTTTGCCGATTTGTGTTTAGCGGTTTTATTTGAGCCACCCTCTTTATGTCCCGCATACCCCTTCATTTCCACAATCACCATTCAATGTTATTCCTTCATTTAATAAATAGATATTTAACGATACAACATGATAGTGCACTAGGTGCTGGAGATACAATAGTGAAAAGACAGATACAGACTCTGTGGGGCTTATAATCAAGTGCACAAGGTAAACTTTCAACAAGTTCTTCCATACATGGTTGGAGAGTGTTATCTAAGAGAAAATAAAGAGGGTTTGGGGAGCATAAAACAATGAGTCAGGGATAGTGTATCAGTCAGAGTCCCAACAGAATTCCACTCAAACCATAAGGCAATTTACAGAGGTGTCAACAGGCTTATGTGACCAGTAGTGGATGTTGAGTTATTTAGAGACTAGTATCATGGGGGAGCATTTATATATTTCACCTGGTGAGAACTAGCATTGAGAAGAGGGCATGGCCACTCCTAGAACCCCAGAGTCAAGGCAGGGGAGGAGCAAGGGCTTCTCTTGTTACTGAACCAAACTTGAGTCCACTCACCCAACACGCAGCAAAACCAATTTACTGACACTGAGCTGTGGTGAAGGAAAGTACAGTGTTTATTGCAAGGCACCTGACGTGGGACCAAGCAAGGAGAATTGGCAGCTCACACTCAAAAGACCTGAACTCCCTGATAGAGTTCAGGGAAGGGTTTTTTTTTTAATTGAAGTATAGTTGATTTACAGTATTGTGTTAGTTTCAGGTGTACAGCAAAGTGATTCAGTTATACATACATATATATCTATTTTTTTCAGATTCTTTTCCCTTATAGGTTATTACAAAATATTGAGCATAGTTCCTGTGCTATACAGTAGGTCCTTGTTAGTTGTCTATTTTATATATAGTAATGTGTATCTGTTAATCCCAAACTCCTCAGGGAAGGGTTTTTAAAGGCAAGGTGAGGGAGAGGGTCCCAACGTGCCTGATCAGTTTGTGGACATGCTTCTGATTGGTTGGTAGTGAGGTAACTGGGTGGTATTTTGGGAGTCAACATCATCAACCTTCTGGTTGCAACCTGTCTGGGGTCTACATGCTGGTGGTCAGCAGTTAACTTCTTCTACTTGGTGGAGGTCTTAGTATCTGCAAAACAACTCAAGGATATGGCTCAGGGTGTTATCTATAGCCCTTGAGGAGGAACTAAAGGTGTTTTGTCTTGCTTGACTATTTTCCTTTGTTTCTGCATTTTCTCACTTTTCTGATTAAATTTGCTCTTTGGAATTCGGAGAAGACCTAGGGAGCTAAAGCTTTTCTACAAACAAGAGGTTGGGCACACTGGGGTCTGTCTTCAGGAAGGTCCTACAGGGTCCTGCTCAGTTTCACTCTCTTCCTCTGAGGTCTCTCTCTTCTTGCCCTCTGCTTTCCTACAAGTGCTTCCATTGCCATCCCAGCCAGAACCATAGGGCAAGGGAGCCCCAGTGAGGCAGGTGGTATGTCTGAACCTTCTGGTACACAGAGCAGGGTAGGAAAAAAGAGAAAGGACTGAGGATGAAGGAGAAGAAATGAGGAATCACCATTACAAAGAGCCTCCTTAAGAAACAGATGGTTTCAGTTGAAATCTGAAGGACAAATAGGAATTGGCTAAGCTAGGAATGAGGAAACAGGAGGTCGCAAACCTGGGAAATGGCATGTTTGAATGTCCTGATGTGAGAAAGCAAGATACATCCAAGGAACTGAAAACACAGCATAAGCCTGGCATAAAGAGAACCAGGAAAACTGTGGCATGAAATGAAATATATTAATGATTCAGGATTTTATCTTGAGGGTAATGGGAAACCACAGAAGGCTTTGAGTAGAAAATACCCTGAATCAATTTCACACTTTAAATGATTATTCTGACTCCTATGTGGAGAATAGTTTGGAGCAACCAAAAACAGATGCAGGGAGGTCAGCTAGGAAAGTGTGAGAAATGGTGGTGATTAAGGAATAAAAAGAAATGGACATATTTAAGAGTTATTAAGTGGGTAGATCATTGGGACTTGGGGATTAAGTGGGAATGGATGGTGTGTGATGGGGAGTGTCAAAGATGACTCCCAGGTGTTTGGTTGAGAAGTTGTATGCATGATAATGACATTTACCGAACTAGAAAACACCAAGAAGCAGCTTTGGGGTTTGGACATGAGTTTGTGTCACTCATGGGTGGAGATATCCAGTAGAGAATTGGATATGTGACTCAGGACCTTGGAGAGTGCCATCTGTGCTAGAGATTCTGGTTTGGGAGTCATTGGCACATTAATGAAAATCACAGGAGCATGAATGAGATTATCCAGGGACAGAATGTCAACTTAAGGCATAAAACATAGAGCCCTAAGGAATGGAAAGTTTTAAAGATTCTGTTGAGAAGGAGTGAGTTAAAGAGATTGAGAAGCAGCAAAGAAGAAACAAAACCAAGAGCAGCTAAGGGAGCATAGTGCTTGGAAGAAAGGAAGCCATCAGCTGTGTTGCATTCGGGTTCTGATTATCTTGTGATGAACAACTGCAGTGAACTCTTCCTGATCTTCTCATTTCTGGAGTCCTCTTTTTTGGTCTTGACAGACATAGAGATGCAGGAATCATTTTTTGCACATTTTGTTTTTGTTCTATACTTTCCCTTCTCAGGAACTTTTAGGAACTTCAAAACACAAAAAGAAATTCTTACTTCAAGATCTTAAAGATTTCTACTAATTAATTTTCTTCACTTTGGCTGCCTTAGGATGAGTATAATAATAATAAGAATAGAATAAATACAATAAGAACAGAATAAAAGAATAAGTATAGAGTAGTATTTTTATTACATATATATTATTATCTTTACTACAGGAATAAATGAGGGTGAGCAGCATACAACTAAAAGCCAGATGTGAAATCCAGTGGCACTCTCTGGTTTTATAAAAAGATACTTTCATCTTCTGAATGAGAGGGTGAAGAAAGCTGAGGACCAACACTGGAACTTAATAGTCAGAGTAGGTGAACTTCAAAAATGCCTTGATTGGGGACTTCCCTGGTGGTGCAGTGGTTAAAACTCTGCACTCCCAGTGCAGGGGGCCTGAGTTCGATCCCTGGTCAGGGAACTAGATCCCACATGCATGCCGCAACTAAGAGTTCACATGCCACAACTAAGGAGCCAGCAAGCCACAACTAAGGAGCCCGCCTGCCACAACTAAGACCCGGTGCAACCAAATAAATAAATAAATATTTAAAAAAACCCAAAAGACTCCTTGTTTCCACTGCAGGGGGTGCCGGTTCAGTCCCTGGTTGGGGAACTAAGATCCCGCATGCTGTGCAGCCAAAAAAAGAATAAAAGAAAGAAAGAAAATTTCTTGAACTGAATAAAAATGAAAATACAACATAACCTAAAAAAATTATGTAAAAAAATGCCTTGACTGGAATGCTTCATAAGTGATGTTGTATCCTTGTCAGGACATTGCATCTTGAGACTCTGATGCCCATCTGTCCTTAATGTTGATGTTAATTTTTGAATCCAGTCAAGAGGTTCAATTCTCCACCATATAATTACTATCTTTTTTCCTTGTAATTAATAAGCAATTCAGGGGAGACGCTTTAAGACGACTCAAATTTAATAAAAATTTCCCCCTAGATTTAGCATCATTGACGGTACTCACCTGAACCAGCCTTTAATATGATGGTTGCAAAATGGTTATTTGCCCGCTCCAGCTCTTCTACGTTTTTCTGTCCACACTTGGCATTTTTACTGTAAGCAAGATCCTGCCATTCTCCCCCATTTATTGATTTATCCTTGATTGATTTATTAGATAAATGAATCACAGATTCCAATTTTTTTCAATGGTTTATAATTCATTACTGTCCTTAATGATTTTAGTGCCCAAATGATCACAGATATGACCAGTGCGAGCCAGAGGGTTTGCTTCATGTGCCTTGTGACATACCCTATCACTTGCTGAGTACTTCCTTACTTTTTGGCATAAGATTTTCCAGTTTCTTCTTGCACATTTCCAGTTTCTACTTATAATTCCCAAGTTCTGGAATCAGCCATGTCTCTGAGGAGTCCTGGTGTTTTCTAGTGAGGAATGGTATTAGAGATCCATGCCTGGGTACTTGGTGTGTTCATTGCTCCTGGGATGTCTTTGCTTCTAGTCCCTGGTGGGCAGATCTAGGAAACATATGCTTGTGTACACACATATAAACACACATACTTAAATACACACACACACATAAATATACATGTATACATACACAGGCATATACACATACATATACATATTTTAGAAATTATAAATCACATCAGTACCACCAGTTCTAAGTTCTCCACACAAAGTTCTTTTTTACTTTTCCCCATTCCATATTTGCATACTCCTTCTTCCACAATGAAAATCCAGGTTCTCAAAAACATCAATATATTTACTCATTTGTTCATTCCTACAATGCATCTAAAATAGTTTCAGAATTGCTTTGTTCAAACCATTACAAAAAAACAAACCTACAAAAATAGTTCAGGATTTGTTTTTGGTTATTTGTCTTTGGGTGCCTTTTTGGTACTCTATCACTCCTAGGGCTGAGGGTATGTGGTTAAATACTGTGATCATATATTGCTCGGATTAGCATTTTCTCTCCCACCCTCTTAGGTGTGGTTATGTTATTTATTTGAAATACTGGTAATTTCTTTCAGTTTGCTTTCAGCTTTAGGTTTTTTGCCCTTTCTCCTTCTTGTTGTCTAATGTTATTTTTAAATATAAAGAACATTAATGGACTTCCCTGATAGTGCAGTTGTTAAGAATCTACCTGCCAATGCAGGGGACACGGGTTCGATCCCTGGTCTGGGAAGATCCCACATGCTGCAGAACAACTAAGCCCCTGCACCACAACTACTGAAGCCCACGTACCCTAGAGCCTGTGCGCCACAACTACTGAGCCCACGTGCTGCAACTACTGAAGCCCGTGCGCCTAGAGCCCATGCTCCTCAACAAGAGAAGCCACCACAATGAGCAGCCTGCACACTGCAACAAAGAGTAGCCCTTGCTTGTCACAACTGGAGAAAGCCTGCGCACAGCAACGAAGACCCAATGCAGCCAAAAATAAATAAAATTTAAAAAAAGGACATTAACATGTTCCCCAAAGTCAGAACTATACAAGGTATTCTCAGAGAAGTGTCTCTCCCTCTTGTATCCCTTCCACTTCCTTCTTTTCTGCCTTAATATGTAACCAAGTTCATTGTTGTAGTAGATTGAATAATGGCCTCCCAAAAGATATCCATGTCCTCATCCTTGGAAACTATGAATGTTACCTTCTATAGCAAAAAAGGATCTTCTCAGATGTAATTAAATGAAGGATCTGCAGATGAGGAGATTATTCTGCATTATCTGGGTAAGCCCTAAATTCAATCACAGATTTTTTATGAGAGGCAGGAGGCGATTTCACGAATGTACAGAATAGGAGAAGGCAATGTGACCACAAATGCAGTGATTGGAGTGATGCAGCCACCAGAAGCTGGAAGAGACAAGGAAGTGATTCTCCCCTAGAACCTCTGAAGGGAGGGTTGTCCCTCCTGGAACATTGACTTTGGCTTAGTGAAACTGATTTTGGATTCTGGCCTCGAGAATTCTAAGAGAATAAATGTATATTGTTTTAAGCCACCAAGTTTGTGGCAGTTTGCTACAGCGGCCATAGGAAACCAGTATAATTGTCTTCTGGCTTCTCTGCATTGAGACTCTTAAGTACTGTCCTAACTTCCTTCCTGCACCACCCCCCTTCAGCTCACTTCCCCAAGTATTCATTGAACTTCCACTGTGTGTGAGAGGTTAGGCACATAAACATACATACAACGTGGGTACTTCCACTGTGTGTACAGAGTATGGGGTTTTACCGAGGGGGACATCAATTCTGCTTGGGGCTGAGAAGCTGTGGGAGTGGGAATTCAGGAAGAAAGTCCAGGGGAGCTGGTTTTACTGTCAAGCACGATTCCCGCCTTCCTTCTGTACTTACTCTCTACAGGCTCAGCCCAGGTTTCTGTCCTTGACCTGCCCTTGCTCCACCGCCCCATCCTGCTTTCCCTCCTACCACCACACCTGGGATTTGATTCATGCTTTCCCCTAGGCTATCTATGCATAGTCTGGCTCCTTGGGAACCTCTTGCTGACCTGCCTCACTGGTCATCCCCCTCCTTTCTGTTTGACTGGTTTCTGCTTCTACCCAGAACACAGGTGGTACCTTTCCAGACTCATCTGGACCTCAAGAAGGGACTTGGACTTTGGCTTCCTGTGAGGCAGTGTGTTCTCTTACAGATACAGCTGTAGGCAATTTGCAGTCTCTTAGCTCCCATAGATCTTAACTTCTATCTTCTAGAAACACTAAATATTTTCAGACATAAAGTGATCAGTATGTCTTCAGAAAAGATTGTGAGGTTTGTCATGCCTTCAAGAGAGTAAGTCTTTTTTTATATTTTATCTTATACAGTATCTAGCACAATGCATTGCACACAGTGACCCTTTGAAAACTGTTTTGTACTCACTCAAAAAAACGATTCTTTGTTGGAGGATCAAAGTTCATGATCAAGTGAACTGACTGCTCACTCTGTATCCTGGCAGGGGAACGGGTCTCTCAGAGGCCTAGCCAGGATGAAGCAGAGCCTTTGAAGAGGAATGTAGGAAAACAGGCAGGATTAAACTCATGCTGGGAATAAAGGTTGAAAAACATTACCTTAGAAGCAAAATCACTGGGTGTATTTATTTCAAAGAAAAAGAGCAATGTGGTGATGACTGATGGGTGAGATGGTTTATGATATCTGTCTGAAAAGAATTTACCTCCCTGGCTGTCAGTTTAGGGCAGGGAGTCAACGTGATGATGCTAGGGTCTGAAATTCTGAATTTCTGACATCCAGGTTATGGGCAACTACTTCGAGAATCTATACCTACAAAACAAAAGTAGTGCAAACTCAGCAAAGGTGCTGGAGCCCATACAGCCACGTGGAACAAACCTGTACCTTGAATGTGACACTTCTTTCTTTGAACCTTTATTTTTCTCAAAAGGGCACACCTAGAGTTCTGAAAGAGCAATAAGCATAGCAAACAAAAAAGGAGAGGGGCAGAGGAAAGGGTTTGTATTTACGTGACATGGAAGAAAGAGACCCTGAATATTTTTTAACAAGATGAGAATTTTTTGTCCACAACTTTATAGACGCGATATGCCAAATTCTCAAACTCGTGTTCTCTATTTCTGTGTTCTGGGAGAGAAGGATGGGATGTAGAGAGTGACAAGAAAGTGCTCTTGGAAGCTCATTCTTGTGTTTGTTGAGAGTGTGGTGGTAACCCTGGTCATGCCATCTCCTGGTTCTCCTATTGCACCGTGAATTTTATGCAACTGTCGCCATTTGGGAAAAAAGGAGCAACAAACTCAGAGTCAGGAAATGGTCTGCGCGCTGCTTTGCTTTGCTCTATTATGGTCTTTCCTTTCTCAGCAAATGGCAGTGCTTTTCTACCAGTCATTCTCGACATTTCTTACATTCTATCAGCAAATCCTGTTGGCTCTGTCCTAAAAATATGTCTGGAGTTTAATCACCACCACTCACAAATTCCACCACTATTACCCAGGGCCAGGCAGCCTTGATTATGACTTTAGCCTCCTTACTGGTCTCCTTGTCGTAACCTTGCCTCTTTACAGTCTGCCCTTCAGACAGTAGCCAGAGGGATCCTTGTAAAAATATAAATCATATCCCATCACTCCTCTGCTTGAAGCCCTTTGATGGCTTCCATTTGGCTCAGGATAAAAAATGATTTTCTTCTACAAGGAGGCCTGCAATGTCCTCCATGATTGGGCCGCACCCTATTACCTAGTCCTACTTGCTTCCCTGCTGTTCCTTGAACTCACTAAGTATGTTGCTGCTGTAAAGCCTTTGCTGTTCCTTTTTGTCTGTAACCTTCTTTCTTCAGAAATTGTTTTGTTGCTTACTTTGCATGTCAAAGCCCTGTGGATATCAACTTACCAATGAAGTATTTCTTGTCAAGAAACATTAACTCTCCCTCCCTAACATCCCTATCCCTCTTTCACTGCTTTGTTTATGTCCAGAGCACTTGTCAACATCTAGTATAGTACTTATTTATTTTTTATTGTCTGTTTCCCTGTTAAATATAAGCTCCTTTAGAACTACTTGTTTGTTTTGTTTATTGTTATATCCTCAGCACTTGAGAATGCCTGGCATGTCTTCAGTACTCAACTAAATAATGGAATAAATAATTCCCCATGGAAATGATTGAGTTAGGGACCTATACAACAAAATTCTGGTACGAGAAATTTACATAAGGAATAAAGGAGACAGTTTTCTGTTAATGAAATGTATTTAATAATAGAAACATCCTAAGAAATATCAAAGAGTCTCTGTAAGTCTTTAAAAGGATGAACGATTGCCTTCAAAGTTTTATGATTTACTGTTCAGAAAAGACTCCAACATAAAACTTTAATTCTAGAAATTTTAGCAGGTTTTCCTCATAAATCTGGAATTCTTAGGTAATGATGAGTCCAGATAAGGATCAGGATCTCCACCATTAAATAGGGTGGCATTCAAGTCTCCTTAAGTAGCAGTTACATTTTTTATAATGAGCCTGGGAAGATCAAGGTTGATGGCAAAGCGGTCAACACTGGAAGTACTGATGTGCATGTCACCTCTGCAGCAGCTTAATGTCAAAAGAAGGGCAGGTGGCACAGACAGAGGATGATGAGGGCTCTGTTCTCATCAGTTAGTGTGGTTGTCTCATCAGGGAGTTTGGTTCTGCTAATTCTTTCTTTTTTAAAAATTTTTATTGGAATATAGTTGATTTACAATGCTGTGTTAGTTTCAGGTGTACAGCAAAGTGAATCAGTTATACATATACACAGATCCACTTTTTTTTAAGAGTCTTTTCCATATAGGCCATTACAGAGTATTCAGTAGAGTTCCCTGTGCTATACAGCAGGTTCTTACTAGTTATTGATTCTACTAATATCTTGATTTTCCACAGTTTTCATAGAGTTCCAGATCACAAATATCTGGAAATAAGAGGTTCATCTGCATACAGTTTAGCAATCCTAAATACATGCACTTTAAAGGGTTATCTGTTCATAGGTCCCTTGAAATGGTAGAGTCCAGCATGACTAGCTGTATTCAAGCGATCCTCTTTCTATTTTTTTAAATTTAATTTTTAATGTGGAAATTTGCAAGCATACAATTAGAGAGAGTATGACAGGGAGCTGCCATGAACTCGTCACCCAGCTTCAACAATCACCACCTTCACCATTCTTGGAACCCACGTAAGATATCTACATTTTGCACTCAACATGACCTTCCATTTCTGTGTGAATAGTAGATGTTTACATCCTGACAAAACAAAGGCACTGCAGACGACTGCAAAGGTCAACTGGGAAAAAAAAGTTCGTTCACTCGTGACACACATTGGCTTTCTTTAAAAACAGTTCTACTAGTTATAAATGATGTATCAGGCACAGGTTCACATCCAAAGAACTACAGCTTAGTGGCTTGTTCTGCTGAGTACAAGAAGAGAAAAAGGGAAGTGAAGCCTTAGAAGAATTAGATGCAGAAGGAAAGACTAAGAAACCTTTAAAAAATCATTGTTGTTTTATATAGATGGATTATTTATGGTAATGAATGTAAAAAGTATGACCATTTCAATAGGAAAAGTATGGGATTTTAAATGAGAAATAGAGAATTTAGAGGATTGAAGTTGTCCTGGAAACTTCTGGGCCAGAACATACTTTGTATAACTCCCAGCTGTGGGCTGAACAGTATAATGATATACTCTTTAGGCTGGTCATGAAACTACTGGTGTGCTTCCTTACACAGCTGGTTCTATCTAGGTATGGGCCTGATGGAGTCACAGAACAGCAGTAAGTCAAGGTCAGAGACCATGTGGTTGCCTCTGGAGAGATAATTTTTATGAACAGATCTGGGAGCAATTGCCTTTTGTCTGTATTTAGCATTTTTAAAGGGAGGGAATCTTATGGCTGTAGAGTAACTTGTGAAGCATTTATAGAACTGATTGACGCATAAATAAGGCCAGGTTGTTGAATAGCTTTTTAGCATTTCCAGACTTAAAGAATACCTTATTACTCTATACCAATCAGCCAAGTTTTAATAAGGGTTCATAGTATTATAAATTGGCATAAAAGCAGACCTATTTTCAGATAACCATAGGGATATTCATTTTATTAGGTCCTAATAGTTGGCACAGAAAATATACTTTGTTATAACTTAACACACATTGTTCATATGATTAGGTAAGGATATTTTTTTAACTGTAAAAATTTTAAAGCAGAAGGGGGAAGTGTTTCTTAATTTTTTTTTTTAATGATTCTTAAGCTACCAAACTACATAAGGAACTTTACTAGAGCAAGAAATTTCTCAATTATAATAGGAAATGTTTTAATGGAACAAAAATTCAGAGATTTTCCAGTAGGGCTTGAAGTTTAATGATGAGGCTCATAATCCCTCCAGCAACAAAGTTCTTTGATTTGGGGAGTCTAGATCTATAGACTGCTTGTTGGCATATGGTGTGGTTGGAAACTTACTGGGCTGAAGTGAGCACATCTGGGTTCTAGCCCCTGCTGTGCAGCTTATTGTGGGAACCTGGATGTGATTTGATTATATAACATGTAAAGATTTTAAAAATTCTTTTTAGCTTCTAAGAAATTTTGAGCTCCCCGGACAGAATTTCCTCTACTACATTTCTCTTTGCTTTCCCTCCCCTACATCTCTCACTTTTTGTCATGCCCACTGTCACTACTACTGTCACTATTCTTAAGGGGAAATTATAAAAGGAAATGAATACTTAAAAACAGAATGATCAAAGATGCTTATCTCACAAACTCTAATGTAGTGCTCTTAGGTTTCCCAAACATGGCTTAGATCTGAGGTCTTTTTGTCCGCTTAAACCCAGACTTTCAATATAGCTCCATTTAAGTACCTGAAGATGAAACAACGAAAGTGTCTAAGTGTTCCTGATAAAAAGAGAAGAGAGAAAAAAGCAGAGTGATTTTGTTTTTATACTTGTGGAATTTGTCATCAACTCATCTTAAAGAGTCAGGATGACTCTTGAACAAATAGCAGCCCTACCCACATGGAAATACAGTCGCATCAGTGTTCTGGAATCTGATACCTTCAGATGAGAGTCCTTTCTCTTGGGAAAAGGAGAGTGGTCCAGACGTCTTTGCAGGCTTTACCGCTAATCCTGCCCATATCCAGTGGAGAGTAGAACTTAAGTATAATTAGCAGTCAATGTGCTTCTGGTATGGCTGAGTAAGCTTCTAGGAGACTGACCCTTCCACAAACAACAACTATAAACTCTGGGAAAAATACAAAGATCAACAACGTAAAGGCACTGGAGAAAAACACAACAGAAAAACAAAGCAAGGAAGTTAGCATTTGAACAAAAGGAGTGATACAAGGAGAGTTTCCTGAATTTTGTGGCTTGTAAAGTGAGGGCAGACTCCAGTCACTGCTGCATAAGGTGACTAAAACTCTTACAGAAAACTTGCAGTCCTGTTGTCTAAAAGACAGATTTCAGGCAACCAAGAGCCATTGGAAAGTGAGCGTGGAATTGCAGGAAGGTGAGAACCAGAGAGAGAGGAAACACAAATTCTGTGTATACAGTTTGCCCAAACCTCTGATCTATCCCTGAATTACACATGTGCATGGTAAACTGCAGGCAGACCACTCAAGGATTAAAAAGCTGAGTAAGATCTGAGCTGCTTTCTAAGGCACCGAATTTACAGTTTTAGTTCAACCAAGTTAATTGACTTCTAGACCAAAAAATTCAACACTCATCAGAAGACTATAACAGAACTCAGTCTCCACAACTTACCATTCACAATGTCCAGCTACAATTCAAAAGTTCTTGTTGAAGAACAAGAACATGTGTACCATTCTCAAAAGAAAAGATGATCATTGGGCACTGACCCTGATGTTGAAAATAGCAAACAAGGATTTTAAAGTAGCTCTTATAACTATGCTCAGTAACATAATGGAAAATATGCTTGAAATGATTGAAAAGGTATAAATTCTCAGGAGAAAAATAAAAAATTTTACAAAGAACCAAATGGAAATTCTAAAACTGAAATATACAATATCTGAATTAAAAAATTTTATTGGATGGACTTAACAGCACAATGGAGATGACAGAAGAAAGAGTTGGTGAATTTGAAGATAAATCAAAAGAAAATTAGTGTCAGTACTCTTAACTGCTTACAGAATTTACTGTAATCTTATATCTTCATCTCCAAACCATGACTTAAAATTATCTTTGCAGAACTAACGTTAGCTCCATTACCTTAACTAGAGAATATGCCCTGCCATTCATTTGGAAAGAGAACAATAATGATTCAAAAGAGCCTTAGTGCAGTCAGTATATACCAATTAACTAATCAACTAGAGGTTGATATCTATTTCTCATTATAAAATCATTCAAGACCTTCTAGGATTTTAATAATTAACTACTTTAATTGGCATGAATGTTGATAAAATCTAATCATTTTCCAATTAAAACCCCCTATCGTACTTAACTTTTAGCTCTTGGAACATTTTACAGTAATGAGTCCCAGGTAATAACAATAGCTGAACTTTATTGAGCACTTGTGTGCCAGGCGCTATGCTTGGAGTTTACATCATGTCCTCCTCAAAACAATCTTAAGAAGTAGGTATCAATTTAATGCTATTTTTAGAAATGAAGAAACTGAGGCTTTGTAATGTCACCTTACATGTTGTCACATAGCTAGTAAATGATGATGTCAGAATTGAAACCCAAGCTTTCTGAAGCCAAAGATCACGTGCTTCACTTTTATATTATGCTGCCTCCTCAGGTCTTATCCATTTTGTAACCAGAGCAGTCACAGTAGCAATAATGAGACTGTACAACCATTAATACACATGAATTAAAGCTGTGTCTTTAATTATAAATGATTCTAACTTTTGTCAGTTATTTAAATTTAATCTACACCAATACCTTCCAAAGGCCAAACATTTAATGAGGTGTGGCTAATGACTATAAAAAGTACTTGTCTTCATAATATTTATACATTATTTCAGTGTGAACTCTCCTTAGGATAAACAGGGATTTTTGAACCTTTTATCATCTCCAGGTTATCTGTAACAATGCTGCTTTTGATTTAAGGGCTACAAAATACATTAATTGTGATGATTAATCTACAGTGTATTTACAATACAAAGTACCTAATAAGAATTTCATGTTATAGTCAATTTTAATTTAAACACAGTTAACGGGGTTCTTTGCGCTCTTGTGGAAAAAATTCTGAAACTACTTTGGTTTAGTCATTTAAAAATATTTGAATTATGTTAAAATAATCCATGGTATGTTAAAAATTTTAATAGTCTTTAGAATATCATAAATACCAATAATATCCTGCCCCTTTTCTTCCTACCTCTCGGCCCACTTTCCAGAAGTCAGTCCCCTTAACCCTTTTAGCTATTTTCTCTGGCATTTATCTCTCTTTTCTGAATAATATGGATATTTTGTTATTTTAAAAATTTATTGAAAACATAGTCTATTGAACTTATCCCATCTGTGGAGAAAGCCTATTTGTGTGTGATTGTTTGGGGTAAGATAATAAATTTCTAAAAAGCCAAATTATACCCAATGTTGGCAAGGATATAGAGGAACCAGAACTCTCACACACTACTGGTGAGAATGTAAAATGGTACAACTGCTTTGGAAAAGAATTTGGCAGTTTCTTAAAAATGTTAAGTGTGTACCTACCACGTGATCCAGCCATTCCATTCCTAGATATTTACCCAAGAGAAACAAAAGCATATATTCATTAAAAGACTTATACATGAATGTTCATAGCAGCTTTACTTGTAATAGTCCCCAAGTGGAAACAGCCCAAATGTTCGTCAATAGTGAATGGAAATAAGCTGTGGTATATACACACAAAGAAATAGTACTCAGTAGTACATTCATAAAGAAATGAACTACTGATATACACTACAACACGGTTGACTCTCAAAGTATTTATGTTGGGTGAAAGGATCTAGACAAAAAAGAGAATATACTTGAGGATTCCATGTATATAGAATTCTAGGAAATGCAAATTAATTTATAGTTGACAGAAAGCAAATCATTGGTTGCCTGGGGATTAAGAGGAAGAGAAGTAGAAAAGGGGGATTACAAAGAGACGTGAGAAAATTTGGGGGTGTGATGGATACGTTCATTATCTTGATTGTGAAATTGGTTTCATGGGTGTATACATATGTAATAATTGTACAATTTAAATATGTGCAATTTACTGTATGTCAAGTATACATCAACAAATCTATCAAAAATAATTTCAAAAGCTATAAATCTATCTCTAATTGCATGCAGCCTGAAATATCTTCACAAGCTATGTCCTTCCATAGTTACTAATTTTTACTTTTCCTAACATTTTCATCTAATTTTTAGTCATTATCACACTTTCTGAATCATATTCAAATGCAAGATAACATTTGATTAACACACTGAGCCTCTACTCTTTGCCAGGCACCATGCTTGGATGTTTTCACTCACATTATGTTATTTATACATGTGTGAATATGTACATTTAACTTAACCCCTACCTTTTTAATGCTCTGATAACACTGGACCATTAACTGTCCCATACATGCCTTTCATTCCTGCATCCAGATCTATGCTCAGGTTCTATCTGAGTAGAAATTCCTCTTCATCTGGTTTCTGGTTCTTATTATTAGTATTTTATTAAAAACCTAGCAGAAGTCCTTACTCCTCTAAGAAGCATAATCATATCACTCATAATTTAATCTCTCCTTTCCCTGTGTAGCACAGTCTGCCTCGTATTAGTGTCATTTATGTGTTTATGTAAAGTTCTCTATTCTATTATGTTATGAATATTGGAGAGAAGGACTGTTCCTTATTGCTCTTCACATTTTCAACCAATCCTTGCACGTGGGGGACACTCAACACACCTTTGTTGAATTGCATTTCTACTTTGGTGGACTTTTTGTAGTGTTTCTCTACTGCATTCTACCCACAGGTGTCCTTTGCCCTTCTAATATTTATGTCTCATGAAATTTAAAGTAAAAAAGCAAAATTTACAATGCTGGAACATAAGTTTTTTCAGGTTAGTTTCTTGATCTCACCTTCTGCTTTCTCCAATTTTAAAAAAACAACAACAACTCTGAATATGTGAGGACAATTTTTAGTTTTCAAGGAACTCTAAGACATAAAACACACGTATTACATGCAAAATATTTCTTTGACAGTCCTCTGTGGGCAGCAAAAACTCACATGGTCCCAGATAGTGGTTTTGTTTGCTGCTCTTACAGTCTCTGAACTGCTGCCCTCACGTTAGGATGCCCTCAGTGCAGTTCTTCTCAAATGTTTTTTTCAAATTCATTTCCCCCTGACCTGGCTAGTTTTGCTGCTCAAACAAGATAATGGACTATGGGGAAGAATAAGAGCCTCACATGTTGTAGAAGCTAAATAGATGTTTAAATCATGAATGAATGAATAAGTGGTTTTTAAGGACAGAAAGCCATTACCATTGAAATTTCACTCACTGCCCAGAATGTCAAGGTAAGAGAATCAAATCAAAATTGAGTCAAATTGTGTTTGGGGATGTTTTTAGTTAAAAATCAAGAATCAGAGAATCTGTTTTCAAGGCTTCCAGCAAAATTCACACAAAATTGTACACAAAATTGCACAGTGTCCATATTGGAAATGTGGTAATTTCCCGGATGAATGTTTTATTAGTTTTGAGTAGAGAATTAGATCAGAAATGACATGAAATCTCTAGCCTCCTTTCTCTCAAACTCTAGACATATCTATCCACCTTCCTCCTTACATATCCACGTGGATGTCTCAAAAACATCTCAAACTCTAGGTGTTCAAAACTGAACTCCTAATCTTTTCCCCTCAAACCAGTTCCACCCACGATTTTTCGATCTCAATTGATAACAACTTCATTCTTCCAGTTTCCCAGGCACTAGCCTTGGCGTCATCCTTGAGTCCTCATTTTATCTCACCCCTACACCCATTTCACCCCTCCATTGTCACTATCCACCTCCAAGCTGCCATAGATCTTGCCTGGATTATGGCACTTGCTTCTGACCTGTCTTCCTGCTTGTCTCCTGTAGTCCCCTATAGTCTACTCTCTTTAATGCAGGCAGTATGATCCTGTGAAAATGTACCTCATAACAGAGCACTCCTCTGCTCAAAACCCTGAAGTGGCGCCCCATCTCACTCGGAGTAAGTGCATGGTCTTACCTGCCCCAGCGCACCCTCTCACCTACTCTCCTATTCCTCATCCCAGTCTCCCCGCTCCAGACTGGCTTTTGCTCTCCTCCAGAATGCCAGACAGGCCCTACCTTAGGGCCTGTGCTGCAGTCCTTTCCTCTGGCCAGACACTCCTTTCCCCAGAATCTGCTTGGCTAATTTCCTTATCTGTTGTAGGTGCCATCCTCACACTCCCAACCCCCCTTCTCCTACTCTACTCTTTCCTTTTTCCTTAGCCTTCACTTAAATTTATCATTTATTGTCTAACTTTCCCTACTAGAATATGAGAACCACAGATCAGGCATCTTTCTTGAATTAATGGGTATACCCAAAGTTCCTAGAGTACGTGTGAGACACATAGTGGGTGCCCAAGAAATATTTGTTGAAAGAATTAATTGAGAGCATTGTCTTAGAAAAAATAGAGTATAAAATATTAGTGTTTGTCCATCTTTTCTGAGGATAATACACAACAAAATCATACCTATATTAGTATAAGGGAATTCAGTTAGATCCAACTTAATTAGAAAAAGCTTATATAATTTTATGATCTTAGGATGTTTAGAATTTACATACATTTCATATCATACCATCTGTTTTTAAAGAGTATTTTTAATACTCTGAGGGAAATCTATATTTTTAAATAAGACTCAGTGATCTCAACATTATTATAGGTAATAACCGTGCTATGTATGTGGTGGTGAGTAAGAAGAAATAGTATGCCCAAAATGTATGGGTAAACTGTTAGTAACACATACATATTGAAGGCAAATTTCAAGTGGTTATCTTATTGTGACTACAACTTGGAAAACAATTTGTTAGATGATTGATTCACGGTACTGATGGCTTACATACTTGATTGAAAAGAAACAAAAACATTGCTGTGAAAAGGGATGATAGCAAAAACTTTAGTGACCAACAGAGCAAGGCACTGGCCAATCAGGATGGACACTGGTCTTCTAGTGACATCAACCCTGCTGCCCATCCCTGATGTCTCTGGGAAAAAGAGCCCAGGACTGAAGTTTATTGATCTTTCACTTCAAAAACTAGGAAAAAGGAAGACAGAGAAAGCATTTCCAAACAATGGGAATCAATAGTGACTTTGGCCAGAATTCAAATCCATGCCCTGAAATGAGAGATGGTAATAGGATCATATTCTACAGAAGCACTTAATAGCTAACGGCATGTGACATACGAATATTTCATTTTTACATGCATAAGTTAGGGATGGTCATTTGAGAGACAAAAGAGCTGATTTATCAAATAATTCTAACAGAGTTCTCTTATGCAATAATTATCCCTAGTAGGTTTAACATATATTTTAATTTTAACAACCTGATTTCCACACTACTATTTTTTTTTCACACTATTATTAAGGAAATAATCATTTGTGTAAAATGTAGTATACTTTTGTCTGAAGACCTGAGTTGGGAAGTAAAGAAAACAAAGGACTTAGAGAGTGCCCCAAAATTTACTTGGAAGAAAAACACTAGCTTTTTTGCCAAGATGTTATAGTTTGGGAACTATGGAAGATATGACTGCTTTGGTTTAGTGAGGTTTCAGAAGCAATAGTTTTAAGATTCTTTTGCAATGTCTCTGGAGCCCCTGCTGTGAAAATGGCAGGACAATATGGAAAGTGCAAGTAATCATAACTGGAAATAACAGAACCCAGCAGCTGATAAAGGTTATTAGATATTAGAGCAACACATTCTTTTGGCAATGGAAGCAGAATGGGAAACAAGAAAAGTTCTTTATTTGCTGGCAGTCACTGAATAA